>NC_058098.1:87357500-87957500 GCF_020171115.1 Neogale vison | reverse complement strand
TGGGATACTGCATGGGATAGGCCTGCAAGTGGCATATACGGTTTTCTTCATTTTCCTTTGACCAGAACTCAGGTACATCATCTCACCTAGGTGCAAGGATGGTAGTGAGGGGGCTAGAAAATGTAGCTTAGCTGTGTGCCCAGGAAAGAGTAGAAGCAGATATTGGTGAACATTAGCAATCTTTATAGCATATTAGATCATATAAGTTGGTAAGATAAATACTAAGTTCCTAATAGACCCTGTGTAGGTAACTCTTAGAAGAGAAAATCTATAAAGCTAATGGACATATAAAAGAATGTCTAACCTCAGCTTACAAATAAATGTGTAATAAATACTAATAATTTAAATGAAATCACATTTTAGTAAGTTATTTTCTAGTTTGGTAAGAGTTTTCATTTTGAATGGTTAAATTTTGTCCAAAAAAATTTCCTGCATTCATTATGTTATTTTCTTCCCTTATCTAGTATTACTAGTTATACAGATTAACTTTTGAGTGTTAAAATAACCTTGAAGTCCTAGGATAAAGTACACTTGATATATTAGCCTTTTTGTGTATATATATATGTTTTTATTTTTCTCTTTTAAACTATGATTTTATTTTTATTTGGGGTGTTTTTGTTTTGTTTTGTTTTGTTTTTAGTATATTTGACACGCAATGTCACATTAGTTTCTAGGGTAAAACAGTGATTTGACAAGTTTCTACATTATGCTTCACCACAATTGTAGCTACCATCTGTCCTCATATACCACTATTACAATATCATCTACTATATTCTCTATTCTGTGCCTTTTATTCTCAGGACTTACTCATTCCATAACTGGAAGCCTGTACTTCCTATGTTCCTTCGATTACCTTGCTTATTCCCCTACTACTTCTGCCTGGCAATTATCACAGTTTGTTCTCTAAATTTACAGGTCTGATTCTGTTTTGTGTTTGGTTTTTTCATTTGCATTTTTTCTTTAGATTCCATGTATGCATGAGATCATATAGTATTTGTCTTTGTCCATATGACTCGTTTCACTTAGTATAATACTCTCTAGGTCCATCCATGTCAGAAATGGCAAGATCTCATAATTATATAGCCACATAATATTCCATTGCGTGTGTGTGTGTGTGTGTGTGTGTGTACACACACCCCACATCTTCTTTATCCATTCTTCTATCAACAGACACTTGGGTTGCTTCCATATCTTGGCTATTTTGTAACTAATGTTGCAATAAACATAGGGGTGCATATATATTTTCAAATAGTGTTTTCATTTTCTTTGGGTAAATACCCAGTAGAAGAATTATTGAATCATATGGTATTTCTATTTTTAATTTTTTGAAGAACCTCCACACTGTTTTCCATAGTAACTATACCAATTTAGATTCCTATCACCAGTGCACAAGAGCTCCTTTTTCTCTGCCAACACTTGTTACTTTCTGTCTTTTTTATTTTAGCCATTCTGCCAGGTGCAAGGTGATATCTCACTGTGGTTTTGACCTGCAATTCCCTGATGACTAGTGATATTGAGAATCTTTTCACGTACCTGTTGGCCATCTGGATTTCTTCTTCGAGAAAATATTTATTCAGATCTTCTGCCCATTTTTTAACCAAACTGCTTATCTTTTTGGAGGTGAATCAAGTTCCTTATATATTTTGGATATTAACCCCTTATTAGGTATATTATTTGTAAATATCTTCTCTCATTTAGTGGATTGCCTTTTTGTTTTGTTGATGATTTCCTTTGCTGTCCAAAAGCTTTTTATTTTGATATAGTCCCAACAGTTCATTTTTGTTTTTGTTTCCCTTGTTTGAGGAGACATACTTAGAAAAATGTTACTACAGCTGATGTCAGAAAAATTATTGCCTTTATTCTCTTCTAAGATTCTTATGGCTTCAGGTCTCGCATTTGTCTTTAATCCATTTTGAGTTCATTTTTTGTGTATGGTGTTAAGAAGTAGTCTGATTTTTCTAGCACCATTTGTTGAAGATACTGTCTTTTTCCCCTGTTTATTCTTGCCTTTGTCATAGATTAACTGACCATTAATCACAGGCTTATTTCTGGGCTTTCTATTCTGTTCCATTGATCAATGTGTTAATTTTCATGCCAGTATCATACTGTTTTGATGACTACAGTTTTGTAATACACCTTAACATCTAGAATTGTAATACCTCCAGTTTTATTTTTCTTTTTCAAGGTTACTTTGGCTACTTGGGGTCAAGTAGTTTCAAGTAGTAGCTGTAGTTTCATACAAATTTTAGTATTATTTGTTCTAGTTCTGTGAAAAATGTTGTTAGTGTTGATATAGATTGCATGGAATCCATAGATTGTTTTGGATAATATGAATATTTTAACACTTCATGAGCATGGAATATCTTTCTACTTGTTTGTTTCTATTTATTTATCATCTCCAATTTCTTTCAACAAGTTTTTATAGTTTTCAGAATGCAGGTCTTTCACCTCTTTGGTAGAGTTTGTTTTTACGTATTTTATTGTTTTTGGTGCAATTATAAATAGAATTGCTTTCTTGATCTCTCTTTCTGTTACTTTGTTATTAGTATATAGAAATGCTACCAATTTCTGGGCATTAACTTTGTAACCTGCAATTTTACTAGTTCACTTACTACTTCTAGTAGTTTCGGGGTGGAATATTTAAGATTCTCTATGTATAGTATCATGTTACCTGCAAATAGTAAGAGTTTTTATTTCTTCTTTACTAATACAGATGCCTCTAATTTCTTTTTCTTGTCTCGAACTTCTACTACGTTGAATAAAAATGGCAAGAGTGGACATCCTTGTCTTGTTCCTGATCTTACAGGAAAAGCTCTGTTTTTCACCAGTGAGTAGGATGTTACTTGGGTTTTTATATATGGCCTTTATTATGTTTAGGTATTTTCCTTCCAAATCCAGTTTGTTAAGTGTTTTTAATATGAATAGATGTTGAATTTTGTCAAATGATTTTACTGCATCTTTTGAGATGATACTATTTTTATCCTTCATTTTGTTGATGTGGTATATCACATTGATTTGCAAATATTGAACCATCTTGCATCTCCAAAATCAATCCCACTTCATTGTAGTGAATGATTCTTTTAATGTGTTGTTGAATGTAGTTTGCTAATATTTTGTTGAGGACAGTATTATTCATCCAAAAAGATATATATTTTTTAAGATTGCTTATAGTTTTAGTTGCTATTATAAATGGCATTGTATTTGTTTTCTATTTCATTATTACTAATATTATAGGTATCTTTATAAAAGTTGACACAATATCTATCAACATCCTACAGATTTCACTATTTTGTTTCTTCTTTTGAGCTTTCTATTTTGATAATTGTATCCTCCACATATAGTAAGTTTCATTTCTTCCTTCCCACACTTGTTCATTTTCTTCTTCTCCTACTTGAGATCTTTGATTCTCTAGTAATATGATGAAAAGTAATGACGATGCAGGTATTCTCATCTCATTCTTAAAGGGAATGTGTGTAAAATATTTCCCAATATATGATATGGATAAATAGGGACTTTTTAGTTTTTACCAAATTAAAGAATTTTCCTTTTTAATTTTTCCTTCTTTTAAAAAAATATTCTGATTTAGGTTACATACATACAACAAAGTTTCCTTTGTTATATATATATGTGTGTATACTTCTTAAAATAATAGCTTTATTGAGATACAGTTCACATATAGTAAAATTTACCTATTGATAGAGTACAACTTAATATTTTTAAGTATATTCACAAAATTGTGTAAACATCACAAAAATTTAGATTTCATCACTCCTCCCCAGTAAAACCCCACAATCAACAGTGGTTACTCTTAGATATTACCATTTTCCCCCCACACTCTCCAGGCCCTGGCAAGCACAGTGCCTATTCTGGACACTTCGAATAAATGGAATCAATACAACACATGGTCTTTTGTGTCTGGTTTCTTTAATATTTTCAAACTTTATTCATATTACAGCATGTATCTGTACTTTATTCCTTTTTATTGCTACATAATATACAGTCATATGAATATACTACAACTAATGGGCTTTTTTTTTCCCCATTTTGAGGTATTATGAATAATGCTACTATAGACATTTATGTACAAGTTCTTGTGTCAGCATGCTTTCAATTTCACCCAAAGAGAACTCCTATGTCACAGGAGCTCTTTTAACCCTTTGAGGAAACTTCAGATTGCTTTTTAAAGTGGCTGCAGCATTTTACATTCTTACCAGCAGTCTATGAGGGTTCCAATTCCTCTCTATTCAAGTAACAGTATTTGTCATTGTCTTTTAGGTTATGGTTATCCTAGAGTATGTGAAGCAGTAGTTCATTTTGGTTTTGATTTGTATTTCACTAATGACTAATGATGTTGAGCATCTTTTCATGTGCTTATTAACATCTGTATATATTATTTGGATAAATATCTATTCAAATTATTTCTACTTATAAAAATAATACTAGTTGTGTTAATACTATTGAATTATATGAATTCTCAAGATAATTTAGGTACTAGAGTTTATGAGATATATGATTAAAAGTATTTTTCCCCATTTTGCAAACCGTCTTTTCACTTTCTTGATGTCTTTTTTTTTTTTTTTTAAGATTTTATTTATTTATTTGAGGGAGAGTGAGAGAGAGCATGAGAGAGGAGAAGGTCAGAGGGAGAAACAGACTTCCCAGAGCTGGGAGCCCGATGCAGGACTCGATCCTGGGAATTCGGGAACATGACCGGAGCTGAAGGCAGTGGATCAACTAATTGAGCCACCCAGGTGCCCTCTTGATGTCTTTTGAAGAACAAAGTTTCAAAGTGCCCTCCTGATGTCTTTTGAAGAACAAAGTTTTCATTTTTTTAAAAAATTTTTTTTATTTTTACCATGTTAACATTTTATTCATGTTCCCCACTCCCCTTCAATGCTTGCAAAATATAGGGCAAACGGCTGTTTTCTTGAAGTTAGACAGTGCACCAACTACTCAATGGAAATGAGTCAAACAATGCTCTTTAAAGTTTTCATTTTGATACAGTTTCTATTCTCTCTTATTTCTTTGCTTTTTTATGCAATCACTTCTTCCAACTTTGGTTCCTAGAAATCACTGAATTGTTTCTAGTCACTATATTTTTTTCTTTGTACAGAATTTCACATAAATGGACTCACAGTATATAGTCTTTTGTATCTGACTTCTGAGATTTATATGTTGTTTCACTCAACAGTAATGTGTTCCTTTTTATTGCTTATTAATATTCCATTGTATGGTTATACCCCATTTGTTTATCCATTCACTAGTTGATAGATATTTGGCTTGTTGTTAATTTGGGGCTTTTATGTAAAGCTGATATGAAAATTCAAATATAAGTGTTTGTGTAAACATGTTTTCATTTCTCTTGTTTAAAACCCTGAGAGACAGATTATTTTGATCATACAGTAGTATACTTTATAAGTGTACTACTTATAAAGTAAGTATACTTTATAAGTATATAAAGTATTGTCTAAAGGACCTTAACACACCTTGCATTCTGAGCAGTAACAGATAGGAGTCATCCCGATACCCTTGCCAACTTTGGTGTTGAGTGTATTTTGTTGTTGTTGTTGAGTATATTTTTAATTTCAGCCCTTCTAGTAAGTATGCACTGGTATCATATTGTGGTTTCAATTCGTATTTCCCTAAAGACACTAATAATATCAAACATTTTAATGTGTTTGTCAGCCACTCACTTATCTACTTGGTGAAACATATTCAAATCTTTCACATGTTTTTTCACACATTTATTTTCATAAAATATCAAGCATTTTAATGTGTTTATTCAGCCACTCTTTATTTGGTGAAACATATTCAAATCTTTCACACATTTTCAAACACACTTTTGTTTGTCTTATTATTGAGTTGTAAGAGCTCTTCATATATTCTGGATAAGGTTCTTTGTGAGATATGTGGTAATATTTTGTTAAATAGTTTCTTTCACTATGTGTCTTGCCTTTTCATTTTCCTAACATTTTTTTAGAAGAGCAAAACTTTAATTTTTTATGAAGTTCATTGATCATTTTTGTCTTTTATGGTGCATGGTTTTAATGTCTTATGTAAGTCTACCTCTCCCAAGGTTATAGGAAAAATTCTCTTATATTTCCTTCTATAAGTTTTACACTTTCAGATATTACATCTAGGTATATAATCCATTTTGACTTAACTTTAATGTGCAATAATAAGTAAGAGTTAGACACATTTTTTTGAACATGGATATCCAATTGTTCCAGCATAATTTGTTGAAAAGATTATCACTTTTCCATTAAATTACCTTAGTGCTTTTGTTAAAAAATAATGATAATTTATATATACATCCATTTCTGATATCTCTATTCTGCTCATTGTTTTGTATGTCTATCTTTATGCAATTTCCATACTGCTTACTGATGCTCAATGGAGTCTTGAATTCCATCTTTCTTACTTTTCATAATTGTTTTTGATCTTTTAGATTCCCTGCATTTTGATTTGATGATTTTAGAATAAACTTTTTAATTTGTCCAGAAAAGTTTGCCATGATTTTGATCAGGATTATACTGAATATATAGCCATTCAAATTGACATCTTTATGATACTGAGTTTCCTAATTCATGAGCAAGGTGTATCTTTACATTTATTTCAGTGTTCTTTAATATTCTCAGCAATGCTTTATGGTTTTCAGTGTACAGACTTTGCATATATTTTATTAAGTGTATTCTTGTTTCATATTTCTGCTGCTATTTTAAGTAGTTCTGCTTTCTAAGTTTCAACTTCTGGTTGTTCATTGTTAGTATATATAAATACAAAAGGAGTTTTTTGAATACTGATTTTGTATCCAGTGACCTTTGTACACTTACTAACTAGTTCTGAAGCATTTTTGCAGATTCTTTAGGATTTTCTACATTGATTATCATTTACAAATAAAAATAATTTCCTTCTTCCTCTACAATCTGTGTACCTTTTGTTTTTCTTTCCTCATTGCACTAGTTAGGATCTCCAGGATACCGGTGAATAAAGTGGTGACAAGGAAATTTGTGCCTTGTTCTTAATTTCAGGGGCAAAGCATTCAGTCTTTTTCCATAAAGCATGATGCCAACTATAGATTTTTTAAAAATATATTCCTTTTTTTTATTAACATAGAGTGTGTTACTTGCTTCAGGGGTACAGGTCTGTGAATTATCAGTCTTAACACAATTCACAGCACTCACTATAGCTCATACCCTCCCCAATGTCCATAACCCTGCCACCCCATCCCTCCCACCCACTTCCTCTCCAGCAACCCTCAGTTTGTTTCCTGAGATTGAGAGTCCCTTATGCTTTGTCTCCCTCCCCGGTCCCAAAAGATAGATATTCTTTATCAGACTGAAAAAGTTCACTTCTGTTTGTAGTTTTCTGAGAGATCTTATTATGAGTGGATGCTGAATTTTGTCAAATGGTTTTCCTGTAATCTACTGTGATGATTGTCTGGTTTTTATTCTTTAGTCTGTTGATATAACAAATTACACTGTTTGATTTTTGAAGGTTGATCCACTCTTATGTTCCCATTATAAACCCCAAACAGTCATGATGTGTTATCTCCCTTTATAAATTCTTGTATTCAATTTGCTAAAATTTTAATAAGAATTTTGTCTCCAAATAAATAAAATCTTAAAAAAAATATTTTTTCTCCATAATGATAAGGCATATCATCTCCATGATGATAAGGTCTATAGATTTCTTTTCTTTGTCTGGTTTTAGTACCAGGGTAATGATGGCCTCATAAAACAAGTAGGAAATTCTTCCTTTTACTTCTGTTTCTGGAAAATTTTGTGTACAACTTGTATTTCTTCTTTAAATGTTGGTAGAATTCACCTGTGAAACCTTCTGGGCTGTTTCTTTCTTAAAAAGGTTTTAATTATAACTTATATTCCTTTAACAGATATAGGATTATTAGGATTTATCTTTTTCCTTGAGTGAGTTTTGGAAGTTTGGTATCTTTCAACATTTTTCCCATTTCACTTAAGATGTCAAATTTATGGGCATACTATTCTTGCTTATAATATTCTCATCTTAATATTGTGTGGTCTCAATACTTTATTGAGGATGCTACCTGATGCCTTGTGTAATACCAGGTCTTGCCATCTTGCAGGTTAATACACAAAGTATTCCCAGCTCCCTCTGAGCTCTAGGGAATGTGCTGCCTTCATTTTTCTAGTGGTTCTTTCCCTAGCCTCACTTTTTCCTCTCATCCATGCACAGATCAATAGCCAACTAAAGACTGAGGGGCAACTTCTGCAGGTCTCTAGAGCTCTCTTTCTCTCTCTGTAATTTTCTCCTTTCTAGTACTCTGCCCTACAAATTCTACACACCTTGACCTCCCCAAAATATGATCTCCATCTTTTCAACTCAACAAGACTACTGTTTGAGTTCCTTTTCCTGTTCTAAAGCCTGGAAACTGGCTCAGTGGAAGGCTGTGCTTGTTTATCTTCCTTCAGAGATCACAATCATTTGTTGCCTGTTTCTCAATGTCAAATCCTTGCTTCATATATTTGAGCTTATGAAATAATTTTATTTACATTTTCTATGACTTTGCCTCTCTTTATGTGCTTAGCATACTTCTGAGAGTGATAAATTTAAAACTCTAAGAACTATTAAATTTAACTTTACCAGCAATGAACCAGTAGAATTTGAAATTAAAAACACAACAACAATTACATTAGCACAACCCAAGGATTAAATATTTAGGTATAAGTCTAATAAAATAAGTATAAGATCTATTGGAGAAAAACTGCAAAACTCTAATGAAAGAAATCAAAGAAGAACTAAAAAAAAAAAAAAAAGTAGAGATAGTCCATGTTTATAGATTGGAAGACTCAACACTCCAGGATGGCAGTTCTTCACAACTTGATCTACAGATTAAATGTAATCTTTTTTAAAAAAGATTTTATTTATTTATTTGACAGAAAGAGAGAGATCACAAGTAGACAGAGAGGCAGGCAAAGAGAGGGGGGGAAAGCAGGCTCCCCCCTGAGCAGAGAGCCTGATGTGGGGCTCGATCTCGGGACCCTGGGATCATGACCTGAGCCAAAGGCAGAGGCTTAGCCCACTGAGCCACCCAGGCACCCACAGATGAAATGTAATCTTAATCAAAATCCCAACAACTTATTTTCAAGGTATTGACAAACTGATTCTAAAGTTCACATGGAGAGGCAAAAACCTAGAGTAGACAGCACAATATTGAAGAAGAATGAAGTTGGAGGACAGACACTACCTGACTTCAAGACCTACTATAAAGCTACAGTAATCAAGACACTGTAGGGGGCACCCAGTTGGCTGAGTGGGTTAAAGCCTCTGCTTTCAGCTCAAGTCATGATCCCAGGGTCCTGGGATCAGGCCCTGCATCAGGCTCTCTGCTCAGCAGGGAGTCTGCTTCCTCCTCTGTCTGCCTACTTGTAATCTCTGTCTGTCAAATATTTTAGTATATGTGCTGCCGAAGCGAGCACTCTGTCTGTCAAATAAATAAAATCTTAAAAAAAAAAAAAAAAAAGACACTGAGGTATTTGGTGAAAGAACAGAAAAATCACAACAATGGAGCAGAATAGAGAGCCCTAAAAGAGATTCACATAAATACTGACAAAGGAGAAAAGGCAATACAATGGAGCAAAGATAGTCTTTTCAACAAACAGTGCTTTTCAACAAATGGACATCCACATGTAAAAAGACAAAGAAGAAGAAGAAGAAGGAGGAGGAGGAGGAGGGGAGGTGGGGGAGAGGAAAATGAGGAGGAGGAGGAGGAGAAACAGACTTTACACCCTTCACACCCTTCACACAAATTAACTCAAAATGCATCACTACTCTAAATATAAAATGCAAAACTATAAAACTCCCAAGAATAACATAGGAGAAAACCTAGATAACTTCAGGTATGAAAATGACTTTTCAGATATAATAACAAAGTCATGATTCAAAAAAATGGGTAAGCTGGACTCTCATTAAAATTAAAAATTTAGGTTCACAAAACAATATCAAGGCAATGAGAAGATAAGCCACAGACTAGGAAAATATATTTACAAAAGACACATCTGATAAAGGACTGTTATCCAAAATACATAAAGAACTCTTAAAACTCAACAATAAGAAAACAAACAATCTGATTAGAATTGGGCCAAAGATCTTAATAGAACCCTCATCAAAGAAGATATACAAATGGCAAATAAGCGTATCAAAAGATGCTCTACATCATATGTCCTCAGGGAAATGCAAATTAAAACAAGATACTAGTACACCACTGTTAGAATGACCAAAATCCTGAAACACTGACAACACTATATCCAGGAGAGGATATGGAGCACAGAAACTCGTTCATTGCAAAGTGGTACAGTCACGTTGGAAGATAATTTGGCAGTTTCTTATAAAACTGAATATACTTATACCGTACAATCAAGCAGTTGCATTCCTTGGTATTTACCCAAAGGAGCTGAAAATTCAGTCCACACAAAGACCTGCTCACAGATGCTTATAATGGCTTTATTCATAACTGCCAAACTCTGAAGCCACCAAAATGTCCTGCAGTGGGTGAATGGATAAACTGTGATACATCTGGAAAATTGAGTATTATATAGCACTAAAAAGATATGAACTATTAAACCATGAAAGGACATGGAGGAAATTTAAATGCATATTATTAGATGAAAAAAAATGAAACGGCTGCATACTATATGATTCCAGCTATACAAAAATCTGTAAAAGGCAAAACATGGAGAAAGTAAAAAGATCAGTGGTTCTCGGGGGTTGAGGGGGGAGAGAGATGAACAGGTAGAACACAGAGGATTTTTAGAACAGTGAAAATATTCTATTATACCATAATGATCAATACAAGTTATTATACATTTTTCTAAACCCATAGAATAGACAATATCAAGAGTGTACCCTAATATAAACTATGAACCTTGAATGATAATCATGTATCATGTTGGTTCATCAGTTCTAACAAATGTGCCACAAGAAAGAGAGACATTGATAATAGGAGAAACTATGCATATGTGGGACCAGGGAGCATGAGAAATCTCTGCATCTTCTTCTCAATTTTGCTTTCAATCTTAAACTTCTTGAAAAAAATTAAGTTTTGATAAAAGAAAACAAATGTCCAAAACAAAAGCAAATACCTCAACAATACAAACCATGAAAAAAATAAAACACACACACACACACACACACACACAAAATTTCCCTTTCAAGTAAAGAACTTTCCAAGTATAGTTTAATAATTCTGTGTCAAAAATGGATCGGGGTACCTGGGTAGCCCAGCTGGTTAAGTGTCCAACTCTTGGTTTCAGTTCAGGTTATGATCTCAGAGTCATGAACTCAAGCCCCACAATGGACTCAAAGCTCACACAGAATCTGCTTGAGACTCTCTCCTTTTCCCTCTCCCTCTGGCCCCCCTCCTGCTTATGTTCTCTCTCTCAAATAATCTTTATTTTTTATTTTTAAAATAAAAAAAAGATTTCATTTGTTCATTTTGAGAGAGAGACTAAGCAAGGGGAGAGGCAGAGGGAGAGGGAGAAGAAGACTCCCTCCTGAGCTGGGAGCATGACATGGTGCTCAGTCCCAGGACCTGGAGATTATGACCTGAGCAGAAGGCAGACACTTACCCATTTGAGCCCTAGGTGCCCCTCAATTAAATCTTTTAAAAAAGCAAAACAAACAAACAAAAATAGATCAGATTCTTCTGTGGAGAGAGAAGTGTGTGTTTTTTTGTTTGTTTTTTATTGTCTTAATAAAGTCTTTATTTAAAATAGCATAAAAAGCACTATATAGCTACCTCTAACTTACTTCAATTTGAAATAAATTAATCATCTGCCAGTTTGCAGAAAACCTATAGCTCTTCTTCTTGTCACTTATATATGCAAAAACTGTATTGTTAGCTACAATGTACAAATACACTCATTGTTGATATATCTCCCTGATTTATTGCTTATTTATCAGTATATAGTATTTCCTTTTTTGGAGATTTTCATAAGAGCTATTTTGTCCTGATATTGTAATTGATACTTTACTATCCTGAAGGATGTTGATTTATGCAAATTTTTATCTTCACAATAATAAATCCATCATTATTTTAAAGAATCATATAAGTGTATATAATATCTTTTTAAGTTGCCATTATCTTCTTCGTTGTCAAATTCCTTGTGTAGTATTTCAGATTCTTTCATAATTCTCAGTGATATCAATTTTTTAAAACATTGTCTCATTGTTTTACACTTTTTCCTTGATTCAAGTTTTTGTCCTCTCATAAATAATGTATTTAAAAATTATTATACTTTACAAATGTATATAAAGAATGTCACTAAATTTGCTTAAAATGCCCTCTCTCTTAATTATTCTTAATTATTCTGAATTATTGAAAATGTCATTTTCATCCAAGTGGGACTAAGAGTAGTTAAATGTTGACAAAATATTTGCATATTAACACAAACAGAGAGAGAAGGTGGACAGATTTGTAAAAGCTGTATTTTTCTTCCTCAAAAATTCTTTTTAAAATTACTAATTTGGGGATTGGAGGCAAGATGGCAGAGGAGTAGCAGACTAAAATGACATCAGGTCACAGGAGTTCAGCTAGATAATTATCAAACCATTTTTAACACCTACAAACTCAACAGGAGATCGAAGAGAAGAAGAGCAGCAATTCTAGGAACAGAAAATTGACCATGTTTGCAAGGTAGGACATGCAGAGAAGTGAATCCAGAGTGACAGGAAGATAGACCACAGGGGGAAGGACCAGCTCCTGGCAAGCAGTGGAGCAGTGGAACATAAAGTCAGAACTTTTAGAAGTCTGCTCCACTGAGGGACATTGCTCCGAGGCTAAGCAGAGGGTGAAGCCTCGTAGGGACAGCATGGTCTCAGGTCCCTCAGGGTAAAGAAGGATCGGGGGTGTCTGAGTGTAGCAGAGCTCACAGGTAATAGAATGGGGAAGCCAGCTACAGAGACGGAGCCAAGGAGTGATCTCTCAGGCTCAGGGTTACCTTAAACTGTGATCTGTAGCACAGCTGGGCAACTGCTCTTTGAGCAGGGACCCCACAAGTGGCAGATCTGGGGAAGCCTCCCTGGAAGAAAGGCAGTGATCTGCTGGGTTTGTAGACTCCAGGTGGGGCTGTGTGCCAGAGACAGAGACGCTGGGTCACAGGCCGGGGGAGCTTGGCATGCAGCCAAAGGCCAGGGAGACGGGAGTGATTGAGTGCTTTTCTCCAACGGCGCACTGAGGAGTGGGGCCCCAAGCTCTAGACCAGAGATTGGGAGGCCGCCATTTTCATTCCCATCCTCCAAAGCTCTACGGAAAGCATACAGGGAACAAAAGCTCGAAGAGCAAACCTGAGCAGGTTACTTAGCATGGCCCCTGACAAGGATGGTACAATTCTGCCTCAGGCAAAGACAGTTGAGAAACACAGGCAACAGGACCCTCCCCCAGAACAGCTGCAAGAACATCCAGCCAAGACCAAGCTCCTGGATCAAGGAAAAAAGCGGAACTCCAGAGCTAGGGGAAAGAAATGCTTGAAATTCATGGCTTTTTCCCCCATGATCCTCTAGTCTTGCAAAGTTTAATTAAATTTTTAAAATATTTTTTCTTATCAATTGTTTTAAGTTTTCCTCTTTTAACGTTTTTTAACTACTTTATCTTAACAATACTTTCTTTTAAAAAATCTTTTTAAACATTCATTATTATAGTCATATTTTATCCTTCATTGTATTTAGCCTTATTTTTTGTATACACATAGGATTTTTTTTTTCTAAAAATTTTGGGATACAATTTCTTCTAATAGAACAAAATATACCCTAAGTCTAGCACAGGGATTTGTTCTAGTCTCCAGCCTGAGCACATTCTCTCCTCTTTTTTTTGTTTTCTTTTCTTTCTTTTTCCAACCAACTTATCTTATCAAATCCTTTTTTAGAATTTTTTTTTTAAATTTTCATCTTTATAGTCATATTCCATCCCTTTATCATGTTTACCCTTATTTATTAATATACATATATTTTTCTTTCTTTAAAATATTGAGAGGTAGTTTCTTCTAAGAGACCAAAATACACCCAAAATCAAGTGGGTGGCTCTGTTCTATTCACCAGTCTAATATAAATATATATAAATTTATTTATTTATTTTTTATTTATTTTTACACTCCTTCTCCCCCCCCAGTGTGGAGTCTCCTGATTTGGTTAGCGTAAATTTTTCTGGGGTCTTTGTCACCCTTTTAGTATTTTGTTCTCTCGTTCATATATTCTTGTCTGGATAAAATGACAAGGTGGAAAAACTCACCACAAAAAAAAGAACAAGAGGCAGTACCAAAGGCTAGGGACCTCATCAATACGGACATTGGTAATATGTAAGATCTAGAGTTCAGAATGATGATTCTCAAGGTGCTAGCTGGGCTCGAAAGAGGCATAGAAGATATTAGAGAAACCTGTCTGGAGAAATAAAAGCCCTTTCTAGAGAAATAAAAGAACTAAAATCTAACCAAGTTGAGATAAAAAATGGTATTAATGAGGTGCAATCAAGAATGGAGGCCCTTACTGCTAGGATAAATGAGGCAAAGAGAGAATTAGTGATATAGAAGAACAAATGACAGAGAATAAAGAAGTTGAGTAAAAGAGAGACAACTACTGGATTACGAGAAAAGAATTCAAGAGATAAGTGATACCATAAGACGAAATATTAGAATAATTGGGATTCCAGAAGAAGAAGTAAGAGAGAGGGGGGCAGAAGGAATATTGGAGCAAATTATTGTAGAAAATTTCCCCAATATGGCAAAGGAAACAAGCATCAAAATCCAGGAGGCACAGAGAGCCCCCCTCAAAATCAATAAAAATAGGTCCACACCCCATCATCTAATTGTAAAACTTACAAGTTTTAGTGACAAAGAGAAAATCCTGAAAGCAGCCCAGGACAAGAAGTCTGTAACATACAATGATAAAAATATTAGATTGGTAGCAGACTTATCCACAGACACCTGGCAGGCCAGAAAGAACTGGCATGATATATTCAGAGCACTAAATGAGAAAAACATGAAATCAAGAATACTATATCCAGGGGCACCTGGGTGGCTCAGTGGGTTAAAGCCTCTGCCTTCGGCTCTGGTCATGAGCCCAGGGTCCTGGGATTGAGCCCTGCATCAGGCTGTCTGCTCAGCAGAGAGCCTGCTTCCTCCTCCTCTCTCTCTCTGCCTGCCTCTCTGCCTACTTGTGATCTCTGTCTGTCAAATAAATAAATAAAATCTTAAAAAAAAAGAACACTATATCCAGCTAGGCTATCACTGAAAATAGAAGGAGAGATAAAGAGCTTCCAGGAAAAAACAAAAAACAAAAGAATTTGTAAACACAAACCATCCCTACAGTAAATATTGAAAGGGGTCCTCTAAGCAAAGAGAGAGCCTAAAAGTAGTAGACCAGAAAGGAACAGAGACAATATACAGTAACAGTCACCTTACAGGCAATACAATGGCACTAAATTCATATCTCTCAATAGTTACCCTGAATGTAAATGGGCTAAATGCCCCAATCTAAAGACACAGAATCAGAATGGATTAAAAAAAAAACCCAAAACAAAAAACCAGACGCTGAGCTAATAGCTGCGCCTGGAATTGTGTCTTAACCTCAGCCGCACCTGCTGCCTGCCACTACCTCTGGACCAAGGACCCCTCAAAGTGAACGAGCTTTGGGCCTTTGTGAAAATGTGTAAGCAGGATCCGAGCATTCTGCACACCGAGGAAATGCATTTCCTGCGGGAGTGGGTGGAGAGCATTGGGGGTAAAATACCACCTGCCACTCATAAAACTAAATCAGAAGACTATCATGGAAGAAAAGCCAGATAGTAAGAAGGCAAAGGAAAACATAAAGACAGATGAACGATCAAGTGAGGAAAGTGATCTAGAAATTGACAATGAAGGTGTGACTGAACCAAATACTGATGCCTCTCAAGAAATGGGAAATGAAAATGTAGAGTTAACCAAGGAAATGATGAATCAGGCAAATGATAAAAAAGTGGCTGCCATTGATGCCCTAAATGATGGTGAACTACAGAAAGCCATTGACTTGTTCACAGATGCCATCAAACTACATCCTCACTTGGTCATTCTGTATGACAAGAGAGCCAGTGTCTTCATCAAATTACAGAAGCCAAGTGCTGCCATTCGAGACTGTGACAGAGCTATTGAAATAAATCCTGATTCAGCTCAGCCTTATAAGTGGCGTGGGAAAGCACATAGACTTCTGGGCCATTGGGAAGAAGCAGCACATGATCTTGCCCTTGCTTATAAACTGGATTATGATGAAGATGTTAGTGCAACGCTGAAAGAAGTTCAACCGAGGGCCCAGAGAATTACTCAACATTGGAGAAGGTATGAGTGAAAACGTGAAGAGCAAGAGATCAAAGAAAGAATAGAAAGGGTTAAGAAAGCTTGGGAAGAACATGAGAGAGCCCAGAGGGAGGAAGAACCCAGACAACAATCAGGAGCTCAGTATGGTTCTTTCCCAGGTGGCTTTCCTTGGGGAATGCCTGGTTATTTTCTCGGAGGAATGCCTGGAATGGCGGGGGTGGGAGTGTACCTGGAATGGCAGGAATGCCTGGACTCAATGAAATTCTTAGTGATCCAGAAGTTCTTGCAGCCATGCAGGATCCAGAAGTTATGGTGGCCTTCCAGGATGTGGCCAGAACCCAACGAATATGTCAAAATATCAGAGCAACCCAAAGGTTATGCATCTCATCAGTAAATTGTCAGCCAAATTTGGAGGTCAAGCATAATGCCCTTCTGACAAATAAAGCCCTTGCTGAAGGAAAAGCAACTTCAATCACGTAATGGATGTCACAATAATACAAACCAGTGTACCTCTGACCTTCTCATGAAGAAAGCTGGGGTGCTGTGAAGAAAATCCCTACCCTTCTGCTCCCCATGCAACTGAAACATTCTATAATGGTTTGCCATTAGGATATTCATTCAGATAATGTTTTCCTACTAGGAACTACAAACTTTAAACACTTTTTAAACCTTAAAAATATTTAAAAACATTAAAAGGGTGTGTTAGTCCCTACATTTTTCATAAAAAAAAAAAAAACACCTTCAATATGCTGTCTACAAGAAACTCATTTTAGAGCCAAAAACATCTCCAGATTTAAAGTGAGGGGGTGGAAAACAATTTACCATGCCAATGGACATTAAAAGAAAGCTGGGGTGGCAATCTTTATATCAGATCAATTAAATTTTAAGCCAAAGACTATCATAAGAGGTGAGGAAGGACCACTATATCATACTCTAAGGGTCTGTACAACAAGAAGAACTAAAAATTTTAAATATCTATGTCCCTAACATGGGAGTAGCCAACTAAATAAACCAATTAATAACAAAATTAAAGAAACACATTGGCAATAATACAATAATAGTAGGGGACTTTAACACCCCCTTCATTGAAATGGACAGATCATCCAAGCAAAAGATCAACAAGGAAATGAAGTCCATAAATGACACACTGGACCAGATGGACATCACAGATATATTCAGAACATTCCATTAAAAAGCAACAGGATACACATTCTTCTCTAGTGCACATGGAACGTTCTCCAGAATAGATCACATCCTGGGGCACAAATCAGGTCTCAACCAGTATCAAAAGATTGGGATCATTCCCTGCATATTTTCAGATCACAATGATCTGAAACTGGAACTCAATCACAAGAGGAAAGTTGGAAAGAACCCAAATACATAAAAGCTAAAGAGCATCTTACTAAGGAATGAATGGGTAAACCAGGAAATTAAAGATGAATAGAAAAAAACTCATGGAAACAAATGATAATGAAAACACAACTGATCAAAATATGTTGGACACAGCAAAGGTCATCCTGAGAGGAATTATATAGTGATACAAACCTTTCTCAAGAAACAAGAAAGGTCTCAAGTACACAACCTAACCCTGCACCTAAAAGAAATTGAGAGAGAATATCCAAGAAAGCCTAAATCCAGGAGAAGAGAAATAATAAAGATCAGAGCAGAAATCAACGAAATAGAAACCAAAAGAACAGTAGAACAAGTCAATAAAACTAGGAGCTGGCTGTTTGAAAGAATTAATAAGATTGATAAGCCCCTAGCCAGACTTATCAAAAAGAAAAGAGAAAGGACCCAAATACATAAAATCATGAATGAAAGAGGAGAGATCACAACTAACACCTAAGAAATACAATTATATGAACATATTATGAGCAACTATACGCCAGCAAATTTGACAATTTAGAAGAAATGGATGCATTCCTGGAGACATATAAACTACCAAACTAAAATAAATAAATAAATAAATAAATAAATAAACTACCAAACTGAACCAGGAAGAAATAGAAAGCCTGAACAGACCCATAACCAGTAAGGAGATTGAAGCAGTCTCAAAAATCTCTGAAAAAAAAAGAGCCCAGGACCAGATGGCTTCCCAGGGGAGTTGTACCAAACATTTAAAGAAGAATTAATACCTATTCTCCTGAAACTGTTCCAAAAAATAGAAATGGAAGGAAAACTTCCAAACTCGTTTCATGAGGCTAGCATTACCTAGATTCCAAAACCAGAGAAAGTCCCCATCAATGAGGAGAATTATAGACCAATTTCCTTGATGAACACAGATATGAAAATTCTCACCAACATACTAGCCAATAGGTTCCAACAGTACATTAAAAGGATTACTTGCCACAGCCAGTGGGATTTATTCCAGGGCTGCAAGTTTGGTTCATCATCTGCCAATCAATCAATGTGATACAATACATTAATAAAAGAAAGAACAAGAACCATATGATACTCTCAATAGGTGCTGAAAAAGCATTTGACAAAATACAGCATCCTTTCTTGATTAAAACTCTTCAGAGTGTAGGGATAGAGGGCACATACCTCAATATCATCAAAGCCATCTATGAAAAACCCACAACAAATATCATTCTCAATGGGGGAAAACTGAGAGCTTTTCCACTAAGGTCAAGAACATGGTAGGGATGTCCACTATCACCACTGCTACTCAACATAGTACTAGCCTCAGCAATCAGACAGCAAAAAGAAATTAAAGACATATGAATCAGAAAAGTAGAAGTCAAACTATCATTCTTTGCATATGATATGATACTTTACATGGGAAACCCAAAAGACTCCACTCCAAAATTGCTAGAACTCATACAGGAATTCAGTAAAGTGTCAGGATATAAAATCATTGCAGAGAAATCAGTTGCATTTTATACACCAACAACAAGACAGAACATAGAGAAATTAAGGAGTTGATCCCATTTATAACTGCACCCCAAACCATAAGATACTTAGGAATAAATCTAACCAAAGAGGCAAAGAATCTGTACTCGGAAAACTATAAAGTATTCATGAATGAAATTGAGGAAGACACAAAGAAATGGAAAAATGTTCCATGCACATGGATTGGAAGAACAAATTTTGTGAAAATGTCTATGCTACTAAAGCAATCTACACATTTAATGCAATCCCTATCAAAATACCATCAATTTTTTTTTTCAAAGAATTGGAACAAACAGTCCTAAAATTTGTATGGAACCAGAAAAGACCCGTAATAGCCAGAAGAATGTTGAAAGAGAAAGCCAAAGTTTGTGGCATCACAATTCCAGACTTCAAGCTCTATTACAAAGCTGTCATCATCAAGATTATGGTACTGGCATAAAAAAAGACACATAGATCAATGAAACAGAATAGAGAGCCCAGAAATAGACCCTCAACTCTATGGTCAACTAATCTTCGACAAAGCAGAAAGGAATATCCAATGGGAAAAAAGACAGTCTCTTCAACAAATGGTGTTGGGAAAACTGGACAGCCACATGCAAAAGAATGAAACTGGACCATTTCCTTACACCACACACAAAAATAGACTCAAAGCGGATGAAAGACCTCAATGTGAGACAGGAATCCATCAAAATCCTTGAGGAGAACACAGGCTGCAACCTCTTCAACCTTAGTTGCAGTAACTTCTTCCTAGAAACATCACCAAAGGCAAGGGAAGCAAGGGCAAAAATGAACTATTGGGACTTCATCAAGATCAAAATCTTTTGCATAGCAAAGGAAACAGTCAACAAAACCAAAAGACAATTGATAGAATGGGAGAAGATATTTGCAAAGGACCTATTGGATAAAGGGCTAGTATCCAAAATCTATAAAGAACTTACCAAACTCAACACCCAAAAAACAAATAATCTAATCAAGAAATGGGCAGAAGTCATGAACAGACATTTCTGCAGAGAAGATATCTAGATGGTCAACAGACACATGAAAAATTGCTCCACATCACTCAGCATCAGGAAAATACAAATTAAAACCACAATGAGATACCACCTCACACCAGTCAGAATGGCTAAAATTAACAAGTCAGGAATCAACAGATCTTGGAGAAAATGCGGAGAAAGGGGAACCCTCCTACCTGGTTGGTGGGAATGCAAGCTGGTGCAGCCCACTCTGGAGAACAGCATGGAGGTCCCTCAAAAAGTTGAAAAAAGAGCTACCCTACGACCCAGCAATTGCACTACTGGGTATTTACACTAAAGATACAAATGTAGTGATTCCAAGGGGCACATGAACCGTAATGTTTATAGCAGCAATGTCCACAATAGCCAAACTATGGAAAGAACCTACATGTCCATCAACAGATGAATGGGTAAAGAAGATGTGATATATATATATATATATCTATATCTATATCTATATATATAGAGAGAGATATACAATGGAATACTATGCAACCATCAGAAGAAATGAAATCTTGCCATTTGCGACTACATGAATGGAACTAGAGGGTGTTATGCTGAAAGTAATTCAATCAGAGAAAGACAATTATCATATGATCTCCCTGATATGAGGAATTTGAGAGGCAGAGTAGGGGGGAGATAGTGGGTAGGAAGGGAAAAAATGAAACAAGATGGAATCGGGAGGGAGACAAACTGTAAGAGACTCAATCTCACAAAACAAACTGAGTGTTGCTTGGGTGGGGGTATGGAGAAGGTGGTTGGGTTATGGACATTTCCCTAATGGAAATGTGTTATGGGTATGCGGTATGTGCTATGGAAGGTATGTGAGTGATGTGAAGTGTGTAAACCTAGCAATTCACAGACCTGTACCCCTGGGGCGAATAATACATTATATGTAAATAAAAATAAATAATTAAGATTACAAATTTGTAATTGAACAATCTTAGCTTTGCCAGTCTTTACAGTTCACCAAGAAATTCCAATCCACATCCTTGAGCAAATAGATATTAGCATGTTTCATTTTTTTTTTCACCCTGGTTACCATGATTTAACTAAAGCACTAACCTTACTGAGTATTTCTTAACATAAAAATTTGACACTTTCTTATTAACCTCCACATATAAATGTGTTTTACTTTCTCAGCTTTAGTGAAGAGATGTAATCTCTGTGTTTAAGAATAAATAAATCAGAAAAAAAAACTTCTCTAATATTTCCAGTAAAACTGGTATTTTGGGAAGATGTGCTCTTTTTATTTAGCATAACATCATGTAGACACCCAGCATGTGTGTATCTATGGGGATATATGCAAAATAGTTTAAAATGATGGGAAACACAGGGTGAAATATAAAGTACTCAAGTTGTCAAGTAAAACACATCATAGTGTGACTGCCACCTACTAAGCCAACTTTGCCTCTATAGCTGCCCCACCTGCATCCTATCCTTAGACATTCTGAACTATTTATTATTTGTTGACTCATCATTCAGACCTCTGTCCGTTTGCACATACAACTCCTTTTGCCTTAAACGCCCTTACTCGTCATCCATCAGGTAAAACCTTATTCACCTTTCAAGTTTCAGCTCAAAGTATTCTTCTTTATGAAAATGTCCTTCATTCATTATCCCAAGTAGAAATAAGAATTTATTTTCTACTCCTATTTTTCTTTATGCTAAGTTCACATTATGCCAATTACCTTCCTTGTGTTTTCTCTCTCTTTTTTTTTACCTTCCTTGTGTTTTAATACTCATTATTTTTAATAAAATACATTTTTCACCATTATCACCCAGCAGTTGCCTTCTAGCATAGTACATATTATTAATGTATAAGTATTTTCTGACTGAGGTATTTGGGGCCCAGTCATTTAAAAGACAGAGGAAAATACCTTCTAAACACTACTTTTCTTAGGTTATATTTATTTTTTCCTTAGAGAGATCAGGACTGGGCTTACAGAACTTTATACAAAACGGATGTGAAAATTCCCATTCATATCTTGCAAGACCCCCTGAAGTCCCACAGCCTCTGCCACTGTTCCTCCTCACTGACCTCTATCTTCTCTGAACTGTGAACACAGAAACCTCTAAGAGAGGCTTCAAAAGCCCGATTTCCCATTGAGAAAAACCTGACAGTCGTGGAGTGAGAGAATACATCCCTCAAAAGTTGCATCTTTACTTAGTATTAAAATAAAACTCTCTTTTGTTGGTTGGGGGAAAATAGGGATAGATAGCTATTTCAAATGTTACATAAATCCAATAATAATAGTTTAGCTCATCTGTCACTTGGTTTGTCTTTTGTATTCTGTTGAAAGACATCAGAAGATGAACTGCACCCTCAAGGGTAGTGTGCAAAAAGGACAGGCATTTAAACCTGGGGCAGGGTAACCAGACATACTAAAAAATATATACATGTTAAAGTGTGTGTATATCTGAATGTAGGTAGTTGTAATTTTTTTCCAGTTTTCATGTCCTTTGGTGGCATTGTTTTTGGAACAAAATAGACATAAATTTGAAGGGTGATTCTACCCTATATTTGCCTCTTAAACATGAAGAAGTTAGGGTTGGCCTCCTTAAGTCTCATTTTTCTCAACTCCACCTTCCTTTCTCATCTCTAAGGTTACCTAGAAGGGTACACACATACACACACACACACACACACAATTTCTTCCTTGTGAACACAGTAGTCCAGATGTTCACTGACTTAAACATGCATACAGTAAGCTAAGAGAAGTAATTCGGCACTCTCAACAGAAATTTAGCATGTGACTGATTTACTTACTGTGGACTGCAATGGGGAATGAGGCTAGAACCAATCATCTTCTCACCCCAAACGGCCTCTAAGTTATATGAGGAGAGTACTAAAAGCACACTGGATAACACTGAGCTAGTCCAATGCCCTATATTTCAATTGAGAAAACAGCCTCAGAAAAGTGGAATGTGTTGCCCAAAGTCACAGCAAGCCAGAACTCCTCCTAAGACTTCAGACTTCTATTACAATGCCCTTTCCAGAGGTTAAATCTGATTGCATGAGACTCTCCTGATGGGCTGGACAACTCCCATTTGTCCTCTGGATCCACTCTCTACTCTTCTACATGCTGTGTTTTTCTGGGTAGAGGAAGGCTGATCTTATGGACTGCTTCCTCGGCTTCTGGCTTCTAGTTGGTTTCAGTCAACAAAGAGGACCAGCAGAGGATGGGGTCAGGGGGCAGGAGAATATGGTTGGGGTTCCTTTCATGGCTGATGTCTGTGGAATTATCGAGAGTTGGCTGCATCCCTTGTCTGAAGGTCACAGTTCCTGTCAGGTGACCCTCTCTGCTTGCTCCTCTCTCTCTGGGTTCTGATAACTCCTTCTACCCTTTCCTCCTTGAGACTAGGGTGATAACAGCACTCCATTGTTCCTACCCCTAGATAGTACTGTACTATCACTTTGGGCTTCCCTCCACTCTGCTAGCACCTTTGTAGAGTACCTTTATTAAACTTTCTTCAGGTTACCCAATTTGAATGTGCCATTGATTTCCTGTTGGGACCATAAATGATAAACTGGGGAGCTTTTAAGAAGCACAGATGCCTAGCAGGCTTCCAGTGTCTCCCCAGATGGTTAGCTTATAGCTAGAACTAGAAACTTCTTCACTAAACCATGACGATAACGTTTGTTGTTATTTAGTCACTACTGCGAGTGCACACACACATGCACACACATTCACATTCACAGACTGGTAATGCCTTTACCAAAAGTAAGGAAATATCATGAGATTCTGGTGATCTGTGGTTTTTGAAAACTACCGGTGAAGCTGACGAATGGGTTGATAAATGTGCAAACACTTAGAATCCAGCAGCCTTGTAAACACATTCAAAATATTTACTTTCATGCTGTTTCTTTCTTCTTTTTTCTAACACCCAAATGTCAATTTTAATGGAAGCCACATCTCCACATATTGATTGGTTCATCTTGATTTTATTAAGGTTCAGTTTGGCTGCCCAGGAAGCTTTTCTAGTGTTTGAAACATTATAAAAATGTCTGTTTGGGAGGGGCAGGGAGGGAGACAAGGTAAGTGGGGGCAAAGAGAAAAAAAATCACATTCTGTCTAAAGTAAAACACAGCTTGTTGCCAATATTTCATTAATTCAATAAATAAAAATACAAGTAAGCTCCAACTTCAACAAGCTCAAGTTTCCCTCCTAGCTGTGAAACCACAGCACCCCAATGGCTTCTAAATATGTCAACACATGACCTTCCCATCCCAAACTCACCAGTGGGGAGAATATGATTTATGAGGGTGTCTGACCATCCCTGAAAGAGGTTTTAAATATTTTACTCTTATAATAAGTGTAGTTCCCTCACCCAGTGGTAAATGATTGCGGGTTCTCAGAGAAAAGAGTGAGTTTCTAGGGGGGAAAAAAAGACCCAAACTTGAACAAGATCTGCAAACAGCTCCATGGCACCTTATGGTGTGTGAGCTAATTACTTGCCCTAAGTTGCCTAGTAAACGGTCTTTGTTTGGGAAGCTTAAGTTTCACCTCTGTTCCAAAAACTCAGAGCCAGACAGGGAAAGGAAAAAATGATGGTGTCTGTGGTGAGGCTGGCAATGCTGCCCGCCGGCTGGTTATTTGGAAAGGTTTTAGAAGATGTGTTATGAGGCATAGTAATGTGTGTCATTTTTCATGACTGAAGTCAAAGGATTTAGCAGGTTGAGTGTGAGGACTTGGATTTGGCAGTGGAAAAAACCAAATACTGTGTGCATTTTGCATCCCACCTCTGCCTGAGCTCTCCTACCATCTGAGACGAAGGAAGAGGACACTATTTTTTGGACTGCCAAATGTAACAGAGTTAGAAGATGAGAAATTTGGCTCACTCAACTCTAAAGTCATTTTTATGTAGAAGAAAAGTGAGTTTTGGTTGTTGAAGAAGTCCCTCAGTTAAGAACTTACTAACGGAGAACACGATGTTTTTTGAAAAGAATAAAATAGGTCAAAATGGTGGCATCTCCTATTCTAAAAAAGAGGAAGTGACCCCACAAGAAATATAATATGCAGGACGTTTCCCTTGAAGTCTTCTTTTTGCTCTGATTCCTTGGAAATGTGTGTTCAAGGGGAACTAAGGATATATCTAGCCAAGGTTCTTTAGTTCCAAGTAATAGAATCTCACTCGAAATAGTGAAAGCCAAAAATCAACATTTCTCATAAGGACACAAGAGTATCTTATGGAAATCAACAGATCAAAGGGAGGTCAGTCTTAGGAGAGGCCAGAACCAGGAGCCAGAAAACTATGAAGAATCAAGGCATTGCTCTGTCTAGCTGCCTCTCTGCTCTCCTGCATTACATTTTCACTCCCTTCTGCTTCTCTAATCTTGTCCTGAAAACTGGCTTTCTCTCCTTAGGTCCAAAGCAGAAGATGACCAATCCACAGTGATGTCTTCGATTCCTAATCTGCTCAAGTGACCAGCCAAGGTTACAAATGAGTTATCCCTTAGAGAGTGAGCTGTCCCTTATGTTCCAGACCCTAAGTAATTTTCATGTTGTATTAACTCATTTAATCCTCTTGTCCAACCTATAAGGTTTGTCCCCATTTTACAGATAACAAAATTAAGGCAGAGAAATTAAGTGACTTGTTCAAATTCACATAACAAATGAGTAGTAGATATGGATTTCAAATCTAGGAAATCTAGCTTCAGGCTCTATGCTCTTAACTATGGCCATTTTGCTCTCTGAGTCTCAATACCATTCCCAAGACAGAATGTGGTTGTCACTTCTCAGACTGGGTGAGAATCCCACTCTAATCAGACCGAGTCAGGGTGGTGGTGGATGAAGCTCAGGAGTACCACATGGTACAACATGAGTTACAGGGCCCATCTCATAGTTCCAGTGAGGAATCAGTTTTCATAGACTGGGAGGTGGGGACTGGGGAGATAGCCCAAAGTCTTCCATATTACTCTACAAAAATGCTTATCTTCTCTGAGCCAAGTCACAGGAAAGTGTGGCAACACACGATTGAAGGCCATTAAAATTTGTCAGGCAGAGAGGATGTTACTGGACATGACTGCTTGTAATGAGGCAACCCTATGTGTTACTGGTTACTTTTTTCTATAATTCTCTAAAGATGAAGATTTTAAATTCCCCACATGGCAGGCAATTCAGCCAGACTCCTGCAGTCCAGGAGTTCTTCTCCCAGTCTAACCTCAATGCCTCTAATTGCAGCTGAAACTGATTTCTTTATCCTGCTTTCAGGTTACAAAAAGGAACATATGAGGATATTGTGAAGTAATTCTGTTTTTTTGGCTGAGTGTCACACTGACTTAATTAGAAAATTTTATCAAAAGACTAATAACAAATGCATTAAAAAATTCCTGGAATTATGTGTCTGGAAAGAGTTTCATCAATTTATGTTATATGTGTGTGTATGTGTATGTATGTATATATACATACATACACATACACACAAATAAGTACTTAAGTGAGGAAAGTTTTCCAAATCTGAGAGAACATTGGCTCCATAACAGAAATGATGAAGAAGATAAAACTGTGAACTAAGAAATAGACATTTTTTTGGGTGCATATTTCTAACACTCACCCCGTAAATGCCCTAATGCATGAGGCATTGGCCTATACGGAAATTTTGATTCATTCAACACTTTTCTAATACAAAATTCCATTGAATGTATATAATACTCTACCATAGAAAACGGACCAAGTGAAAAGAAAAATCAAACAAGCTATGTTCATTTTACTCTAAATTATCCAAAAATGTTTCAGCTTATTCTCTCAAACTTCTTCCCAAACTTGCTCAATTTTTGCTAATAATCTTTTTCACCCTTCACACACTCCAAATCTTTGAGCAGTCCTTATCCGCCTTCTAGGGCACTCAAATGAGTAACTGTTGGTTTGCTCCCACCCTTACTCCCCAACACACACACACACACACACACACACACACTCACTCACTTCTTGAGTCCACCTATTCTTTGCCGTCTTCCTTGCAATTTTGTTTTGGGTCTATACCCTCCTGGCCAAGCTATAACAATAAGCAGCCTCTAAGTCATTCTAGGCTTTGTTTTCACTCTCAGAAAACAATAGCAGTAAGCTTCTACAGTAGCACACTCACTATGTTTCTTTCACTTTTTTTTCTAATTATGGTCTCTCATTACTTTGTAGAATCAGTGGAAGCTACAACCCAGAAGCCCTCTGTGCCCTTTCTAGAAAAATACATTTCACTCCATACCTCCACCTGTGATGTCACTCTGACTCTACTGAGCAACCTGCTCTCTCTTTCAATTCCTTCTGAGAATCCCATCTGACTTTTAAGTGATAATGGACCAGGGAATGTTCAAATGGATGAGTTATAAACTAATCACCTGTATTACCTGAGGTGACCAAAAAAAAAGTTTCAACTGTGGATAATCCCACAAAGTTCAGTCAAGAAAAGATAAAGTAACATTTCTCTATGTATTCAATAATAAATGTTCAAGCTGCCGATACTCTTACAACCTCTTGTTTCGGAGTCATATAGCACCTTTCTGAGATAGGATGGTATGTATTATTCTTGTTACTATTAGACAGATGAGGAATCTGGCATCTTCTGATTCCAGGTCCATTCCACTCCATATCTCTTGGGATTAGAACCTACTTCGTAGGCACCAAAGCCTTGGTCAAAAGCTCCAGAGACTAGACTGCAAGGCTAAGCAAATATACACTAAAAATATTTGATTCATTTATTCAACAAACATTTATTGAGATCATGTGCCAGGCACTAAAATAGTAGTTGGGATATTTACATCTTTTCTTCCAGCTTTCTGGAGATATCTGCTGAAAATATTGGCAGGATTTAGGGGCTGAGAATTTTAAGAGTACTGAGTAAGAGGCCATAGCCAATCTTGGACAAAGGTTTTGTGGCCGTGACCATGCAATCTTGCCCACTGATGTCCCTAGTCCTTCACTGACTCCTTCACTTTCAGTTTCTCTATTAGCCAATGTCTCTCCCCCCAACAATTCCTTCATCTGCTTTCCTGCCTCTCACTGATGCTCAGGGTTCTCCTTACCCTCCTTTCTTCCATTCATGAAGAAAGCTCATTGAACCAGGCAGTCTAGCAGCTCTCCTATTCCAGGAATGTCTTCTTGAAGGACAATGCTCAAAGGGGGCAGTATTAAGCTCATATGAGTGAGTTACTAACTGAATTTCAGACTATTTTTCCTTGGTTGACATGGTAATATTTAGTTACAAGGCCATTTTGGGGCCTGAAGAAAGGCTTCCTGAGGTGGCTCAAGACACCTTAAAGAGTCCACACCATTCTGTTTCCTCCCAAAGCCAATCCTGAAGGAAACTTTCCACAAACTTAACAAAGAAGGGCCCAGGACTCAACCTGAGTTGTCTGCAAAGTTGAATCCTGGGATTTGTTTTAAATCTGAATCTGTCTCTAGCCCCAAGTTCTCTGCCATCAGTACAGAAGCACTTTTCTTTGAGACTTAGCAGGCTTATTGTGAACACACTGGTCTTGACCTCCATTTCCCCAGACATAGTAGTATAGTGTAAGTGGGGGTTGGGCTGCACAGCTGGTGCCATCCTATGTATGTGGATGGTGACTTTGAAAAAGACACACTCTCTGGGAACATGAGGAAGGGTCATATAAAGAAGGCATCTTTCAGGCCAGCTGTGGGGTGTAGTGGGTGCAGCATGCCAAGATGGGGAATCAAAAGACCTGACTTTCAGTCTCTGCTCTATTCCTTCTGGGGCTGAAAAGTTTCCAAGGTTTTTCCCTCTCTGTATCTAAAGTTGCTCATCTGCAGTATCCCAAACTCTTAAGACTTTCTGCAAACTCTTAGATTCTGGGATTCCTTGGACTTTGCTCTTAATCCTGTCTTTATGACTCTGGTTTCACCAAAAACTCTCTGTGAGGAACAAGGTCCAGCTGTGGGGAGGCATCAGTGAGACATCAAGTCAAACTGAGGGTGAAGGGAGCAGGAATGAACCATGCACTGTGAGCCACCAGGGCTCACGATTCTTTTTTAGAGGTCAGGCAGGAAACTGTGCCTGGTCTATGACAATAGGACATTGTGAAACTTGCTATAAACTGGAGAAGGTGTGCCCTCCCTAAAAGCACTTAAATCCATGTCTTTTAAGCACAGCTCTTGTTAAACAAATCCATGGGCTGGCTTATACCCCAAAGTGGCAAGTTTGAGACCCCACACCATCTCCAGAATTAAAGAAAACACTCTTTTTTGAGGGCAGCCGACTTATTTGTCACCAGTCAAGAAAATTTTTTTTTCGGGTCAGTGGATTTCATTTCAATCAGATGCTTCCCACAGAGAGACAAAGAGGATGAATCAGACAGAAAAGAGCCTAAAAAGTTAAAGTCTATCTGAATCACACTAGCCCCCAGGTATCAACCCCAAGGCTGGGTCTGCTGCTGAACTGAAAATCTTGTCTGCAGCTAAAATTATCCCCAACCGCCTTCTAAACTGTATAGTCCCTTGGAGCTGGGAAGAGTCACAAAGGAGTGTGGCTTTTCGGATGAGAGAACAGCAGGCAAGAAATGGAGACTTTTGCTAAGCCTCATTAACGTTTTAATAGAGCTTAAAGCAACAGTTCTCTTTGAAAATGCTTTATTCATAATTGACCAATTGTCATTAGATATAGTTACACTCCATGGCATCTTATTAGGAGCTTGTTTGAATCACCCCCCCCCCCCAACAAGTATCCATAGTAAATTCCTAACAGATGATGTCATAACAGGCTGTTACAATCCATAACATGTAGATACCATTAAAGCAATGTGTGTGCCTTTTTGATACTGAAACATCTAACTTTATTATGAAGTTTGCTATAAAACCTGCTATGATGTATTTAATAATGTTAAAGTGTTTATTCTTTAATATTGAAGTCACACTGCCCCTGTGATGCCTGTTACTCCTGCCACAAATGAGAACTGCCAAATCTATCAGCTCAACTTTTAAACACTTCCTTAAGAGATTTCTTTCTTCTTTCCCTTTCCTTTTCTTCGTTTTTTTTTTCCTATGAAAAAGCAGATGTTCTAAAGCTCCAAGTAACTGAAAACCAGCAATATATGCTCAAAGGCTGAAACCTAATATTTACAATAAGCTGATCCAATGAGAAATGTCTCCCCAGTGACCCTGGCCATGAAGTGGGAACCCGCATGGTCATTGGTTCTGGCTGAGGCAGTTGTCATTTATCAGAACCCCATGTACTGTGATTCTCAATTAGGGACTTTCCTGACATCAGCAACTCCCCACCTACTTGATACAAAAGACAAAATAAATATGAAATCCATCCTTACTGTATCACATTCCATTAGCTTTACAATCACCATATAAGGCAGTTTATTATGGATCCCATAATTTATGTGAGAAAATTTGGGTTTTTGGGTGGTGATGGTCCAACTTTTTGTCTCTATCATTATAACAAACAACAAATTTCCTAACAAATTCTTTAGGTAGGATTCACTTTCATTAATATGTATTTCTAATTCCTGAGAGCTCTAGATACTTATGTGCAGACCAATGGCAAAAATAAGAGAACTGACATTCCTTAGAAGAAACCATGAAATTCAGATTGTGGTAGGGATCTGACTAAGTGAAGTACTAAACTGCTAACCTTGGGCTTCTGGGGAATATATGCATATGGGGGAGAAATTAGAGCCTTCCCTAAGAGCTTTTGGTTGAAATATGCTCTGTATATTCTATGAGTTACAGATGAAATTGGTATAACAAAGTCCTCTTTTAAAATGCAAGCATTCTTCTGAAGGGTTAAGCCTGTGGGTTATTATTTTTTGGTATACATTTCCTTACTTTAGTAATATTTAGAAATGCTCTTTAATTCAATCTACCCAATATTTTAGTGAGTACCAGTTAAATATAAAATAGAGCATGATGTCCATTAGAGGGGTTATAAAAAGAAATATTGTCCAAACCCTCTCAACTGCTCCTCAGAGACTACAGGTTCTCAACAAGAAGTTTTTTCAAGTTCCTGAAGTAAAAGATTCCTGCTCTTCCATGCCCTCAGAATTCAATGGATTGCTCTTATTATTACTCTGCTCTGTACCCATTGAGACACTGGATGTCCAATTTTTGTCACAAGTCTGCCTTTCCATCTGGAACTTCTTAATTCCATGGCTCCAAATGGTTACTCTCTCCTTCTAGAACCCTATATGGACCAGAGACCTGGGCTTCCATTTCCCAAGAAGAAATGCTCCATTTGTTCAGATGGAAAATAATGTGTTTCTGTGGGTCTGGTACTCAGACTGCAGGTTATTGTTGGAGGAAACACTTAATTCCCTACTCTACTAAATCCATGGATGGGATTCCAGATAGACTAACCCCTGTGGTTTTCCTTCCACTCCTCTCATTTATTGATCACTCCTAACCCCATTCCCAAAGAATGGCTATATTAACTGACTTGAGAAGAAAAAACGGGCATACATGCCTAGGCCTTTCTTCCCTTTTCTGGATTCATCTATTCACAAAAGGATGCATCTATCTGTTTGGGTCCACGAGTAAAGAGTCTCACCCCATTTAGAGGGTTCAGGTCAGATTCGATCCAGCAGAGTGTTTATAGCCCATTTGGTTCCATATTTAAGCCTCGTTCTTTACTCCACCTTGAGTCAATAAAAAGCCAATAGTTTGGATCTCCTCATAGGAGAAATGCCTCTTCTTGAACACAAGTAGGCAGAGTGATCTGATTCAGTTTTTACTACTGAAATATTAGGGAAGTAATGCTACATTTCCTTTCACAGAAGTATCTGCCATGATTTTATTTTATTTTATTTTTTTAAGAAAGAAATCTTTTTTTTAAAGATTTTATTCATTTATTTGACAGACAAAGATCACATGTAGGCAGAGAGGCAGGCAGAGAGAAAAGGAAGCAGACTGCCCACTGAGCAGAGAGCCTGATGTGGGGCTCGATCCCAGGACCCTGGGATCATGACCAGAGCCAAAGGCAGAGACTTTAACCCACTGAGCCACCCAGGAGCCCCTCTGCCATGATTTTAATGGAGAATCCCTCAAGGAATCAACTCACCCAAAGTGATGAGTAGTAATGGTAGAATTTCAGGCCTATCTGAGCCAGATATTTGGAGATAAATCTCATCACCCTGCAACAAAGACAGAAAGTTTAAATGCTCCTGAAGACCAAGCAAGTAACATAAATGACTGAAGTTTCTGAGTAAAAGAAGATATATATATATATAAGTATATATAGTATATACTTATATAGAGTATAAGAAGATCACCAGCTCAAATATGACAACTGGCAACTGGTATTTGGCTTTGGCATTAAGAAGTAACATGAGGTAGAAGGAACTCAGGCAAGCTATACACTATGGACACCAAACAGCTTCAGCCATTGTGCAGCAAATGCATTTATTTCAGTCCTTTTTAAAAAAGAGGCAGTCTCTACTGAGTGCCAAAATACTGTCTCCATACAGAACATGGTTAATAGATCTTTCTCATTTGCAGGCAAAGCAAGTAATAAATGTGCTTTTGTATGTAAGAATGCATCCCCTTCAATGTTAGCAATGAATTTATTAAGAAAACAAGATGAAACAACACTAACAACAACAACAACTGTAACACCCTATGTTGGCTCTAATTGTGTAGGAAGCTTGCAATTGTTCTCAGGCCCAAGCTGGCCCAGGGGTGCTCTTTGCCCTCTCTGGGCCTTCCCTCTCCCCTCCTAAAATCTGGCATTTTAAATCACCATGAAAATTTTCAATGAGGTGAGCATAGACTACAGAATTCTGCTAGCCTTAAAAAGGCTTGTCTTGAAGCCACAAACAGCTGCTAATACTAGCTTTAAAGTGCGATATAACTGGTGCCTTCTGATGTTACTTTTTTAAAAAGTCGAATTATACCAGAAGAAAAATATGATGGAGTTATTATAAAATTCAGGCTCTTTCAAAGCACACAATTTTCCACCATGGACTCTAATATCTTTGAAGCCTAAAACACCTGAACAAATCTGGGAATAAGAATATACCTTTCGAATTATAACCTTTATCAGCATTGCAGGTGTCTCTTCCTTCAGCCTCCCTCAGGTTTTCACCTTGAAACTTAGCAACTTTATCCTTCTTACAATAACTTACTCCTCCAAGATGAAATGGATTCAGTAATCTGGCCCAAGTGAACCTTCAGATTGTTTATTTTAACAAACCTAAAAAAAAGATGAATTCCCCCACTCTATCCAGTATGTGATGACAAAGCCCTCTAGGTTTTATTTAGAAAACAACAAGGAAATTCGGTCTGAGTGCCAAAAAGAGTCCATGCGTATAACTGGAAGCAGGCAGTGCTCTTTTGGGATCTCACTGGGGACTTGGTGCTATTCACCTAAGAGGCTGCTCAGCCCTATCACTTGAGAGTGGTCCCCGCTGCCCAGGGTGACAGGGTTTGGTAAAAAACAGAAGGACGGTCATGACGACTCCCCTGCCACCTTCTCCTCAGAATGTCCACCAGAGAGGAGAACTCTGCAGAGAATGGGTCTTTAAACACATTAAGTCCCTGGAAAAAAAAATGCAGTTTGGGGGTAAGAGTGAGATACACTCAATCAGATGACTGTCCAAGGAATGGGGTTATTGACTGACAGGAACTGGGTTCCTCATTTGCCCTTCAGATGAGCTGTTTGGCTCAGTGCACCTGCCTATTCTTCTTTGGGTATGTATTCCTGCCCTCAGAACCACTGGTTAGTTGACATAATTCAGCTCTTGTGGAGAACTGTGTTGCTTTAAGATCATGAGTTCTACAGATACATTTGTTCGTTTCAGAAATGGACTTCTGGATACTGAAGCCATCACATCCCTCCTCTTTGCAGCCTTTCTCATGGGCAAAAAGGAAGTTTGGGTTTATAACCCAGTTGCATCTGAGCTGATTAATGTCTAGTTACCCAGAACTCCAGGACAAAACATGGTGGGGCAGGGAAGGAGGTCAAATACTTTTTAGTTCAATTCAACACGGAAATATTCGGGAATTCTTCTCTTAAAAGAGTTGACAGCTCAGAAAACAGCACATTAGCATACATTGAATTTGGTGATTAATTAGAGTGAACACAAAGCCTGGCTAGCCTGGAACAGCAGCCCTAGGTTAAACCTTTTGCCCTCAGTGTACTTGTTACTCAGATAAGTGCACTTGCTTGGATAACAAATGATACAGTCACCAGATGTGAGGAGAAAAAAAGAAAGATTCCCAATTTTTTCCTTTGGCTCTAATTGTCTTCCCAAGCTAGTTGCAATAGCAATACTGTTTGATGGCCCCAAGAACGTTCCTCAAAGTCCTCTGGAAATGGTTCTGGTGTCTGTGCGATTGCTGGTCCCTGAAGGAGCAGGGTAGCTTTGTTCTACAAGTGAAAAGTCCTCCCAATTTTCCTGGCAGATGTCAGATTTAGCAAACAGAAGTACAGGACACCCAGTTAACTTTGAATTTCAGAGCAACAGTGAATAATGTTTTAGTATAAAAGATTCCATTCACAGGGGTGCCTGGGTGGCTCAGTGGGTTAAAGCTTTGCCTTCGGCTCAGGTCATGATCCCAGGGTCCTGGGATGGAGCCCCGCCTTGGGCTCTCTGCTCAGCAGGGAGCCTGCTTCCTCCTCTCTCTTCTCTTTCTCTGCCTGCCTCTGTGCCTACTTGTGATCTCTATCTGTCAAATAAATAAATAAAATCTTAAAAAAAAAAAAAAAAGATTCCATTCACAGACCAGAGTTAACCAGTATGTCAGTGGCTGTGCTCCATGAATACCTTGTCCTGCCTGTGGGCTGCCCACTCATAGGCATTCCTTCACCAAAGCTGTGGGACATCACAGGGCCTGGACATCACAGGGAGACCTAGAGGAGCCCCCTACTTTCTTTACTGTCCTCCTCCCAGAGTCAAAACATTTTCTTTTCCTAGGTGGAAGATAAAGGGTCGCACAGGAAGGCCTACTCCTGGAAGATGGTGAAGTAAGACAACTGATTTTCTGGGAAGAAGGAAAAATAAAACCCTTTGGAGGAATGAGCAGCTTCTTGTATGGTTCAGGGCTCTGACTGGAACTCTCAATCCTTTATCCTTGTAATTCTTCCTTCTAGCACTAGAGCAGAGGGATGTGGGGGCCCTGGAGGGGAAGGAAGCCAGTGAGTTTGGGGAGAAGCTTCCAGTCTTAGTATCCTAACATGCCCTCAGGCACTGTGGTCTGAGTGGTCTGCCCATGCGGCTATGCATTAAAACCCGCCAAATTCCACAAATCAGAGAAAATCCACTCAGATGATGTGCTAAAATTACTGGTTCAAAAAGTTTCATCATCAGATCTAGAAACTAGAAAGAGGACCTGCTTCTGGCAGAATTACAAAGTGAATAAAGTTCATTTTCCAAGTCATCACCCTGGATTTTCTTTCCCCGTTCTCTCTTCTGATGGCACAGCTTTCCTTACTGTTCTGACAGCACGGCTTCCAGCATCATCATAGGCTCCTGGGTACAAGTGTTTGAGGTCAGTCATGGCGTTCCCTCTTGGTGTTAAACGTAGGGGTTGTGAATGAAACCCCAATTCCACCAACAGAGGTATGCTTCATTCCAGGGAGAAAGTGATGGAAGAAACAAGGGAGCACAGAGGTCCATATCCTCATGAGCATCACAGCATGTAGTCAGTACTCACTCTATTGATGGTTGGGAATTTCCCAAGAATGTAGTCCCAAGGCAGACTAATTTGAAAGTGGAAACTTCAACTAGTACAAGGGAAAAGTTCTACTTGATCTCTGGATTTAGTCTCAGAGTGGTCTGGGGAACTACTAATTCTTTTTTCTTTTCTTTTCTCTCTCTTTTTTTTTTTTTCTTTTCCCATGCACAGCTGGTCACCACTGAGGAATGAGGAAGGCTGTCAGTGGGAGAGGCTCATTCTATTCTTTGCAACTCCAAAGCAACACCATGTGACAGCTAACATGGTGAATCTGGCATGTGCTCAGGAAAGTGAGTTTCTCTCTAGCACCTATGTCTTCTGCTTGTGACTCCACAGCCTAAAGTGGTTTAAGAGAAAGTGACCCATGAATGAGACTGTCCCCAGAATGGCTATATCTATCAGAGAGGACTTGAGCTGCAAACACAGCTGAACAAGCTTCCACTCTTGGGCTTCCTCCACTGGGGACTGTGGTGCCCAGAGATTTTGGCCAGGGTTTATGGATGCAGAAAGCCAGCTTGCTATACATCAACCTTACAACCCTTAGAGCCCAAGGGTCCTCTTTGCCTCCAGACACTTTTCACATTTCCAGCCACTTTCAAGGTCTAGCCCCTCCCAATCCAAAACTCCAGGCTGGCTCTCCTACGATTCACACTGCAAGCTTAGAAATGTCTCCTTTTGGCACTGGTAAGGGGAGAGGTGTTGAAAGGAAGCCTGAGCAGATGGGAATGAAATTCCATTACTTTGTAAATATCTGAATGGCATTTCTTTTTAATGTGATATGAGAGTTTTAGTACATTTAAAAATTTCCCTACCCTAATTATAAAACCAATTTTTATTAAAGGTGCACACACCTCGCTTGTAGCTGGCAAAGTTTTGGCTCCGATGTTGGAGCTGCATGAGAATTTCATCCCTTGTGCTTAGCACTTGCCAGTTCCCCTCCCTGGGTAATGACAGAGATGCTAACACAATAGCAAAGCTGTTAATCCCAAACATGTTACTAATAAGGCAAGCTGCTTCACTCAAGGTTGCAGAGAGGAAGGAGAGATGAATGTGGAAATGCTAATATGCCAACTTGCACACTTTCTCATACCCACAGATTTGTGGATAATGAGGAATGCCCTGTTTTTCTCAAAATATCACTGCACTTAATCAACTCAGAGATTCCTCACTAATCACATGCCATCAACTGATGTTTGGTATTTGGAAGACTGTGAAGGTGAAGAGTAAATGTGAATGAGTTCACTTCATGGATGGCACCTGAACAAATCTTGCGAGACTCAACGTTCTTCATCATTTCTGACAAGGTTCTTTGTGTGGTTTACTGACCCTTTAGACACATGGCAGACTCTATAGCTATTTAGTTGTGAAAAGAAAATCTCTGAGAAACAAACTGAGGGTTTTAGAGTGGAGTAGGTGGGGGGGTTGGGTGAGCCTGGTGGTGGGTATTAAGGAGGGCACATATTGCATGGAGCACTGGATGTGGTGCATAAACAATGAATTTTGGAACACTGAAAAAAATTAAATTAAATTAAAAAAAAAGAAAATCAATAAATGTGTGAATGAAGCAAACCCTTCTCAATCTGGGCTATAGTTTCAAAAAAAAGAAAGAAGGATATTGTACGATTTATGTCGAATGTAGTTTTGAAAGCCTAGCATGGCCAAGTTCAAGAATTCTGAGGAGGTAGATAGAAGAAAGGAGAGAAGTCATGAAAATGGATTCTTTCCTCTCTCCATAGAACAGGTGCAAGCAGCTGTGGAGGAACCATACAAACTCCAACTTTGATTTTGGAAATAAGAATTGCACTCTGGATAACTGATTTAATTTTTACATAGCCTCAGTTCTAGTTCAGAATCTCCTTGTTAAAGGAGATGGCCCTGGACATGTCTGAAATTTGGTAGAATTCATCCTACGATGGATTTGCTGGTGGCAGAGAGCTATTCACTGACCAAATTGATTCATCTAGTTTGATATGTAGGGTAGTTCTGGAAAGCCATAAGAAATTCTTCAAATTAGCCATAAATCAGAATTAACATCAGGAGCTTTGAAATAATATCGCAGCCTGAGTTAACCTTGGGAGATTCTGCTTCAATCAGTTTAGTGGGGACTTCTGAGAACTATATTTTCCAAAGCTTTATAGATAATTCTGGTGTTCAACCATGTTTGAGAAGAATTCCTGTTTTCCAGACTTTCACAGATGAGTTAAATTAAAAAAACAACAAAAATGGAGATTGAGTTAGGGTTGTCAATATTTGACTTTATCAACTAAGGAAAAACAAACTCTTACCACCATTATTTCATAAAGGAAAGGACAGATTAACACCAAGGACAGATCTTTAAACACAGTGATCTTTGTAGAAACTCACAATGTTATCACGTCCATGGTTATAGCGGCATTATTCATAAGAGGTGCCAAAAGGTTAGAGTAACCTGTCAACTGATGAATGAATAGTAAAAAAAAAAAAATGATATATACACATAATGGAATACTATTCAGCCTTAAAAAGGGAAGAAATGGTGACACAAGCTATAACATAGATGATCTTTGAGAACATTATACTACGTGAAATAAGCCAGTTACCAAAGGACAAATAATATTTCATTCCACTTAGATGAGATGTCTAGAGTAGTCAAATTCATAGAAACAGAAAGCAGAATGATGAAATCTGGGGGCAGGGAAGAATGAAAAGTTGTTATTCGAAGCACAGGTATGAAATTTCAACAGGGAAGATGAAAAAGTTTTGGAGATGGATGGTGGTGATGGTTGTACAACAAGGAATATTCTTAATGGCACTGCACTGTACCATTTTAAAAAATGATCAATTTCATGTTACACGTATTTTACTCCAATTCAATTCAAAAAGGTTTACGAAATTGCCTTTATTTTCTCATTATGTTGTACAAGTTGGCATTTGAAAGCCACTGCCCAGGACGAAGAAAGAGAAAGGAAGCCGGGCCTGTGGGTGCAGCCCAAGAGGCTGAGTCCAGTTACCCTGGAGCCATGCATAGTCAGAATGCCTCTAAACTTCCTCCAGATATTGCAACAACCTGACCCAGGCTGGATGATGGAGACATCCTTCCAAATTATAAAACTCATTACCTATGCCCCCCTGAGAAACTTATCTTCTCAAACACAGAAGTATCCTAGGTTAGGGGTCAACTTGTCCTTAAAAATACTTAATATTTTTTGTGGGCAGAAATGTCCGGAGGGCAAGGCACCTAAGAAAGTTTTTAAGAAACCAGAGATTTGGTCCTAAGGTTTGTCTGAGCAGGCAATGACATTGGGTGACATCTTTTTTTTTTTTCTTCACAAAGCAATAGAGCAAAGCAGAAAAAAAATTGCACAGAGGTTAAAAGCAAAGCAATTCGATACCCACAGGAAGCCACTTACAGACAAGATGTTCTCTGGGACAGAGTTAATTGTTGGTGAAATTACAGGATTACAAGAAGAGCAATAATGCCCCTTTACTATAGCGGTTGATTCTTATTTACTTACGTATGTAATATACATAAACATATATTTGCATTCACACATATTAAATGGAAGTTTGTGATGACTGGTTAGTAAGTTTTAAAAAATTCAGATTAATCTGTTCTTGGCAATACAGACTCTGATAGCCTACAAAGCAAGCCATATAGCTGGAATTTATAATCGTGGAATTTTCGTACTGCATTAAGAATCTCTGTGGGTGATAATAGAGCACTAAAATAGCTAGCATTGCATTGATGTTTCTCACTCTCTACATTTGTTTAATTCCTTTGCCAGAGACACATACTTAACTTGTCTTGGTAGATTTTTGTAATGTGTCTTTCAAATGGAAAAACTGTATTCAAGCATTCCAATTTTATCAAGTGGCAAAAACACCCAGGCTTTTGGCCAGAATTTGCATGTTTGTTACTGCATTCCATACCCAGATATCTCAGGGCTGAAGAATAATAACAATTTTCTAAAATATTATTGGATCCATAATTCTGGCAGCAGGTTAATTCACTTAGCCATTTCTATTAAAGCAATAATTACTGGCACATAACCTTAGGAATCATTATGCAGAATGATAATCCATTCCAGTTGAAATAGCCTTCTTAGTTCAATAAATGTTTGTTAAGTACCTACTGTGTGTAATGCTCTATAATCTCTTACCTTTGTCTAGCACTTCAGAAATATGAAAACCACATTCATGTTAACATACAGGGAAACTGAGGCAGAGAGATTAAATGTTTGCTCATAATCTGGGAGCTAGTAAATGATGTAGTCACAAATAAAATACTGGTTTTCTCAAGCCTATTCCAATCTTCTCTGTGCTGTCCCACATATCCCTCCTCATTGTCACCACACATTGTTACTAATTATATTGGATTGCTCTTTATTATTTCTATGAGTAATTTTTTTGTGCCAGTATGTCTTTTTTCTGAAATGCTCTGTATCATCACTAAGCAACACACCACGTGATTCAGGTGGTCTTATCTTCGTAAGTTTGGCTAACACGGCTACCAGTAACCACCATCTGTCTTCTGTTTTTCCCATCACTAATGATAGCTTTGTATGCCTCTTTGTATGAAAAGAGAAACTTTGCTTTTGCCCCAATGTAGGCAGTGTGACATGGTGTCCAGAAAAGTGTGAGTCAAGAGACCTGAGTGATAGCGTTGGTTCTGCCACTGATTAGACATCACGCCACCACAGGCCTTAGAATTCCATCAAATAACAATTGCAGTACCTTTTCTGACCTCCTCAGAAGACTGAAGTTAACAACAAAAATGGGAAGAAGTTGAAAATAATTAAATTTCACATTAATGTAAATATTGCCAAGTCTTTTTAGAATTCCTACTGATGTTAAACGTGGGAAAAAAGGAAACTTCCTGATGACTGTTGTGGGTCAAAACAGATTATGATTACATCTCTTTGTGTCTGTAGGGTAGAAAGTATAGATAGGAAAGGAAGAGGAGATAGGATATCACCTTTCATTTCAGGGACCTAATGCCATTGTAATATTGTGAGATAATAGAAAAAATATATATGTCTCTGCCACTTCTTCTTGACACAGAATTCCTAAATCCTTACAATTTCTTAAATAATAAGAATACTAGGAGCATCTTTGGTTCTAATGAGGTGACTGTGGGTGGGCTTCCAGATGGCTCCTAAATGGGGGCTGGCCACCCGAAAGACCAAACTATGACTGGAAGATAAGAATTTTTAGCCCTAGCTCTTAAACTCCAGAGAGAGGAGAGCTGAAAAGGGAATTAATAATTGGTCATGCCTATAAGATGAAGCCTCCTTAAAAACTCAAAGTAGAGTCTGCAGAGCTTCCAGGTTGGCAAACCTATCCATACCAGGAGTCTGACACACAACTCCACAGGGACAGAAGTTCCTGCACTTGTGACTCTCCCAGACCTCACCCTATGTAACTGTCATCTGGCTATTTTTCTGTGTACTTTATCATAGCCCTTAATAAACTGATAAATGTGTCTCCCTGGGTTCTGTGAGCAACTCTAGCAAATCAACTGAACCCAAGGAGGGGTCACTGGGACCTCTAATCTATAGTTTCGGTTGATCAAAAACACAGGTGAGGGGTGCCTGGGTGGCTCAGCGGGTTAAAGCCTCTGGCTTGGGCTCAGGTCTTGATCCCAGGGTCCTGGGATGAAGCCCGCATCGGGCTCTCTGCTCAGCAAGGGGCCTGCTTCCTCCTCTCTCTCTCTGCCTGCTTGTGATCTCTGTCTGTCAAATAAATAAATAAAACCTTTAAAAACAAACAAACAAACAAACAAACAGACAAACACAGGTGATAATCTGGACTTTGACTGAAGTCCCGGGTGGGTGGGTGGGGTGCAAATGCAGTCTTGTAAGACTGAATCCTTAACCTGCGAGGTCTGTTGCTATCTGTGGTAGTAAGTAAGCACTAAAACTTTACCAACTGTATATATATCTACGAAAAATTCTACTTCCCTCCAAGATGCTCTGTAAATGATTAGATACTGCTTGGGTACTTGTTAATAAAAATGGTGGTATGACACTTTAGATCTATATCTCTTAAACCCTAGCTTTTTAAAAATTTGTCTTCTTTTTACCTTATTCAGGGTCATCTCTGTTGTGCTGTACTGGGAGGTACATTTTAAGTTTTTTCATAGAAAGAGTTATTTGCCCCTAAAAGTATCAGCTCAAAAAGATCACCCACAGCACTGGACATATCACCTCCTATGTTACACATTCAACTCACCCCTGGTACTCATTACTCAGAATTAGTACAGAGACATAATGACTTAATTACCTTACTATGAAGTTTCTACTATTTCTTTCAAGATAGAACTACAAGAGAAAGCCCTTTGATGGCCTAGGGTTTCTTTGGGTTGAGAATCACCTAAAATATTGGCCAAGATTTTACCTCTCTAATCTCCTCCCTGCTTTCACAGCTTGGTTTAGAAAAGCACATTCCCTCTGCCCAGGGCTCCAGGCTGATGAGATTTGTCTCTTGTTTGGATTATGAACAGGTTAATTATCTGCACCTTATTGCACTCGTCTTTTTGAATGTCCTAGGTAACAGGAGCACTGCTTTTTCTCTGCCTACTGGTCCATGACAGAAGAGTTGTTCAATAACTCATCTTCTCGGGTCACTTCCAAACAAAGAACTCTCTCAGGAAGAAAAATTCCTAAACCATGTCTCCTTCAAAAAAAAAAAAAAATTAAGACTGTATTATTTGACCTCTGGGTCTGATACTAAGATTGTGTAAGTCTAGGAAAGGCAGCCATAAACAGACTGTTTGCCAAAGTTTGTCTCGTCAAGAACAGAATGACCTGCTGTGTGATAAAGTAGTCCATAGGCCACTGACTGTGTCCTTCCTCATGGTGGCTTCTAATTCCTCTCTTAGGGGGTAAGTCTCAAAACATTAAAAAAAAATTCTGACACTTTTCTGTGATGTCTTATCTTTGGAATCCTGGCACCCTTACAGACAGATGCCAGATAAGAGATTCAGGAAAATGGAAAACAATCTAAAACAGGCAACACTAGGATTATAAAGAGGTAAAAGGAGATGTGGGCCCTCAATGAGCGTTATGGAGCCACACAGATAGCTGACTGCAATGACTTGCTATCACTGCTCTGGGGCTACGGTTTTCTAGAATTGTGAGACCATGAGTAGGGCTGTTCCAGAAGGACTTAAAGGTGGACTCAATATTTATTATGGATTAGATCATTTCTTGGAGTTTTAGGAACTTTCCACTGCAAGTGGAAATGATCTGGTAGATCTAAGATTCCTCTGTCAGGCCGGGTTTATGAGCACAGAACATGAATTAACTGTTTGCAGAGAAGTTTGTGGGAAGTTCCCATGGGGGAAAAAAAAAAAAAGAGGTAGGTGCTCTAGGTACACTATAGATAGAACTACCAGATGTGCTGCTTTTCCGTGAATGCTTGAGGTTTACACTTGTTGCCTTGACTCAATAATGATTCCTCTTTCATGCTGATCGCGTCCCAGTTTGGTAAGTGAATGATATAGTCACCCACCCTGTATGATATTCCTATATGACATTTGGATATCATTCTCTAAAAGTAATGGGTTTTTTGACTTGGCACATGGTCGGTCAGGCAAATCATGTGTTCATGTTAGAAGGTAATCCCTCTGTTAGGCAGTATTGGACACAAAATTTAAAAGACAATTACAGCTAATCGAACCCTAATATATGAAACCCCAAGGGAATGTAAATGAAATGTTTCTGAGACAAAAATTTCTTTTAAGATTTTATGTATTTATTTGAGAGACAGAGAGAGAGAGTGTGTGAGTGAGAGAGAGAGAGCATGAGCAGGGGGAGGGCAGAAAAGTAGCAGATCCCCCACTGAACAGGGAGCCTGAAACAGGGCTCCATGCCAGGACCCTGGGATCATGACCTGAGCCGAAGGCAGATGCTCAACAAACTGAGCCACCCAGACACCCCTTCTTTTTTTTTTTTTTTAAAGATTTTACTTATTTATTTGACAGAGACAGAGACAGCAAAGAGGGAACACAAGTAGGGGAGTGGGAGAGGGAGAAGCAGGCTCTCTGCTGAGCAGGGAGCCCATTTGGGGGCTCGATCCCAGGCTCCATCCCGGGACCCTGGGATCATGACCCAACCCGAAGGCAGATGCTTAACAACTGAGCCACACAGGCGCCCCAGACACCCCTTCTTAACTCACGTTTACCTTCACTTTACAGCATGGAGCTAAAGAATTCTAATCAAAGTAACTGCTGAAGAGTGACTCGTTACCTATTATCTACAGACCAGGAACAATATACAACTCTAAAGGTAGATGGGAAGGATTGGAAACGTCGTAGATGTGTAGAACAATGATTTCCATGGAGTTCCAGCCCTTGAATACTTAAATCTATAATAGTTGCACTCTATGCTATCTCTAGCCAAATTAATGAAAGAAATGCCATTAGGTGCCATGGGCAATCGCCTATCCCCAGGACTCCCACTGATGCAGATACATAAAGGTCTTACAACAGACTACTCATCCAATTGTTTTCATGTCTGAAAATGACTGACATCAGCTGAGAATTTCTCATTTCAAAATATACTTTCAGTCAATACATCATAAATTTCCATCTTTGGGTAAAATTCTCCATTTTATTGGTTACTGCACTGATTTTAAGTAAATAACAGGTTAGCTTTGTTTACATAAAAAGAATCTAACTTTGATTTCCAAATAAACTTCATATTTTTTTTTTTTTGTCAGACTGGCTCTGAAAAAAAATTTAAGGAGGGAGGGGTGATGTCCTACAGCAAGAAATTAAAATTGGATACAATGATGTTTAAAAAAAAAGGTTTTATTAACTTTAGATTAAACAGACATGAGGTATTCAATTAAAATGATTTCTGAGGTTTTAAAACTATCATGTTCTGTGATTAATACAGTAAATGTATGTTTGATTGAAATATTAAGCAGAAGGAAATAAATAACAGAGTTTTAAAAATATATATTCTCATTAGTAATGCAGGGCTGAAGTATAAAGTCCAGTAAAAATATGGCTTGCTTCTAGGAGATGAATAATATTATTTACGGAACTCTTTTGAACAAGTCAGGATGTTCTCATTTGCATATGTAGCCAGACTGGTGAATTATGACTCAGGATTCCAAATCATTGTTCTCTAAACTTGAGCCCAGAAATACAAGGTACCTTGTGGGCCAACCTCCTTTCTTCTGCCTATTTTTCTCACTCTGCCATAGTATGGACTTGGGGGTGGGGCATTTGGATGAAATAAGATTACAATTCCATCAGGTTAAAACAACTGAATAAAAAGCAAAAGAATTTGTCAATTGGGTATTTGGTATTACATAGGGTTAAAAAAATTTTTTTTAAGTCATTGGATTTAATTCATCCATCCATTTGAGGTTTTTCTTCAAATATACGAAAACCACAACCAATATGCGTAAACACTAGGAAGAGAAAAATCAATGGTCCAGTTCAAGAAAAGAGCAGAAGGCAGAAGAAGCAGCATCAAATTTTGGTTGTAAACTTGCCTATAAATAGGTCACGAAATCTCCAAACAATATGCAAATAACACATATGACTTTGAATTTCCTTTTCTGATACTAAGCAGCTGTTTGAGCAGGTCTCTGTGGTTTCTTCAATCTTTGGTATCCTAATCCACCAAATAAGGGCATTGATGCACTTTTCAGTCAACCAGTATTTTCTAAACACTCACCATGGGTCAGAAACTGTGAGATACATCAGGAATTCAGTGGTGACCAAAAACTAGGCACAACCTTTTCCTCAAGGAGTAACCCCCTCTAAAGACAGACACAGCTGACTAAGGAATAAACAAACAAAAAAATGCAAAAATTGCAAGTGATACATGTGCTTCTGCACAAAAGAAGATGTGCTGTGAGGGTCCTTAATAGGAAAGTGACCTTGTCAAGGAGGTCAGGAAGAGGTGTTGAGGTGAGATCTAAAGACCTGACTAGGTGAAGGAGAAGTAGAGGGAACAAGTGCAAAACAGGAAATAGTATATGCAAAGGCTAGTGGTAGGAGGAAGCAAAATAAATATGAGAGACTGAAAATAGGCCAGTGAGGCTGCAGCCCAGAGAGTAAAGCTGAGTGGGATGGAGGTGAGGTTGGAAAGGTCGGGTGGGAGTCAGACCACATGTAGCTTTGAGGATTTGGCTTTTTCTAAAAGCATTAAAAGGTCATTGAGAGGTTTGGGACAAAAGAATGATATGATCAGAATTGAAAATTTCACTGTGCCACACAAATTCCCCTTGCTAATGAAGAATCTATTGCTCCAGCTGCTGAGACTCTTGCCAGAAGATAGTCCACAGCAGTCATATCCCTTCAGGTACAGTCTGAACTGCAGAGCTACAGTATACAAGTTTGTGTCCCTTTCTAGGGCTCACATCCTGAAATGTTCAGGGGTGTAAAAGCCCAATCTACTCCTCCCACCTTGGGACAGCTTGTTCCATCTTCTGAAATCCCCACAGTGCTAGCCAAGGTTTCAGTTGAGATATCACTGCAGCTCAACTTCTCCCTCTGCCCAAGCTTATTTCTCCTTCCCTCCTTTCCACAAGAATCACTGCCCAATCAACTGCTTGCAGTCCCATCTCCATCTCAAGTTGGCTTCCTTGGAAACCCTACCTGGGACAATCTGGAAGTAACATGGAGAATGATCTGGTGAGGACTGGTAATGAAAGTGGTAGCCCAAGTATATAATTCAAGATGATGGCAGTTGGATCCAGAACAATGGAGAGATACAAAGGGAGAGTGGGCAGATTTAGAAGACATTCAGAAAGTAAAATACAATGGGATTTGATGATGAAATGGATATGGGGAAGAGTGATGCTGTAGTGTGAGAGTCAAGAATGACTCCTCAGTTTCTGGTACACACAGAGGAGAACACTGAACATTAGGTTTGAGGGAAAGATCAGAAGTTCTCTTTTGGCACTTACTCAGTTGCAACGGTCAAGTGAAGTTTCGAAGAAGGCATTGACTATAGAATCTAGGTCACTGGAATATGTGTCTAGATCATAAAGGAAGTAATAGATGTGGGTGGAATCTTTAGGGAAAGAGAACAGTCTTTGGAAAGGGGCCTAAGTCTGAACCTTGGGGATTAAATTTAATGTTCTTCCCAGTTCTGATAAGTCTATATTTTCAAACCATCATGAGCTCTAGAAGCAAGGTTCATAACCTTTGAGAAGTAACCACCTTTTTGAGAATGAGAGGGAAATCAGGGTCTACTACCAGGGGGAAAATGCATTTTTGTTCATATGCACAAATTCTGTGCAGAATTTCAAGAAGTCCCACACCTTTAAGCTTAATGCTGGACTCCTTAGTGACTCACAGTCTCCAGGTCACAAACTCACTCCAGATAAAGCCTCGCTTTTGTAATCCTATTATTTCTGTGGCATTTGACACAAACTATATTTTATTGTTTTAAGGTCTTAGCTGATAGCCATCTTGGTTGATGGTCCAGCAAGGGTTTTTAAAAAGAACCAAGTACCTGTGACACCTGAGCTTCTATATCAAACAGGCAGAGGTAGAGGTCACATTTTTCAGTGGTCATATTCAGAGTCACCCTCACTCAGAGGAGGAAGAGTAGGTTTATGTCATAAAACAGGGATTAGTAAACTTTTTCTGCAAAGGGCCAGATAGTAACTACTTTAGGTTTTGTGGGACACATAAGCTATTTGTCTTATATACTTCTTTCTCTAAAATAACTCCTTTCAAAATGTAAAAACCACCCTTAGCTCACAGAGCATAAACAGACCGACAGTTGGCCACCACTGTAGACTGCTGACTCCTGCTACAAGACAGTCTACTCTGTAGCCAGATCCATAAAGACAGCAGTTCCCTTGCCCCTGGGTCTCCTAGCCTTTGACCTTGGGGATAGATATTCTTTAACCTTTTCAAGCCTCTGTATTCACATCTGTAAACTATCTATCTCTTTGAGCTCTTGTGAAGCCTAGAAATCAAGTATAGTGAATATTTATCCATACACCTGGCACATAGGAGTCTTCCCATAAATGGGTATAGAAGAGACCACATTGTTTCTAAATTTTCTTTTGCATTACAATTTGTTGATATAATAGAGTTTTTCCCCCTCCATGTTATACCTGGAGATATGTTTCTCTGTACAGACTAGGTATCTCCTCCTCTTGTCAATGACAGGAAAATCCAGCTTCTTCCAGATCCTATTCACTGCTGACTCAGCAGAGGGAAGATCCGGAAAAATGTGTCATTTGCTGTCATTCCCTGCTCTTGTGTCTTTGCCTGGTTGTTTCAGCCAGTCCACCATGTTGCTGCTCTTAGGAAAAAAAAAAAAAAAAAAAAGTCCCATACTGGCTGTAGTATGTGTTGCCACCAAAGCAGAATCCTCCTCTCCAGTCTATATTGCATAAAGTCAGTTATTTGCACAGCTTCGGGCAGAATGAAGGGGGCTGCTCCATCTCATACCACATGGGCTCTTCCCTAGCTTCCACGTAAGGCCTCAGGAGCCCCAGCTCTCTTTCCTCTTACTTGTCCCAAAGGGGATGGTCTTAATAAGCCATACAGACTTGATCCACCCTCTGGGGACGCTTCTGTTCCCTTCCTCCCTTCTCCATCAGCAAATTCTACTATGTGCTCTTGCACTTCACTGGGCTACAAATATTCGTCAGATATTAGCTGCTCTGCTTGCTCCTTTAGAGCATGATGATATCGGGTAAAATCCACAGTTGTATACTCTTTGGAAGGGCAAATCCTCCCAAGAATTCTATAAATTCCTAGTAGAGAAAGCAGCTTTTTATTCTCAGGGTTACTTTAGCCTATGAACTCTTACTTCTGCATGAACCTCATTGATGAAAATGTGAAACTCTTTTTTATTTTACACACATCCACAAACACACTCATAAAAAATATTTGTGTGTCTGACAGATGTAAATGAAGTTTTTGGAGGAACTGTAAAGGGAGTTTGCATTGCAACAATGGGCATGATTTTATACTAAGTATTAGAGCCTCTCATTCCTAAATCCTGCTTTGCCCCCTTGCCAGGAAGCAGCTTCGAAAGTTATCCCATAAAGAACTCAAGCTCTTCCCACATCCTCTTCCCTCCACTGCACTTCGCTACCCATCTGTTCTCTTCTTTCCCCTTCTCTCACAGGAATCAAATACAGGTTTCTTTCAGTCTCTCAGACACAGCGCTTTAAGGGACTTTTAAAAAATGCACACTCCCTTTGTTAACTGTTGCTCTCAGGTCTCCTCTTCTACCCCAGACAGCTCAGTTATTTTCCCCCAACGATGAAATTTCCCCCGACAGATGATGCTAGTAGCTAAAACAATAAAAAATTTCAGTCTCTTACACAGGTTACTTGGCTGAATTACCACTTTGATATTCATTTTTAGCCCTTAATACTTTAGCGTAAGTCAGTTAATCAGATGAATTGAAAGGAAGAACCAAGAAAACAGAACTGAGAAAAAGTGTTTTGTTTGAGCAGAGAGGGTTAGGGAGAAAGCACAGAGGCCAAGTTTTTGGAAGTACAGCAGTATGGCTAATACAAAAATTAGCAAGAAGATGCTGCTGGGGGATGGTAGGGAAAGAGAAGCGGTACTACCAGCAAGAGGATGGGAGAGCACAGAAGAGGAAATTTATCTATTTTGCCTGGGGCTGGACCTCATTTTAGGTGTTGCATAAGTATAGTTAAATCCTCTGGTAGAGCACACATTCAAGAAGACAGGGGAGATCCTCCTTTGATGTGGAAATAACTACTGAGAAAATCCACAACTCCCCCTGCATGAATCTCCTGATGTCACAGCTACTCTGAGAGCCTGCGTTGGCTCTGCCCTGTGTGGGTGTGGGGACCCAGATGATGTAGGTTGGAATGCATTCAATTATTAAGGCTTTAAAGGTACAATATTAACGATGCAACATTGGGGTGCAGAGGGGTTGGGGACAGGGTGGAGGCCATTTATTTTGGTTGTTATTTTTCTGGAGCCTGCTTTGGAATTTTAACGTTTCTCTCTATATAAACAATGGACATTAGCATTTTCATGTCTTGGAAGTTAAAGCAAGATGTGGGAAATTCAACTGTTGAAGAACAGAGTTCTCTAATTGCTCTCTTCAGAGATTTCCAGTACTTTTGGAAAATATGCATCAACAAAGAGTTTAATTTATTTATTGGTGGTATTCCATTTCAAGGGATGGCCTGATTTCCAGTCTATTCTCCCACTGCAATGCATCTGCTTGGATAGGGAAGCTCCCATTGGCTTGCAAAGGGTACAGAGAGCAGAGCAAAGATGCTGAAGGATGGAATCAGATCAATGATTTTTTAATCATCTTTTCTAGTTCTGTGTCATCACTGCAGAAAGTGAACTGCTTCTGGGAAACTGATGTATTAAAAACTGTTCAAAAGAGCTAGGAGCTGGATCTGGAATTTTGACTAGAAGTGGGTATTTCATAACTAAATATGGTATCTGGTTAGCTCCCATCTATTTTCAGAGACAGTACTGACTTCAATTAACATGTGTGCATGTACAGCTGTGCAAGTCCCTCCCTAACGCTAAAAAACACACACTAGTTAGCAGCTTGGCTCAGAACAAAAATCAGGTTCACCCTTACCATAGTCTTATGTAAAAACTCATTATCTTCTCTATTATTATAAAGCAAGGTTTGGGAAAACTCTTTATTTTCCAAACATTAAATGTCTTTGCTTGGACTCTGAAGGTCTCTGCAGACTGCAGTGCCTTTCATTGTGTCCCAACACACCATGCTCCACCCAGGTCTTGCTAACTTATAGCTCTCACACCCAGGCATAGTAGATGGAACGTAGGAAAATGCCTGTGGGGGCAGCCAGGCCCTTGCTAATGAGACCAAAGCAATGACTGCATGACTAGAGAACCAAAACCTCACTTATTTCCAGGAAGCTTTTCTCAGACATTCAGCAGAGAATATGGGGCAAAGGTAAGGAATAAATTGAAGAAATAGGGAACATGATGCTCAGCCAAGATCTTTAGCTGGGGTCCAGCAGAGCTCACAGGCCTGATGCACTCAAACTGACCACTGACTAAGATGTCAGGAGGGCTTCAACTTTATGGAGCAGTTGGCATGATGCTAGATGGAAATCAATATCTGCAATCGAAAATTTTGTTTTTTGTTTTTTGTATGTTGTCAGTTGAACTTTGATCTCTGTTTCTCTTTCTTGGAGTGGTTTTCCTTCTGCAATCAGCATGATGAAAAAGAAAATATTACTTACAATTTATGAAATCAGCACATAGTCCTGGCTGAGCTGGAGAAAGCTGGCAGTTGCAGAAATTCTGTTTTCACTTTACATTAAGTGGCATTAATTACACTTCTACATAACTAAGTATAACCAGACGGTCATGGATCAGGATTCAACTTTTATTTTAGGAGCACTGGGGTACAAGTGTGAGCTGTCAGGTCAGGGAGCCAGCCCTCTTGGTCATCTCATTGCAAAGACTGTAGCATTTGGCCCCAGAACCTCATTCTAAGCCAGATATTGTCAAATGCCTCCTCTTAACCAAGAAGTGAACTAAGCCTTGAAGAGCCCAGAGGCACCTGGTCTACCAGGTGAGCCAAAAGCCATTTCCCCTCTAGCCCAAAGAATGAGGTATATGAAATGTATCTATGCCAGAGACCTTTTTTTATAGGCCTTAAGGCTGGCCTTGAAAATGAGGTCACTACCAAGCTTGGATTTTCAGATTTTACCTTTAAATCTAGTAGTGTTACAGACTAGTGCAACATGTAACAAAAATGGCCAGTTTATAGTTCTACTTGTGAATGAAGGGGTACTAGCTCTGGTCAATCCCAGGTAATGGGAATTTCTTCCCACCTCCTTGACTTGACCAGAGAGAAAGAGCAGCACTTTTGCCTCCTCACTACTATTAGTCCTCTAGGAGGCCAGGAACAAAGTAAACCTGTAACTCTCTGGGCTCTCTCAAGAGTCACTGGTAATACGGAGGGAGCTTAGCTGCTGAAAAGTAAGGGTATAACTTAGTAAAACTCCAAGTTCCTCTCAGCTTTAAGATCTGAGATTCAAGGTACGTTTGTGAGTGTGTGTGTGTTTCTGAGGACAGAGACCTTGATTTTATTTCAGTGTCCTCAGTAATTGTTATATGACAGGAAGTTAGCCAAGTTAGGCTGAATAATTAAATAAGTATAAATATAACGTTCAGGAAAAATATACTCTTACAAATAGTCCAGAGTGCAGCTACCCAATTGACTTTTTTGTTGTTGCTGCAAAGAATGAGATTCAGCCAGACTGTCTTGCATACCAAGGGGCCCAGCCAAGGCAGAGTTTTCAGAAGCAATAAGAAAAATGAGGACAGGTGGGGATACTCCTACCTTTCAAAGATCTTGGGAGCCTGAGAACACTGGCAAGTATGCAATCACTCCCAGAAAAGCCATGTTGTCTTGTTTGTGCAGATTAGTGAGGACTTAAGACTATCTGAAATGATCGTTTTGTAGATATGAATTGGACTCTTCCCTCCTCAAACCTCTTAAGACCATGGCCGTGTAATATCAGAAGAAAGATATATTTATTCACTCCCTGACCATGGAGAATTTTGTGTGATCTGGGTACAAAAGCAGCAGGGAAAGATGGAGGGTCTTCCTTGATATTTTGATGTACTGTAGGCCCTTGGAGCTATGATCTAATCTGTGATAAAAACAGGGGATCTGATCCTAGGCAGACAACAAGAGGCTTGACTATCATCTGAGGAACTACACAGGGTCCAGAGAAGTCCAAGGCAGCAGGGTCTTATCTAGGAAATCAGCCTCAGGAGATAGAGACAAGACACCAACATGTACTTCATGCTTCATGCTTGCACTCTGCCTCACCAGGGTTCTAACAGTGGCTGTGGTCCTGCTGGGTAGCTCTTCGACCTCACTCTAGCTCTCACTGGCTTTGAATAACACTGTTGCTTCCCTCGTTTCTTTGGGCCTAGGGGCAATAATAGCTTTCACTGTTGCTAGTCCCTGGGTGTCTCATCAACCTTTGTGGGTTCCCTTTTCCTTGGTCACACCTCTGTATATAGCCCTTGTCTTCCATTCCATACAATTCAATCCTTTTGACTCTGTCATCTCTTTCTGTCTGGGACACTGATACAGGGAACATTTTACTAATCTTCACGATGGACTGTGTAGGTCATCAGAGAACTCGGGTGGCACACTTTGAAATTGAAGACAAATATTTGCGGTTTCACCCAGAGATCTCTGAGATTCTCAGGACTGGCCTACTAATAAAATCATGAGTTTTTATTAAATTATGCATTGCTGTTACTGCTTTCAGGGCTTTTTGCTTTCTGGCCACTACAGGGCTTTCACTACTCTCCTTGCTCTAGGCTAAGTGCTCCTCACTCTCCTCAGAACATAGCTTGTATGTGCTGTGCCTACAACTGAAACTCTATTCTTCTCTTTGGAAATGGTACACAGTAGAGAAAAAAAATATGCTCTGAAATTAAATAGGTATGGATCAGATACTGGCTCTGCCAGTTATTACTTATGGAACTGAATTACGGGTCCCAATTCTTCACTCTCTTACAATAGAAAGACACATCCACACCCTTGCCATGACCTCATGTTGGGTAATATGGATTTCCTTACTACACTACACTTTAACTTTGGGGTTGGCCATGAAACTTGTTCTGGCTAATGAGATATTGGCACATGAGACTAAAAGGTACTTGCAGTTTGGCTTGCCCTTTTGTGCCATGATACCTTGTGAAAAGAACGTGTCCTAGTTAATGGTGGTTTCTTCAGCCTCAGCCCCAGAATGAGTCATATGAAGCAGACCACATGCTCCATGGAGCCACAGTCCAAGGAAGATATGGCAGATGTAACAGCTGGAGGCCAGGGCCTAGAAACCAGAACCTGGAGACCAGCCTAGCTGGTTAGTGATAACTAACCTACAGATCCATAAGCATGAGAGTAAATGATTACCATTCCAAGATACTGAGTTCCGGTGTGGTTTATTATACAGCATTAGTGTAATAATAGCTGACTAATATATAATACTTATATAAACTTGAAAACTAAGGCAACCTCTCAAAACTTTAGTTTCCTCCTCATAAAGTGATAATAATTAAAATAAACACTAATTTTACAAGGTTATTGTGAAGATTAAATGAGGTACACAGGGTGGTTTGCATAGTGCCTGGCACAAAATGCTTGCTCAATAAATGACAGATATTTTTCTTAACTTGTAATCATTAGAAATTCTATGTAGCCTTCAGTGTTCATTCAGCTCTCCTTTCATGAACAAAGTATTTGTTAAGCACTACAGCTCCCACAGACCATCTTCCTCTGAAATTCCATCCTATTAATTGCCTATATAATTAATTTGGCTCCATATCTTTTCATTCACTATTTTTTCAATATCTACTATGTGTAAAGTACACACTTCAAGATACTGTACTGAAAGAATAACATTTCATTTATTGAATATATGAGGTGTATCAAACACTGTTAAATGTCATTTAAATTTCCTAACAATTCTATGAAGTAAATATTGTTTTTTCAATAAAATACCCCAGTCCCTTGGCCAAAAAGTAGTAGAGAAGGGTTCAGACATGTGGTTTTTTGCTGCAAAGGACTGCTAGGTCTTCAGTCTCTTAAAAGAGATGACACATAGCTAAATAATTCTAATTTGAGGTAGTTACGCCCACTGTATCATTAGGAGAATTGTGTGGACAGAGAAGAAAGACATCACTCCATGCCGGGTGTTTATCCAATACCGTTAAGGTAGTGGTTAACCCCTGGGATATGAAAAGGAACACAATCAATCCTTATTGGGGAGATCCAGATTCTAATAACTGAGCCAGATCCGTGAAGAATAACTTTAACATAATCTGCAAAATAGTGAAGCAACGAGCGTTAGTTTTGGAGAAAGCTTCCTGGAAGGAAGAAGATTTGAGCTACATCTTAAAAAGATGATTCAAATTAGTTGGCTGAAGAGATAAAGGCAAAGCCCTTTCAGGCAAAGAGAAGAGCATGAGCAAAAGCTCTACCTTTACAGTTTTATATGATCAATGATTGTTGGGGACCTGAGGACAAGGACAAGAGATGTCTCCTTACTAACCCTGGCTCTACACACCATTCAACACAAAGCTGAGGACACAAGAGGAGCTCAAAAAAATCTTTCGTTTGATTGAATGAATGCCTCCTACTCTCCTCTGGGTAATATAGAAGGAATAAGTGGTACCACAGTCTCCCTAATTTCAAGGCCAATGCCAAGTTGCTGCACAGACGATAGAATTAAAATGTACAGCTAAAGACATGAGGTATTTTTAAAATTTTTAAAATTTTTTTATTAACATAAACTGTATTATTAGCCCCAGGGGTACAAGTCTGTGAATCGCCAGGTTTACACACTTCACAGCATTTACCATAGCACATAACTTCCACAGTGTCCACTACCCTCTCCCTCCCCCCCCTTCAACCTTCAGTTTGTTTTGTGAGATTAAGAGTCTCTTATAGTTTGTCTCCCTCCCGATCCCACCTTGTTTCATTTATTCTTTTCCTGCCCCCCAAACCCCCCACATGGCCTCTCAACTGACATGAGATATTTTTAAGTAGCAGGGCTCATCAGACCTGTGATCAGACATGAGAGTCCAGGTTGGCTGGTGCCGTATTGATGTTAGCATACTCAAGATTCAGTGACCCTGGTATCTGAAGTTCTCCCAAAGCTAACTACAACACATTCAGGAGACAATTTCAAAGAACATATGAAGAGCATGAAAGTACTCCCCTAATTTCAACAGGAGCAAACCAGAAACACGTGGAAAAACACCTTTTTCAGATGACTTATTTATAAATCTTCTCTTTCCTCTCTTAAATATATCCAGTCATCAAATCCTGTGTTCACTTGGATTATTAAATAACCTCAGTTGTCTACATAGGGGAAGTTATCTTTAAATTGTACTTGTAAATTTCTTTGACTTTAGGGGGACTTTCATTTTGTAATTTTACATTGTTCCTGTTTTTGATGCCTTAACAGATAAAAACTGTCCATAGGAGATAGTTCAGCAAGTGAGTTATCACATCGCCAAACAAAACTACAGTCCTTATCAGCTGTGGAAAAATAATTTAATTTGCTTTTAAATGAATTTTCAGAACGGCTCATACATACATCAAAACTATTTTAAAATATCAACTAAAACACTGTGGGAACTCACATAAGGGATGTGCAACCGATCTGCAGTTCTGAAAAATAAAGCTATTTTCTAATATTGTTTATTTCTTAGCTAAAGTACTAAGTGTCTCATTCAAGTGGCAATAGGTGGTTAATCCTCTATAAAAGTTCTTGGATGTGTTCCTTGTAAATGCTAATTATTAAGAAGAAAACATTATAGGGTTTCTTAGGAAATCAATACTTTATTATGCAATAATTGCATCTGCAAATTTAATGTTCTCCATAAGCCCCAGCAGAATGAAAGAGGTCACTGGGTGAGATGGTGCAAATGGTCCTTGTCTGACCTGAAAAATCCTCTAGAATTTGAGGCCTAATAAAGTGCCGAGATGTCATTAAAATATTTTCACAAGTACAACATTTATTATGGAAACCAAAGTGTAAGAACATCTGTCTGGATGACACTTTGGCCCAAAGTTGGAGCTAAACCTGTTAGCAGTTATAATTGAAACCGTGGCTTCATTTTTTTCCCAAGATCTTTGATTTTTCTTTTGCTTCACAGAGCAATTTATTTCGCAATGTTACAGCAGTTAACTTTTGTTTTCCTAAACTTGGCAAAAATCCCAGATCTTCCAGTTTTCTACCAAGAAGTCATGGAAGGTGGGAAGGAAGGGAAGGAACCCTCAAGGAGACAGAAGAGAGGTCAAAAATCACTCTTCCAAGAATTTCTGGGTCACTATCTAATTGATATGCCTATTGGCAGGCCTCACCTTTAAGCCTGTTCTGACTTCACAGGCAATTCTTACTCTGCATGCAGCCATGTGTAAATACTCAAGTCATTGAACATGGAACCCAAAAAAACATAGCCAACTCCACGTAAAGCACTCAGGCTGGGGAACTGTACCATAGCAAAATACCCCAAACAGTTGTTTTTCCATTATGATCCTCAGCCTGGCATTTATTATCATTTTTTATTGCACACTTTTAAAGGCAATGGTCCATTTTACTTAGATCGTTAATTTGCAAAAATCATGAGATATGAGCAGAGATGGTGTTTTTTATGGGCCATGGTACACCTCTATAGGACCCCAAAGGAAATGAGGTGTGAGTCTTAGCACATTATAGGAGGAGGCCCTGGAACCACAAGCTCCATATTCCTCCAGAAATAGAAAAGACCAGAGTAGTTTCACAAGAATAATACAGTTGGATGAACAGAGTGATGCATGAGTAACTGACAGGCTAAGTAAATGAATGGACAGGTAATACAGTGAAGGTCTGACCAGCACTGGAGTGTGGCCATAAGAGCCCTCGATGTAGAGTCTGGATATCTTGGGCCCACTATGCCAGTCACCTACTAGCTGTGTAACTGCTGTCAGTAAACCTCTTTGAATGTACCTCACTTCTGCATCTCTAAAATGCTAATAATAATAAAAAAAAAAAAAAGATTTGAAACATCATTGCTGCCCATGCAATTAAGAACACTTAATTAAACTTAATTACTAATTTTGAACATAGAGAATTTTAGAAATAGAAAAGATAATGCTTCATAACTTTAAGTAATACAATGATGTCATTTTTATTGATAGGAAAATGCATTATGCTTAGTTACAAAATGTCAAAGATTTTATCATTTGTGGAAAAAAAAAATAATAATAATACCTATTTCTTTTTTTTTTTTTTTTTTTTAAGATTTTATTTTATTTATTTGAGAGAGAGACAGTGAGAGAGAGCATGAGCGAGGAGAAGGTCAGAGGGAGAAGCAGACTCCCCATGGAGCTGGGAGCCCGATGTGGGACTCGATCCCGGGACTCCAGGATCACGCCCTGAGCCGGAGGCAGTCGTTTAACCAACTGCGCCACCCAGGCGTCCCAATAATACCTATTTCATTAAATTGGCAGGGCAGCAGAGCTCCATGGAGTCAGGTCATGTCTTGCAGAACCAAGACTGCCTTGGTTTAAATCTGAACTTCTCTCCCTTGCTTGCTCTATGACCTTATTTACTTTATCCTCTCTCCATTTGTGTTTCTCATCAGTAAAATAGGGATAATGTACTAAACTCCTAGGAATAGAAGTGAAAATTAGACAAGTTTATACATGCAAAATGTCTAGAAGGGTATCAGGTACACAATAGGCTAGATACGTAATAGTGTTATTACTTTTGTATATACAGTAGTGTACTATATATACAATGTTATATAGATATACTTTATATTCGTTATCAAGATTACATAAATTGTGATTCTCAGTTGCAATCAAGAAAGACAAGTCTAGTTGACTTAGGCAGAAAGGGATATTATAAGATACTAAGAAGGTAATAGGAACTTTAGGATAATCAGAGAACCAGGCTTGTTCATTATATAGTCAGAACCAAAACAGCCAGGATTAAGAACAAATTACACTCCAGAACTGTCACAGTGAAAGACAACTGCCCATCTCTAGGTACTAATTTCCCTTAAGATTGGAATCCAGGAGCTGTATCATTGCTATCTGAGAAGTCTCTGTAACCAGAAGATTCAATTTTTCTTTGGAGTAGAAGTGGAAAATCTTTGTATAAATTTTTCTTTGTATAACTGCTTCCTCTTATTACTCCAAGTCATAAATGAGGTAGCTCTAATGGGTAGAACCAAGGCTATTTGTCTGTATTCTAGCTACAAAGTAGTCTGGCAAATGTAGTCTTCAGCCTTCCAGCCTGCATGGTAGAGAAAAACTAAGAAAACTAAAAGAAAGTTGGAGTGAGCCAACCTACGATGTCTGCTATAAGGATTTTTAAATAAAAATACAGTTCTGGAAATCCATTTTTTATCTAATGGAGTAGAAGTGGAAAATCTTTGGTTTGTTTTTCAGACTGGTTAGGAGTTTCTAAAGGTAACTGATAGTTATACTTGTAACACTATCATGTTTCCCCCAAGCATAAACAAGTAGAACTAACCTAATGGTTGGCTCCCTGCCTGTGACTTGAGACAGAGGGGGTTGTTCCTTTGCTACAAGCATTCTGTGCCCTAGGTAGACAATTGAGATAGTCCTTCCTGAATCTGCATTCTCTGGAGTAGTAGATGTAGACTGGCATGATCTGGAAAGGCATGGGCTCAAGTCTAATCCTGGAGGAATGCCCCTGGAAACTTTGAAAGTATGAAGTACAGGGGCACCTGGGCAGCACAGTTGGTTACCTTCCAACTCTCAGTTCCAGTTCAGGTCATGATCTCAGAGTCATGTGACTGAGCCCCATGTTGGGCTCTGCATTCAGCTCAGAGTCAGCTTAAGACTCTCTCCCTTTGCTCCTCTTCCTTCCTTGCTCTCTATCTCTCAAATAAATAAATCTTTTTTTTAAAAAAAAGTATGAAGTACAATAATCTATGACGTACTGGCTGCTTTTGGTTTTAAGGATTCAGTAAGCCTGAGGACCATTAGTGCAATTAACCATATTTTGAATCAACAAAATGGTAATTACCTACAAGGCATATTTTAGATATTGCCTGAATATGGATGAATACAGAGTTGAAAAATATGGCTTCTAGTTCTATCATTGCTGCACATTCTTCAAGTTATTCTAACTCTCTGGGCCTCAGTTTCCTTATTTAAACTCTGATCTCCTTTAACATAAAAGCTCTCATCTCCTTTAAATTTTTTGAAGTTTTAATTTCTATGTTTTGATATAAATATTTACATGTTTAAGTATTTCTTATCAACAGAACTATTCTTTTTTTTTTTTAAAGATTTTATTTATTTATTTGACAGAGAGAGATCACAAGTAGGCAGAGAGGCAGGCAGAGAGAGAGAGGAGGAAGCAGGCTCCCTGCCGAGCAGAGAGCCCGATGCGGGACTTGATCCCAGGACCCTGAGATCATGACCTGAGCCGAAGGCAGCGGCTTAACCCACTGAGCCACCCAGGCGCCCCTCAACAGAACTATTCTTAAGTTTGACAATCTTAAGTCCTGTCCCAATGACTCTAGAAAACAAAGTACTACAAGGTTGTGGTCCTTTTAAAAAATAAGAAAATCATACAAATTATTATCATGAAAGAAAATAAGTCAGTTTGATCATAGTCATTGCCGGCATATTTTGCTTTACTGCTCCAGAAATAACTTTTGCTTGCTTTCCTGCAGTCAAGACAGTGAATGGCTGGCCACTTACAATTGGGAACTTTACCCTCCTTGTTTCTAGTTAATATTGAAAAATCTTATATAATATATCCAAAACATACATTATGAAACCTATCAAAGCAAGAAAACCTTTCAAAAGTTTTCATTTTAGAGATTGTCATAAGACATGAAAGTTAACTTGATTCATGTGGCTTAGTCTTCAGAACATACAGTCTTCCCAACAAAAAGGAAACTGAGGGGATGCCTGGGTGTCTCAGTCAGTTAAGCATCCAACTCTTGATTTTGGCTCAGGTCATGATCTTAGGGTCGTGATATAGAGCCGCATGTTGCTCTGGGTGTGGAGGCTGCTTAAGGTTCTCTTACTCTCTCTTCCTCTTCCTCCCCACCCCATGCTTGCATGCATGTGTGCTCTCTCTCCCTCAAAAAAAAAAAAAAATTAACCTAAGCCAACATCCACATAGTCTAAATTCTACACAAGTATCTATGCTAATACAATAAGAAAAAAATAGTTTAGATTCAATCATTGTAAAGGGTATGAAATTTCATTATTAAAAATTATGTAATTTTTTCTGCCTATAAAGCCTAAGAAAATCCATGGAAAAACTGATTACTTCTAACAGAGTTCAGAAGTAGCTAAAGTGACTGTTTATCAACCGTAATCAAAATCCACAAATCTACAAAAAAGTCAATAAATTTATAAAATAAACAGATTTCCTAAACATCAACAATAATTAGCAGGAAAGTAAAATGAGGAAGATGAGTCTATCCAAATAAATAGAAAAATATAGACTACCTAAAAGTAAACTTAGTAAAAAATGTATATACCATGAGTAAGGAAAACTGTTAGAGCTTGACCACAGGATATAGAAGACAAGGGTAACTGGTAAAGCAAACTATGTTCTTGGGTAGAAAGTTTCAATACTGCAAAAAGTAATTGATAAACTTATTAGAATTCAACCCTAAAACCCTAGCAGTATTGTGCAGAGAGCAGAGTGGGAAAATGTCCAAAATGCATCTGAAGGAAATACATGTAACAGATAAAACACTCCTCTGTGTCGTCTAGCACAGGCCTGGAGTCTAGATTGGATTGAGCCCTATCTCTCACATTTAGAATTTGGAGGATCTATTACAAATCACTTCTCTTTCTCTGTAGTTTCTTTGACTCACAAAAAGGAATCATCATCACCATCACAAAATTCCACAGCATTCAATGATAAAATGAATATTAAGTATTCAGTAAAACTCTAAATGGAGACATACATATTACTTACTTTTTTTTTCTAAAATTAGATAAACAAAACAAGGAATAAGATCCTGAGGTCAGATAATGTATGAACATTTAAAAATGCTCATAAGAGGACTGGCTACCATATGATGAAGCAAATAAAGAACTGTACTAGTTCAAGGAACAGATAGGCTTTTTAGAAGGGAGAGGTCTTTCAAAGTGCATTAATTGGACAAGTTTTATAAACACAGCTATCAGCATGAAAGAAAGGACAGTAAACAATAATGCACTACTTTTAAAGTTATACTTTACTGAGCACTTACTATGTGCTAGACACAACAGAAGTATTATTTACAAGAGTTCATAAAAACACTGCCATTCCCACTTTAGAGGTAAGGATGCACAAGCAAAAACGAAGAGCTAAAATGAAAATCAGGCTGGTCCAACTACAAAAATCCTCAACAAATGCTTAACAACTGTGATAAAGTGTTTCTAACTAACACTTTTATCCTTGCAAAGCACTCTGATATTGGTTATCTCATTTGTGCTAGTCAATAACCTTGTGTAAGGAGACTAATTCTTCAGCTAACTTTCTAGATGGAAAACTAAGTCACCAGGAGATTAATCTAGTTGTGCAGCAGTGGACTTTGTAAAGCTACAGATTCCCAGTCCCTCTTCCAAAGACCAATAAATAAAAATATCTGGGAATGGATCCCTGGAGTCTTCATTTTTCAAACACATGACCATATAACTGGTCAAGTGGCTGCACTGAAGTGCCCAGATCAGTGATTCTCAGACTGTGGGTTCCCCAACAGCAGCACAGCATTATTACTTACCCAAAATGCAAATTCTCAGGTCTCCCAACCCCACATCCACTGAATCAGAATCTGAGAAAAACCTGAGTTTTAACATATCCTCCGGAGATTCTGATGTACACTATGATTTGAAAATCACTGATGTAGGTTAAAAGAGCTGACACAGCATAGTGATTAAGAAAATGGACTCCGAACCCTGCTAACTTAAATGTCATTTCTGCCACCTCCTGAATGGGATCTTGGGCAACTGTTTCATGGCTCTAAACTCATAAAATGAAGATGACTGTAGTTTTTCCTTTATAGGGTTATTATGGGGAACAAAGGACTTAGAATTAGTAAAGAAGTTAAAACAGTCTCTTACATAGAGTAAGAGCTTGAATGAAAATTAAGGTGCTTGTCCAGGATTAAAGCTGTGAATGAGATGAAAAGAGTGAGGAGGCTCCAAAAACAAAATCCTTGGGGAGACCAGCTCTAGGGGTTTGAATCCAGAACTTGCGGTCAATAACCCTGCTCCCATATTCAAAATGACTCTGGGGAAGAATGTGAAGAACAACATGAACAAGCAACCCACCAGGAGACTGAAACATGCCTTTGCTTGTAGGAGCCACAGTTCCCTCCCCCAGAAGAGCAGCAAGAACATCCAGCCAAGATCAATCTAACTGATCAAGAAAAACAGTGGAATTCCAGATGAGTGGAAAGCAAAGCATGCGATTCATGGCTTTCTCCCCATGAACCTTTAGTCTTGCAAAGTTAATTATAATTTTATTTTTTCTTATTCTAATTTTTTAAACTTTTCCTCTTTTAACATTTTTTAACTAGTTTATCTTAACAATAACTTTCTTAAAAAAAACTTTTAAGCCTTCATTATTATAGATATATTTTATCTTTCATTTTATCCAACTTTATTTTTTGTGTACATATAGCTTTTTTTCCTCTAAAAATTTTTGGGATAAAATTTCTTCTAATAGATCAAAATATACCCTAAATCTAACACAGGGCTTTGTTCTAGTCTCCAGCCTGACCATATTCTCTCCACTTTCATTTATTTCTTTTTTCCAACCAACTTATCTCATCAATTCCTTTTCTATAATTTTTTAAAATTTTCATCCTTACAGTCATATTCCATCCCCTCATCATGTTTTCATATATATATATGAAAGGTTCAAAATCTGTGGGACACAGCAAAGGCAGAGGAAAGTATATAGCGAAACAAGCCCTTCTCAAGAAACAAGAAAGGTCTCAAACACATCCTAACCCTGCACCTAAAGGAGCTTGAGAAAGAATGGCAAAGAAAGCCTAGATAAACATCTGTTTATTCACAAGTCTAATTTATATAGATAGATAGTCTTTTTAGATTTTTTTAAAAAAACTTTTTAAATTTTATTCTCCCCCTGATTTGGGGTCTGTTCTGATTTGGTTAGCATACATTTTTCTGGGGTCTTTGCCACTCTTTTAGTATTTTATACTCTCTTTTATATATTATGATCTGGATAAAATGACAAAGTGGAAAAATTATCACAAAAAAAAAAAAAAAGAATAAGAGGCAGTACCAAAGGCTAGGAACATAATCAATACAGACACTGGTAATGTCAGATCTAGATTTCAGAATGATGATTCTCAAGGTGCTAGCTGGGCTCAAAAAAGGCATTGAAGACATTAGAGGATCCCTTTCTGGAGAAACAAAAGCCCTTTCTGGGAAAATAAAAGAACTAAAATCTAACAAAGCTGAAATCAAAAAAGATATTAATGAGGCGCAATAAAAAATGGAGGCTCTTACTGCTAGGAAAAATGAGGCAGAAGAGAGAATTAGTGATATAGAAGACCAAATGACAGAGAATAAAGAAGCAGAGCAAAAGAGAGACAAGCAACTACTGGACCATGAGGGGAGAATTTGAGAGATAAGTGATACCATAAGATGAAACAGTTTTAGAATAATTGGGATTCCAGAAGAAGAAGGAGAGAGGGGGATAGAAGTTATATTGGAGTGAATTATTGTAGAGAATTTCCCCAATATGGCAAAAGGGAACAAGCATCAAAATCCATGAGAACAGAGAATCCCCCTCAAAATCAATAAAAATAGGTCCACACCCCATCATCTAATTGTAAAACTTACAAGTCTTAGTGACGAAGAGAAAATCCTGAAAGCAACCTGGGACAAGAAGTCTGTAACATACAATGGTAAAAATATTAGATTGGCAGCAGACTTATCCACAGACACCTGGCAGGCCAGAAAGAACTGGCATGATATATTCAGAGCACTAAATGAGAAAAACATGCAATCAAGAATACTATATCCAGCTAGGCTATCACTGAAAATAAAAGGAGAGATAAAAAGCTTCCAGGACAAACGAAAAAGAAAAGAATTGGTAAACAACAAACCAGCCCTATAGGAAATATTGAAAGGGGTCCTCTAAGCAAAGAGAGAGCCTGAAAGTAGTAGACCAGAACTGAGCAGAGACGATACACAGTCACCTTACAGGCAATACAAAGGCATTAAATTCATATCTCTCAATAGCTACCCTGAATGTAAATGGGCTAAATGCCCCACTCAAAAGACACACGGTATCAGAATGGATAAAAAACCAAACCCATCAATATGCTGTCTACAGGAAACTCATTTTAGAGCCAAAGACACCTCCAGATTTAAAAAGTGAGGGGGTGGAAAACAATTTACCATGCCAATGGAAATTTTTTAAAAAGCTGGGGTGGCAATCCTTATATCAGATCAATTAGATTTTAAGCCAAGGACTATCACACGAGGTGAGGAAGGACACTATATCAGACTTGAAGAGTCTGTCCAACAAGAAGAACTAACAATTTTAAATATCTATGCCCCTAACATGGGAGCAGCCAACTATATAAATCAATTAATAACAAAATCAAAGAAATACATTGACAATAATACAATAATAGTAGGGGACTTTAACATCCCCAGCACTGAAATGGACAGATCATCCAAGCAAAAGATCAAGGAAATAAAGGCCTTAAATAAAGGCCTTAAATGACACACTGGACAAGATGGACATCACAGATATATTCAGAACATTCCATTCCAAAGCAACAGAATACACATTCTTCTCTAATGCACATGGAACTTTCTCCAGAATAGATCACTTCCTGGGGCACACATGAGGTCTCAACCTGTACCAAAAGATTGGGATCATTCCCTACATATTTTCAGATCACAATGCTCTGAAGCTAGAACTCAATCACAAGAGGAAAGTTGTAAAGAACCCAAATACATAAAAACTAAAGAGCATCCTACTAAGGAATGAATGAGTCAACCAGGAAATTTAAGATGAATGGAAAAATTTCATGGAAACAAATGATAATGAAAACACAAAGGTTCAAAATCTGTGGGACACAGCAAAGGCAGAGGAAAGTATATAGTGAAACAAGCCCTTCTCAAGAAACAAGAAAGGTCTCAAACACATCCTAACCCTGCACCTAAAGGAGCTTGAGAAAGAATGGCAAAGAAAGCCTAAACCCAGCAGGAGAAGAGAAATAATAAAGATCAGAGCAGAAATCAATGAAATAGAAACCAAAAAACAATAGAACAAGTCAATAAAACTAGGAGCTGGTTCTTTGAAAGAATTAATAAAATTCGTAAACCCCTCGCCAGACTTATCAACAAGAAAAGAGAAAGGACCCAAATACATAAAATCATGAGAGAAAGAGGTGAGATCACAACCAACACCAAAGAAATACAATTATACGAACATATTATGAGCAACTATATGCCAGCAAATCTGACAATTTGGAAGAAATGGATGCATTCCTAGAGACACTTAAACTACTAAAACTAAACCAGGAAGAAATAGAAAGCCTGAACAGACCCATAACCAGTAACTCCTTACTGATTGAAGCAGTCATCAAAAATCTCCCAACAAACAAGAGCCCAGGACCAGACAGCCTCCCAGGGGAATTGTACCAAACATTTAAAGAAGAATTAATACTTATTCTCCTGAAACTGTTCCAAAAAATAGAAATGGAAGGAAAACTTCCAAACTCTTTTTTTGAGGCCAGCATAAACTTGATTCCAAAACCAAAGACCCCATCAAAAAATATCCTTGATGAACACAGATGCGAAAATTCTCACCAAAATACTAGCCAACAGGATCCAACAGTACGTTAAAAAAATTATTCACCACAACCAAGTGGGATTTATTCCAGGGCTGCAAGCTGGTTCATCATCTGCCAATCAGTGTGATACAATACATTAATAAAAGAAAAAACAAGAACAATATGATACTCTAAATAGATGCTGAAAAAGAATTTGACAAAGTACAGCATCCTTCCTTGATCAAAACTCTTCAAAGTGTAGGGATAGAGGGTACATGCTTCAAGATCATCAAAACCATCTATGAAAAACCCACCGTGAAAATCATTCTTTTTTTTTTTTTGTGTGTGTGTGTGTGTGTGTGTGTGAAAATCATTCTTAATGGAGAAAAACTAAGTGCTTTTTCGCTAAGGTCAGGAACACAGCAGGGATGTCCATTATCACCTTTGCTATTCAACATAGTAGTAGAAGTCCTAGCCTAAGCAGTCAGACAACAAAAAGAAATTAAAGGGAACCAAATCGGCAAAGAAGAAGTCAAACTATTACTCTTTGCAGATGATATGATACTCTATGTGGAAAACCCAAAAGACTCCACTCCAAATCTGCTAAACTTGTACAGAAATTCAGTAAAGTGTCAGGATATAAAATCAATGCACAGAAATCAGTTGCGTTTTATACACCAATAATAAGACAGAAGATAGAGAAATTAAGGAGTCAATCCCATTTACAACTGCACCCAAAATCACAAGATATGTAGGAATAAACCTAACCAAAGAGGCAAGGAATCTGTACTCAGAAGACTATAAAGTACTCATGAAAGAAACCAAGGAGGACACAAAGGAATGGAAAAACATTCCATGCACATCAATTGGAAGAACAAGTATTGTGAAAATGCCTATGCTACCTAACACAGTCTACACGTTTAATGCAATCCCTATCAAAATAACATCCATTTTTTTCATAGCAATGGAACAAATAATCCTAAAATTTTTATAGAACCAGAAAAGACCCTGAATAGCCAGAGGAATGTTGAAAAAGAAAGCCAAAGTTGGTGGCATCACAATTCCAGTCTTCAAGCTCTATTACAAAGCTGTCATCATCAAGACACTATGGGACTGGCACAAAAACAGACATATAGATCAATGGTACAGAATATAGAGCCCAGAAATAGACCCTCAACTCTATGGTCAACTAATCTTTGACAAAGACAGTCTTTTCAATAAATGGTTTTGGAAAAATTGGACAGCCACATGCTAAAGAATGGACCAGTTCCTTACACCACACACAAAAATAGACTCAAAATAGATGAGAATCCTCAATGTGAGACAGAAATCCATCAAAATCCTTTAGGAGAACACAGGCTGCAACCTCTTCAACCTCAACCACAGCAACTTCTTCCTAGAAACATCGCTCAAGGCAAGGGAAGCAAAGGTAAAAATGAACTATTAGGACTTCATCAAGTTGAAAAGCTTGAAGCAGTCATCAAAGGAAAGGAAAGGAAACAGTCAACAAAACCAAAAGACAACTGACAGAATGGGAGAAGATATTTGCAAAGGACTATCAGATAAAGGGTTAGTATCCAAAATCTATAAATCAATCAGACTCAACACCCAAAGAACAAAGAATCCAATCAAGAAATGGGCAGAGGACATGAACAGACATTTCTACAAAGAAGACATCCAGATGGCCAACAGACACATGAAAAAGTGCTCCACGTCACTCGGCATCAGGGAAATACAAATCAAAAACCACAAGGAGATACCACCTCACACCAGTCAGAATGGCTGAAATTAACAAGTCAGGAAATGACAGATGCTGGTGAGGATACAGAGAAAGGAGAATCCTCCTATACTGTTGGTGGGAATGCAAGCTGGTGCAGCCACTCTGGAAAACAGCATGGAGGTCGTTCAAAGGGTTGAAAATAGAACTACTCTATGACCCAGCAATTGCACTACTGGGTATTTAAGATACAAATGTAGCGATCTGAAGGGACACATGCACTCGAATGTTTATAGCAGTAATGTCCATAATAGCCAAACTATGAAAGAACCTAGACGTCCATCAACAGATGAATGGATAAAGAAGATGTGGTGTGTGTACACACACACACACACACACACACACACACACAATGGAATACTATGCAGCCATCAAAAGGAATGAAATCTTGCCATTTGCAACAACATGAATGGAACTAGAGGGTATTATGCTGAGCAAAATAAGTCAATCAGAGAAAGACAATTATCATATGATCTCTCTGATATGAGGAATTTGAGAGGCAGAGTGGGGGGTTTGGGGGGTAGGGAAGGAAAAAATGAAACAAGATGGGATTGGGAGGGAGACAAACCCTAAGAGACTCTTAATCTCACAAAACAAACTGAGGGCTGCTGGGGTAGGAGGGTATGGAGAAGGTGGTTGGGTTATGGACATTGGGGAGGGTATGTGCTATGGTGAGTGCGGTGAAGTGTGTAAGCCTGACAATTCACAGACATGTACCCATGGGGCTAGTGTATAATAATAGACTATATTTTATATAATAATACAATATATTTTAATAAAAAATATATCTTATAGATATCTATTTAGGGGCCTTAAAAAATATCATTCCAACTCCTGAGAGTGTGTAAGAGCTGAGATCCTCTTCCAACCCAGGGTTTACTGTGTGACATTTCTGGGGGAAAGAGTAGACAGGGTAAGGGACAGGGAGACCAGGTGCTACCATAAGTACTTGAATTTTCAGTTAAGATGATGAGCAGTCTTGCTATCGATGGCCTCTGAAGCTGTGGAGCTTCCTCCAGCACCACTGGCCCCTCACCCTCTCTGGGCAATGTGGACTTCTGCTGTCCTTCCTCTGCATCTTTCATCCAGCTCTTAGTAGCCTTCAGGCTACAGCTGGTCACCCGGCATTTCTGCTTTACCTGCACTCAACTGTAGACTGATCTTTGTGATCAGGTGACTCTGTGCTCTAAAGAGCTTGAAAACACTCATCACGAGAGATAAAGCTGGCTTCTTCCCATTATGGCTCCAGGAGCTCAGAGGGGAGAAGCACCTGCTGGCACTCTGCTTCACTGCTACTTCATTGTTACAGCCTGCTTGGCCCAGAGGCCTACGACCAACATCTTCCCATATTCCTCTGAGGGACTGTACCCAGGGCGGGTTTTTCTAGCCAGCCCCGAAGTGTGCAAAGACCACTCACTCTGGGGAGAACAGGACCCTGAACAGGTTGGCAAACACCTATCCTATCTGTATCATAACTCAACCTGCATCATGCTTCAGAGGTTCTTCTAGGGTCATTTCCTAGTTTTCTTACTTTACTGAAAACCCTGTTTAAAGAAAAAGCCAAAGCCTCTGTAAACAGGGACTATCCATCTGCTTCTCCAATCTGAATGAAGTATTAAATGTGCTGCTGAACCACACCTGCTGTCTCAGCTTCACGGAACCCAAAAGAATAGTTCTGATCTTGGAGAAGTTTAGTTTAAGCATCTCTAACTCAAGACTGATTACCCCAAATTATTATTACCCCACACTTATACCGTGGCTCCCAATTTTTGTCCCTGTGTTGCCAATGTAGGGCATTTTCTTATTTCGCCCTTCTATGTCCCAAGTCGAGTAACTGGGTCTCTGTCTGAAGTTGTTCCCTGGGCCCATTAGGCTCTGCCCACACCCCTGCTCGCTTCTGTTCCTGTCAGCAGAGGTCCTATCTCTGATCTTGAGTCTACATCTGGGGCCTACTTGCTAAAAGACTTCCCTGGATTATAGGGCTTTCTCCACTTGATAACTTGTATCAGTCACAAGTTGCTATTGCCTTGTTTTCTAATGCCATATTTTACCCAGCAACCTGGAGTTCCTATCACTTGGTCTATTCTAGTAGGCAGGCCAAATTTCAGTCCTGGCTTCTTCCAGGCTGCCCTATCTGATTGCAATAAAATGGGTCACAGCTCCTCACACCCTAAGGCATGACAATAGAATACAGGTTTGAATGGTATACCTCCTGAGCAATCACCTGCAGAGCTTCATTTTGAAGCCATTTACTATGGCACAAGGTAGGCACTGAAGGGATGTAGAAGGAATAAATTAATGAATGAAGCTTATCTGCCCATAAGAGCCTCTGGATCACTTGAAGGAAGCAAGCTCAGAAAATTATCTTATGTCCCAAAGGAACCCTTTAGCTTGCATTACACAGAAGAGGATATAAACAGGGATTTTCCTGTTCAGGCTGCTCAATATGCCTCAAGATTGCAGGTGTCCTTGAGGACAGCCCACCCGGCAGGCAAAACCAAATTCATCCAGGCAATGGATTCAAAAACGTAGCCCAGTGATGGTGGGTATAAGGAGGGCATGTATTGCATGGATCACGGGATGTTGTATGCAAACAATGAATGACGGAACGCTGCATCAAAAACTAATGATGTACCGTATGGTGACTAACACAACATAATAATAAGCAAACAAACAAACAAATGTAGAGGTGAGGACAAAGATACATACACAGAGAGATGAGGAAATAAATCTCACTCCAACCTGACCTGATGAGCAGGGTTACAAGGACAGGAAGCTACGGGCTCTTTTTCTTGAAGGAAACAATTAATTACAATAAAATAGCTCAGTCAGTCTCTACCATGGGCAGAACAATACTCCTTAAGCTGCTCTCACTCTTACTGTTTGAGTTGCAGAGTAAGAGTGAGGCAAGAGAGGGGCAGCTGGGTGGCTTGGTGGGTTAAGCCTCTGCCATCAGCTCAGGTCATGATCTCAGGGTCCCGGGATGGAGCCTCGGCATTGGGCTGTCTGCTCAGCAGAGAGCCTGCTTTCCCCTACCCCCTCTCTCTCTGCCTGCCTCTCTGCCTACTTGTGATTTCTCTATGTGACAAATAAATAAATAAAATCTTAAAAAAAAAAAAAGAAGAAGAGTGAGGCAAGAGAAAGCAAGCAGAGACTGCCCAGGAGCCTCCCAGGCCTTGGGGTAAGTAGATCTAGAGGGATCTAATTCTGCCAGATGCTGTCTGTTAATCCTGATGCAAGCAGACTCAGGAGAGCAGAGGATTCCAAAGGCTTCTCTGCTTTCAACTCTCACCTGAAAAGAGGGTGGGCAGCAGAAGGAAGAGAAGCTGCGTTCTTTCTGCTCTCTGGCCGGAGAGAACTTTATTTAGGCCTTCTGAGTAAGGCATTTGTCAAGGAGTTAGAACTGCCAACATGTTAATAACAACTGAGACTGCTGTCCCCCACTGTTTGTGGGCATCCCGATTCTGAGAGACCTTCCTTGATGCCCAATTAAAATGTGAATTTCAGATGAACAATGCATAATTTTTAGATATATGTATGTCCCACACAATATTTGGGACATACTTAAATTTTAAAAAATTGTGTTACTTGTTTGAAATTCAAATTTCACTGAGCGTCCGTCCTGTATTTTCATTTGTTAAACCTGGCAACACTACCCAGAAGCAGATGGCTCACCCAGCCCCAGATGTGTCCGATGACACAGAAAAGAGAACGCAGGACCATGAGGGGGTACAAAATCATGAAAATTCTTCTGAGGTTATATGCTTGCTGAATTTGTTCCCCTTCCCTTTCCACTCACTCAAACCACACCATTCCTCACTCCCTATTTCCTACCATCCCACCCTTGACCACCTCTCTCACAGGAAGATGTACTACTTGACTTCCCCCGGGGTTAGATGCTGAATTGTAATATTCTCCTATGATGTGAAGTGTGCACATTCTGATTTTTCAGTTCTCAAAGACAGGGACTCTTATTTCTACTTCTACATCTACCATGTTCCCCATGAACACATACATCCCACAACTCCAGGGTTAGGCAGGTAAATTGTGGGTTAGGTACATAGAGGGTTAGATTATAAATTCAGAAGTGTTTCAAAGTAAAGAAACTTTGGATGTGCCCTAGTTTCACTCACTAAATTTGCCAGTAGGGAGACCGAGATCCAGACAACTAAAGGGACCTACCCAGAAATGTGACACTGATCAGTGGAGAGGGAAGCACACACATTTGGATTTACTGGCTTCACTCCAGAACTGTATATTGTATCAGTGCCTTGCATAATACTCCGCAAATACAGCCATTCTCAGTAAATATTTAAAAGAACTGATAAATTAATAAATAAACAAATGAAATCAATATCTTATGACTGATTTGCTAATTGCTAATTGTTCTATCTTAGGGGACCTATTTGGCCCCTGAAATGGTAAATGTAAACAATGAAATCCAGCCATCTTTCCAGAAGATATGTTCTGTGATTGCAGAAAACGTGCATCATGAATGCCATTTCCTTTCACAACTGGGCTGGGTATGTCTGAGCTGATCTGTATAGTAGCAAAAAGCAGCCTCCTTACTGGGCCAATGGCTACTCCAAATTGCTGCATGTATAACTATAGGAACTCAGAGGGAAAAAATAATTTTAAAATATTTAACTAGCTATGTGACCTTTAACAAGATAATAACTGCCCTAACCTTTGGATTTCTCATCTGTAAAATATACAAATAAAATAAAGGGTTACCAGGATAAAGTACTATTTCACTGTGCTAGGCACTCTTTCCTAGTAGATACCCAGCATAAAGGTCCATTTGATTCTTTTTTTTTCCTTTTCTCAAAGCGTAACTGGTCTTCTTATCCAACAGGTTTTTTTCCAAAGCATACTCCATGTTTTATCAGCCATGGATTCTCAAAGCAGCAACAACATCACCTGAGAATTTGATAGAAATGCAAATTCTTGGGGCACCTGGGTGGCTCAGTGGGTTAAGCCGCTGCCTTTGGCTCAGGTCATGATCTCAGGGTCCTGGGATCGAGTCCCGCATCGGGCTCTCTGCTCAGCAGGGAGCCTGCTTCCCTCTCTCTCTGATTGCCTCTTCATCTACTTGTGATCTCTCTCTGTCAAATAAATAAATAAAATCTTAAAAAAAAAAAAAAAGAAAGAAAGAAATGCAAATTCTTGGGCTCCAAGGCCGACTTACTGAATTAGAAATGGAAAGGGGAGGGGAAGCCATTCAGTGTTTTAGCCAACGCATCAGGTGATTCTGAAACACATTCAAGTTTCAGAACCACTGTGCTAGGCTGATGTTTCCAAAAGTGTGGTCAATGGGGACGCCTGGGTGGCTCAGTTGGTTAGGCAGCTGCCTTCGGCTCAGGTCATGATCCCAGCGTCCTGGGATGGAGTCCCACATCGGGCTCCTTGCTCAGCAGGGAGCCTGCTTCTCCCTCTGCCTCTGCCTGCCATTCTGTCTGCCTGTGCTCGCTCTCTCTCCCTCTCTCTCTGATAAATAAATAAAATCTTAAAAAAAAAAAAAAAAGTGTGGTCAATGTACCACACACATCAAAAACACTCCAAGTTCTTATTACAACTGCAAATGCTAGGCCCTGCCTCAGATTTGCTAAATCAAAACCTCTTGTGGGGAACATGAGACTCTCCTTTTTTTTTTTTTTAACATGTCACCCAGGTGATTCTGATGCACTTATACATTAAAAAAAACCTGACGGGGGTGCCTGGGTTGCTTACTTAGTTGTTAAGCGCCTGCCTTCGGCTCAGGTCATGATCCCAGCCAGGGTCCTGGATCTATCCAGGTTCCGCTCCACAGGAAGCCTGCTTCTCCCTCTCCCCCTGCTTGTGTTTCCTCTCTTGCTGTGTCTCTCTCTGTCAAATAAATAAATAAAATCTTGGGGGAAAAAAAAAAGAACAACCTGACAAATTGGTGTCAAAATAGCAAGTGAGGGCACTTCAGTGTTTGTGAAGGTCAGATCAGAATTCCTATTTCCTCTTCTTTGTGACCCTGGAAACTTGGGTCACAAAGACCAATCCCAGGAGGCTCTAGAGGTGTGGTCTAATGGCTCTCTCATTATACTATCACCTTAGGAGGAACATATTTGTCAGTGACTGATGGGAACATGCCTCCCCACCTGACCTGTTCTCCTAACCAGGTATGGCTCAGATTCAGTTCTCCTTGTTCCTAGTGATAGAGCCCAACTTGGTTTGACAGATTAGTGGTTTTTAAATAATGCACACACACAAAGTGAAAACAGTATCCTGAAAATGTTTTTTCCTGGTTATGTAAGTCCTCATCTAATCTGGTGAGAGATGATCATGGCAAGTCATAAAATATGCTAATTGAACACAACTCATTCCTTTTGTCTGTTTCTCTCTAACTCATGGCTTAACTGTTGGAACACCTTTTCTTTTTCCCCTTCAAATTAACCAAGGATGACAAAGCATGGTTGGTGGTGACAACTCAGGTAATATTTTCATCTACTAATTCCCACAACCCAATGACACAGATGCCAATGTACTACTAGTGCAAGTCTATTCTAGTTTCAATGTGATACAACTAGGAGTTCTTTAAGCCATTTTAGGAAGAAACTATACAACAGTTAAAAAAAAAAAAAAAAGAAAGAAAGAAAGAAAAAAAAGAGAAATAAAAAGTTTTTCCAAGTATATCCTGAAAATTTAATACGTATTGAAGTAGATTTCTTAGTCATTTCTCTGAGGTCTATAAAGTTAAACATTGTGTCAATTCCAATTAAGGACAGATATAACTAAGGTAAAGTTTACTTATGACCAAGAGATCTCTAACCATCCAGTACATGGTGATAATAATTAAAATTAAACCCTTTTCCTTAAGGTAAAAACACCAAAACAAAACAAACACAAAAATCTACATAGCAGCTCAACTCATAAAAACATCACCACAGAAACATTAGTGAAACACCTCTGCAAGAAGAGAAGGGGCTTCTTTATAGCTTTTTACGTAGATCCCTTTTGTAAATTATATTCTGTGTAATGAGCAACCAGGTTCCAATGCTATTATTCACTTGAAGACTATAATCAACACTCACCCTATAAAATAAGTGATAAGAGGGGTGCCTGGGTGGATCAGTCAAACATCTGACACTTGATTTTGTTTCAGGTCATGATCTTAGGGTTGTGAGCTCTGCATCTGGTTCCACACTGGGTGCAGAGCCTGCTTAAGATTCTTTTTATCCCCTGCCTCTGCCTCTCCCCAACTAGGCTCATGCCACTGTACTCTCTTTCTAAAAAACAAAACAAAACAACAACAACAAAAAAAGTGGTAAGAAAAAGTGATTCAGGCCTGCCATCATGGCACTAGTAGGACTTGGAAGTCCAACTCAGTTGACATTCCAGGAAGTGCTCTCCCATGGTGAAGAGAGAATCTGGAACTGACTTGAATTTGGTTTTTTGCAATCGGTAGAGTGGCTGCACTCCGTAGATTCCATGAAAACAGAAATGGAAATGATCACTCTAAAAAAGCCCTGAAGCTCTTCAGGTCCTTTGAACTCTACCATGATTAGGACTTAACCTTCCTTTGGGAATGAGAAATAGAAGCAATGAAATCAGTAAGAGTAACGGAAGTAATGTCAGTCATCTTGATTGAACATTTGTTAACCAGTCTTGATGTCAAATGTGAAACATTAGTTATGTCACTTTGCCTTCAGGATAACCCTTAAGGTAGTAGGTATTAGTACTTTAGAGACTTACATAAAAGACTCCAGAAAGTTAGATAACCCACACAGGCATGGCAGTTGAGCCTCTATGCTCTATTGACAGTCCCCTGATTCATTACACTCTGTTAGGACTAACTGTCTTTGTCTACTCAAAATTCGTTATGAAGTTCTATTCCCCAGTGCATTGGTATTTGAAGGTGGAATCTTTGGGAGTTAACTAGGTTTAGATTATGTCTGGCAGGTAGGATCCTCTTGATGGGATTACTGTCTCTGTAAGAAGAGGGAGAGAGCTCTCTCCCCACAAGCACACACTAGGGGAAGGCCATGTAAGCATATAGTGAGAAGGTCGCTGTCTACAAGACACGAAGAAGGCCCTCACCCAACACAAAATCTGCTAGCATTTTTATCTCAGACTTTTCAATCTCCACATCTGTAGGAAATAAATTTCTCTTGTCTAAGCTTACCTAGTTTATGGTATTTTATTATAGCAGCTTGAGCAGACTAAAAGTCCCTCTTCCCTTTTTTGGACTACTGATGCTAGATAAAACATGATGAAGGATTTCCTTGTACTGTTTCTCAAGTCTCTTCTCTGTGGAATCCAAAATCAGGACATTCATTCATTCATTCACTCATGAGACCCATTCATTCTCCCTTAATATGTTGGCTCAGGTTGATTCTGAAGTCACTCAGAGACCTCCACCACAATCTGATGTTCAAACCTATACCACTGTTGCTGCCAAGTTGCCCAAGATCACATAGCAGGAGGGGAAACCAGAAGCCCTGCTTTCCAGTTCTGTGCTCTGTCAAAGTATTCCTCCCAATGCAAAAGAAGGGCTTTTAGGTGATGCCAAGTAGAGAGCAAAGAGTACAGAAAGACAACAACCTGCAGGGTTCCAAGAGAGGAAAAGGGGAAAAAAAAAAAAAACAGATTAGATATTAGATTTGCTTGCCTCACCTTTGGGGCAATTATAGCTGCTCATAAAGGGTTGAGGAGTGGGCCTGGGGGAAGAATTCAATCTAAGCATCCTCCTCTGGATGAAGGAATGGGCAGAGCAGAGAGCCCCCTGAGGCTCCAGCCTTGAGAAGTTTCTACTGATTGACCAGGAAGCAGAGCCTCCAGATCTGGAGCCTCAACCAGTCGTCCCAAAGTTCTGACCCCCCTTCTGGCTCCCTCCCTCCTACAATGGTATATGAGGTCTTTGCCACTGAAAAAGAACATATCAAAATGCCACAGAGTAGAGCTAGAGAGAATTTTCATGTTTTAAAGTATTTCTTGTATTTTCTAAATTTTCTTCCATGAACTTATCTAGTTTTTATAATTTTAAGAAACTTAAATTATTCTCAAAAAAAGGAAGGCAATGGCTCTTAGCATGGTACTTTATGAAACACTCTCTAGCCCTCAACATTTTCCTGCGCTCTTTCTGTGCTCCACATTGGCTGAGTGATTGATGCCTCACTGAATGTAAAGTGAGGCAGCCACAGGGCTATGGGTAGATCTAAAGAAACATAGAAAATCTTTGCTGCTAGCGTGGTTTCTTTCTAGAAGATTCTTTTGAGATTTTCATCTATCTGCCTGTCTATCTCTATCATCTATCGATTCCCCTCTCTGTACTGGAACCAACTGATCCACTCCATACTGCCAGGTTGATGTCTCAGAAGGACTCCTTAGTCTTTTTAGAAATAATTATACAATTATTTTAAGAATGCAAACCTGTGAGTATTCAAATTGCATGGAATGTGAAACAGATGCCACAGCTAAAGACTGGCCCTTCCTTGCAATTTGGCCCTCAAAACAATCTTAATCCTCCCTTTTTCAAAACTAAAAGCTGAAGCAAAGGGGCATAAACACACAAGGAGCTGAAACCTTAGCAGCTATTTTCAACCCAAGTTAATTGTTTCTTGAGGTTCTGCAAGTGATTTATGTCATTTATAAGCACGTTCAAATGCCACTTGGCCCCACAGGAGCAGAGATGGATCCAATTTCATGGAGGGGGTGGCTTTTGTTGTACCCAAGTTCCCTCCTGGAGCCTGTCTAATGTTCTTTTCCTGGGATTCCTGACCTACCCTTCGGCATAGACACAGTGTAGAGCTGGGGAGGGCTGAGCTGCCCAGGGAAATGCACAGGAAAACCAAAAGGACCCCACACTTCCCACCCAGATCTGCAGAAGAGCCTCCTAAGGGATCTGTGTCCTCTGTGGATGAGAAAGACATCTGACCTGAACCTGGAGGGACAGAGGTGCATTCTTTAGGTCTACAGTCAGTCAGCCCTAACTTCTCTCCACATTTCAGGGAAGGCTTTAGCTCTGTACATACCTTGCCCAATTCAGAAGAGGCATAATGACTTCATAACCTTTAATTCAACACTGTTTTGCAGGCATGTTGGGAAGGGGTGATGGGTCTGGGATTTTTGAACATAAATCAATCACCAAATGAATAACCCATAAGAACAAGAGTAGAAAACAGCCATAAAGGCAGGAGGCTTGGGATATGAATTCTTTTGTTTGTCCCTCCAGACAGCCTATGATGTAGCAGAATATGTTCCTGCTTGGAACTTACCCTAATTTAAATTTCCGGATTATCTGCTGATGAAATACCAAAGGGCAGATTTTTAAAAATATTCCTCGTATATTTGTGGAGCATAACAAATAACATGGAGGACATGGGGAGATGGAGAGGAGAAGGGAGCTGAGGGAAATTGGAAGGGGAACTGAACCATGAGAGACCATGGACCCTGAAAAACAACGTGAGGGTTTTGAAGGGGCAGGGAGTGGGAGGTTGGGGGAGCCAGGTGGTGGGTATTGGGGAGGGCACATATTGCAAGGAGCACTGGGTGTGGTGCAAAAACAATGAATACTGTTACACTGAAAAGAAATATAAATAAATAAATAAATAAATAAATACATAAAATTTTAAAAAATATTCCTCGTAGAGAGCCTAGAACTAAAAGTATGAATTTTCTACACCTTGCATGCACAGTGTGCTGGTAATTATTTTAAGTGCTTAGAAACATTATCCTGTTTACTTATTCCTTTCACATAGGTACTAGACCCACTTTATAGATGGGAAAACAGAAGCTTCCACAGGCAAAGAAACTTCAAGCAGTGAACAAGCTACAGATCTCCTGCTCTTTAAATTGTCCCAGCTTAGGAGAATTAACTGGTCATTTCCATCTACTCTTTCAGAAGGCATTATGTTGGTGTCCTGGTGATTGTGGGTCTTAGCACTTGCTCAGACTACCCATCATTTACCTCCAAACTGTTTTCTCACTTGGTCATGATTCCTGCCCTCTGTAATATATCCAGTCATTCCATCGCATAAGCACATTGGAGTAGCAAGTTGAACCTAACTAGGAACCAAAAGAGAACAGCAGAAGTAAATTGCCACTAATTTTAATGCGTAGTTAATGTAAGTAGAGTATGTGCTCAGAATGGACTCTATTGCTTTTCAGGGAAATACTCTTCCACAGCAATTGTTTTTAAGTGTTATTTCTGATTAATTATGTGCTATTTTCTCTCTCCTTGCCCCCCACCCCAGTTCCTCCTCCTTCATTAAAGGCACCATAGATAACCTTCCATTTCTCTCTCCCTGTATCTTAATTTTTCACCATGTCTACTGTTGGAAACAATTAGGAAAGGTGAACAAGTAGGTGGTTAATATGATCTAAAACTCTCCTGAAGCTGGGAAGACACATCACCACCTGTGTTCCAGCTTTAGAACACACTTGGCAGCAAATTGCAAGACTGGGAGGTCATAATCAGGAAAACAGAAACACATTACATTTTAATAATCACCTACCTTTTCAATAGCTCTGAGCTTTCAAGTGTCACCTCCGGTTACAGGGAACTAAAATCAACCTGCAAGCCCTCTCCCTTTCCAGGCAGCAGAAAGAACAGCAGACGACTGGTGACATTTGTCAAAGGCAAAGGACCAATAAATATGAGTTGCGTGCTAGAAGCAAGTCAGCAAAATCAAGCTCATCAACTTCCCAGCATGGATTTTATTTTATTCTAAATCAGATACTCATTAATGGGGAACATTCTTTGAATCATCATTATATTTACACTAGAGAAATGCAAGACACATTGTCTGATGTGGGGGAAATGAAGTGGCTCCCTCAATGCTCAGTTGTAGGTATTTTCTTCTGTAGCCTCCTGAATTTTCATGCTAATGGAAAACACCCAGGCCAGATGCTTGCTAGTAACAAGTTAAAATGGCACTGCAAGTGAACAATTTTCCTTGATGTCAAAAAAAAAAGAAAGAAAGAAAGCATAAAGAATAAATGGGATAGCAGGCAAAAAGTGAAAAATTCTAGCCTGCCTTAGACGTCAGAATCAAACCATACAGATCATGCTACCTAAAGAGAACCCCAGAACAGCTCCTTTAGGGTTTGTGAGAGACAAATCATGCCTTGGTTTGAGATGGTGCCTGCCTTCTTGCCATCCTATTAGGAAATAAAATCTGTGAGGCTTGTTCTCCTGCACAGCTTTGTCTTCCCCAATTCCTATCTAGAGGCCAACACGTACTAGGTACTCAAGAAATACTAGTGAACAGGGACGCCTGGGTGGCTCAGTTGGTTAAGCAGCTGCCTTCGACTCAGGTCATGATCCCAGCGTCCTGGGATCGAGTCCCACATCGGGCTCCTTGCTCAGCAGGGAGCCTGCTTCTCCCTCTGCCTCTGCCTGCCATTTGGTCTGCCTGTGCTCGCTCTCTCTCCCTCTCCCTCTGACAAATAAATAAATAAAATTTAAAAAAAAAAAAAGAAAAAAAAGAAATACTAGTGAACAAACACCTGAACTCTGAGAAATGTTCTATCTTTGTTAAAAATTAATAATAAGTTCATTCAATTATAATCAACACCATACTAGTTTTCAGGCAAGAAACTAAACTAAAACCCCAAATAGTTCTGATCTAATATGGGTATCAAGCTGAGTGAGATCTCCCACACACATTCCTATCATTCAGCTTCTTTAGTTTTTTCCTCAGCTGGGCAAAAACCTCAGTATGGCAGGTACTGGAGACCTTCAGCCATTCCCATTTAGAGGGAGCCCTTCTCATCTTTCAGGGCTCAAGAGACACTCAGGATGGTGGAAGGCTGGGCACTATGCAATGAGTGGCAGATACATTGTTTGCTTTTTAGTAAGTTTACCTTTTTCAGATAATAGCCACTTGGAGGTGGTCCATGCTTTCTATTTTCTATCAAGTTATAAAGAGGAAAGCAAATCAAGAGAACTCTGGTGAATCAGTTCACAGAATATATATCCTACAAGATGCCAACACCTTTTATCTACTCCATCAGGAAGCTGTGGTGTTTTCAGGATTTTGAACAATTTCTCTTAATCCCATGTTATATTTTCATAGCATTTTTCCAGTTCATGAAGTGTTAACCATAATTACCTCATGTTACCCTCACATCAACTCAGGGATGTTGTTATTAGAACCCTTCCAGTAGAGGACACTTATTTAAAACTATTACCTTCCTCAATAAATTACTTTCTTTCCACAGCAATGAGACTTTCTCAAAGATAACTTCACCTTAAGTAATGACTATTTCTTCTCAAACTCCCCAGAGCTTCTCTCCCTTGTTGAACTCAACTTTAGCCAAGATATTTTCTTATTACACAGACCCCTCTTTTGCTTTTTATAAGTGACACCCTTACCCAGTCAGAGAAAGCCCTCTGAAACTCTAAAAATAAGTGGATGTCTGACAAGAAAGAAAAAAACAGAAGGGGAGGAGAAATGTTTTAGAACTTGAGAATTTTGGAGAACAACCCATGTACAGATGGTATTTAATGTTCTCCAAACCCCAAATGCTGGTTTCCATGCCTGGCTTCTTGTTGTTATTTCCTGGTCACTTTGAACTGACTTATCAAATTGAGTAGATTCTTTATACATATGTTGGTATTTTAAGTCCTGGTGGGGATAAGGCCTCCCATTTGTTTCAAGTTTTGCTCTTAAGAAATGTTTTTAAAAACCCTGCTTAGAAAAAGAATCTCAGTCAAAACCCACTATAACTTTCGTCTTTGCCCATTTCAACGAATGATGCCAACCACTGGGCTTCTTATTAAGAATGATTCCAGCTGGCTTCATTCTCCACAGGGAAGTTAGTTTAGATTCATGGAGATGCCATCCAGCAGACTGAGGGCAATATAAGTTCCACAAAGTAGGATGTTGAGACTCTTCCTTACCCAGGTTCTGAATCAAAGGAAATAAGAAAAGCAAGTTAACGTGTTGAGGCTGTACCACCATTTTTACCGAGGATAAAATCCATGGAGGGACACAGGCTGGGCTGAGAAGCAAACAGACCTGGTAACTTCCTGTGTGCCCCACTCTCTCTCCCCTGCAGACCTTGTAACAGCTAGTCCAAAGGAAGTTTTAGTCTGCAGAACAGACACCTGTACCCATATCACTGTCTTGGACAGGTCCCAATGGAAAGGGAAGAAAGATAGCAGACAAATCAAGCTCTAGCTCCCTCCATCGAAGAAACAAGTAACAATAACTACAAGAATCAGTGCCTATTACCCACCAGTCCTGAACCCATTCGAATCTCTTTTCTAGGGTAAAACCATTTGGCTTTTCTCAGCCTCATTGTCCTCTCCTTTAAAAGGAATGGGTTTGGCTGGGGGATGGTTGTGATCCAGTCCAACTCTGAAATTCTTTAGTTAGCCCCAGTAGTGACTCTAATGAGGCTTAGGCCAAATTGTGCCTTCTCCCTCAAGGCATTAGTTCCTTTCACTGAGATTCATGGTCAAAGATCACACCCCCGAGACTCACCAATCATTTCTTAGATGATGGCAATTGTGAGGGTGACTCAGTGCACATCTGTCCCCACCACCAGAAAATTCACTCCAAATGCACAGGTCAGTGAGAGCATCTCAGAGCGCAAATAGTACTTTATCATCAACATTAGCCTAGGAATATATAGGCCCATCTATTTCTTAATGATCCAAATACAATACTCAAGAACATTATGAAGATTATGATGCAGCAACAGTGTTAGGGAAAGATGAAAAACCCAGGGATTGGGGGTCCTATACTCTCCCTTTTGCTTATAGCACTAACAAGCCATGTGCCTGTTAACATCTCTGGGGCTCTTTCTTCATGGACAAGGTGATGGAATCAGAAGTTTTCAAACTTAATTCCACCTTTTTAAAAATACAAAATTACATGGAATCTGAATATATGGCATAGACAAAAATAAATCTGCTCTGACAGAAGTGTGGGGAGAGAGTCTCAGACCCATCCTAATTGATTTCTCCCTCCCCTCTGAATAATATTCCCTCCTTCAAACATGGTAGGCCCTAAGGTCTCATGGATCATTTGCTAAGAAGAATTTTCTCTGTGCCAGGCTGCATTCAGGACTGACACTCCGTTCAGTATTTCTGACACTACAATTGTTAAAGAAAAACCGAATAGTACATCTAACAGTGATATGGGCCAGTTATCATCAGAGTTAGAACATAAAACCTACACACAAAATATACTTGAGTTTTCATCACCAGACTAAATTTTAGTTCAATAGGAAGAGAGAGAGAGAATATGGTAGAGTGCAAAGGCACAATACTATTAAAAAATAATTTACTTTCTGCTCATTACTTGTGTTGCACAATCCAGACTCAAGGCACGAGACTTTTACCTTAAAATAATGTGAGAAGGGTCAGGTTCTCCTCAGAGAAAGTGCTTCTCTCTCACAGGGAACATGAAGCACTTCTGGCCTTCAGAAGAGATGGCCCCATCCTCCGGTCACCCAGCCCCCTCGTATATCTCCTCTGCATGTGTTAATTCTTTTGAAGGTGATGGGGGTTCTTTGCATGGAAGATATATGCAGCTCTATGGCGGGAAGGGAGATCCTAATTATCTGCAGCTGACAACCTTTCAGGGCCCATTATAAAAGAAACGTCTGCACCAGGCACTCAGAGCCCTATATCCCAGCTCCAGGGAGTTTGAGGGAGCAACAAGGAGTGATTCCAAGAGCCTGATTTATCAGGGAAGATTAGAAGAGTTACATCTATGGCCTGGTGAAACAATGACAGAGGGGGAGCAGGCTAATGGTTGACAAAGGGGCAGAAGAAGGAGAAGAGATTTATGTAGCCTGGTACAAGGGTGAGCAACTGGAGGAATGGAATGAAATGAAGACAGGAAAGAAAGTCCCAAGTAAATATCAGGGAAAGTTTCCTTGCTGATTTATTAGACAGATGAGCAAATCTTCCAGATGAAGCTTCATCATCATCCTGAGAATGAGTGAGCCTACAGAAATGTGTCATGGCCATTTGTCTCTGTCACTGTGGGACCTGCAGTGATATTTAGTACAATTCTCTATCTTTTTCTTGAAGAGTTCCCTTAAAACTGAGAATCAACCCTTTTCTCAATGGGACACTGGGAAGCTCTTAAGAGGCATGTGACCTATATCCACAGTTCTAGGTATAGACACTTGCTAACCATCACCAAAACATTTTTAGAGGTATACTTGTACTTGTGTACTGTACTTGTCCATGGTACCCAGCCCAGAATCTCCCTGGGGTTAGAGAGGAGCTTAGGAAGCCAGAAAGACACTTCAAAATTCAACTGATGTTCTTTCAGCAGCGATATATGGAAATGTTCTGCTGAATGTGATAATACGAAGAGTGCCTCTATCTGATTCTGACCTGGATAAGGACCCTCCTACGTACCACTTCAGACCCTTTCAGACTCTCCTTGTTCCAGATGCCACTGCACCAACCAGCTCTGCATAAGCTCCAACTGACATCACATAGGCTCCACCTGACCTACCTCACTTACTGCTCTGGGAATTCCCTGTTGCTATTTATATACGGGATGCCTTAAGAACCTGCCATGCACCACCCCCCAAATGCAACCTGCAGTGATGAGTTGAGGTACAATGGAGAAAACATTTGGCGGGAGTTGGCAGATAAAGTCTTTCCTCTTTTCCTCTAGACAGACTATATGGTTATGCAGTTTAGATGGTTTCCTAAGGGACAGTCCCACAAAATCAAGATCAAGCAATCAGTAGCAGCCAACAGGATAAGACATCCTCATATTGGCTCTGCCTCACTCTCCTTCCCCCTCTCACTCCTCAGGATTGAATCCTCTAATAGCATCCATAGCACAGAAGACTTTGCCTCAAGTTATGCTTTCTAGGGGAACACAAGCTAAGGTATAACCAAATATTCAGGGCCCAGGAGTTACTGAACTGTCTGAATAATGACATAAAGTTCTTTACTCATTTGGATTGGGCACCTGGCCCAAAGTTATATCCTAGACATTGCATAGAACTGTCCCCTTCCACCTTCAGCCCCCCAGATAGTGCCTCCATTAAAGTCCAGGCATAGCAAGGATCCTTGTATGGGCCCCATCTTATATTTCGGCATCTCCACTGTCTTATTGTACTGGAGAGAACTGGCTAGCTGGAGGACTTGATTTCAGCCAAGCTGGTGTTTCCTACTATGCCCCCGACAGGAGCCAAGATACAATATACAAGGTAAGCTAGACACCCAGGGAGTGATGATCAGTCTCTTTGGAGATAGCCTGAGAGGTCACTGACGAGCTTGTGCCCTTTCCATCCAGCTGTGAGGTCTCTCTGCCACAATTACTTTTGATGCTATTCTTTGTGTTACAGGCATTACAATTTCAGTCAAGCACTGGTAAATTCAGAATCCTAAAATGATCATCCCTTATTGCCAAAAGCCCAGTCTTTGGTGTCCTAAAGAGGGATTACAATTCTAACCAAAGAGAGACTACAATTCTAACCAAAGAGAGACTACAATTCTAAGTTATCTGTGTGCTGCGAGTTTTTGTTGTTGTTTTATTTTTTTAATGTGTGTTTTAAGTTCAACTATTTTTATGTCTCCATCAAAAAAATAAAAAATAAAAATTCCTTAGTAACCCATTATGGGTTAGTGAATTCCCAAACCGTTCAAAAATACTTTAAAGTTCTTTTGGGACATAGCCAGATACTTAATATTGTATTACATTTTATAGTTGTCACTTAATCAAGCTATTTAATATTATAGTACATTTTAAAACTGTCACTTAATCACATTTTCTTGACCCTTTTATGGGAATTAAAGATCACTGTAGATAAAAAATGGCATGCTTTAGTTTAAATAGATTCAGTATGTCCAGTTTGACAGTTACTTCTGAGACATTAAAAGAATTTTCTGTGATTAATGTGACCCACACACGTTAAATGGTGTAATGTTCCATTTCTTCAGCCATTAGCGGAAACAGCATCAGACAGAGGGAGCCAAAATGTAGCCAACTGTATGTAAAGCTGGGAGATGGGGGTGGGGATGGGGGGGTGCTAAAGAGAATACAGAGCCAGGCAGGCTGAGATAAGAGAGAGATTTCTGCTGATTTAATATTTGCTTTCTCTGGGCATCTTGAGAGCAAAGTCTGAGAAACACAAAGGTCAGGCCCTGGTAATGGAGTGAATGCCAGGCTTAGCAATGCAAGCACTCTGAGGGGAGCGCTCTCCACAAAGGGGGTGCGTCTTGAGCTGGCAGCTGAGTGGAGTTACTTGGCGCTTATTATAAATGATTGATGAACACTGCTTCTAAATTTAGAAAAGCTCTCTAAATGGACATTTACTCACAAGGAAAAAAAAATCTTCTGAAAGGTCCATCCCTGAAACAGTTTTGTTTATGGTGCTGCGATAGTTCCGGACAATTAATCCAGAACTGTGTCACTGAAAGATTTTATATTCTTAAGTGTTCACTCATGTAGTTAAAGTAAATTATGTCCTTTTCCAAACATGTTTCAAAGAATTGTACTGGGTTTTAAAAATCCTGGTCCCTAAATCCTACTTGTTTGTTTAATTAATCTGAAAATAACTGCTCCTGCTTTGTTTCTTAATCACAGATCACATGCAATGTATTTGTTAGCAGCTGCGAATGAAAGCATGTCCCAGTGTGTTTTTCCTGATTGTTTAATAAGAGTTGAATAATACCCTATTTAATCCATCAAGTAGGACATTACAATAACATTGATCTTTTGTTTGACAGCAAATTTGTTTGATAACAGAATGGAATATAATGTAACCAAATCAGTGTCAGAAATGCATTTCAGAGAATCCAATTAAAGACATGCGTGCACACTCCAGACACAGAAAGGTAGAGCAGAGGAACTAGGCACAGCAAGGCACACTGGACGGAGGGTCCAAAGGAAAAATCTCGCCTTGCAAAATGCCCACAGCTTACCAAGAAGATACACACCAAGCCCTCCAAACCCGAGGGATGTGGCTATTTCGGCTGAAGAAGGTCAACCTACTCCAAGATCTAAATGGACAGACCAATGCCTCCCATTGTGTTCTTCCTTTATTGGCTCAGACACTGTAATTCTTGGGGTCAGAAATGCCAGGTTCTGCCATCACTTAGCATACCTCCTTTTCCCTCCTGCTACAACACAGTAAGGGCTCTTAAAGAATAGTGTTGTTCACATCCCAGAATTTTTGACCTGCTTCCAAACCTTTTCATTTCAGCATCTTTTCTCTCCAAGGAGGAATCAAAGGATTGTATAAGACCCTATCTTCATGAACTTCACTTAGGAGGATGTGTCAGCCCTGGAATTTATTCACACGCATGTTTATTAGATGTTTTACAGTTGGACACTTCCTTTCCCCCAAAAATCCAGCACAGAGCTAAAACAGAGCCTCTTCCGATACCAAAACCAGATAATGCTACAAAGAGGGGGAAAGATAAGTAGCAACAACAAAAAAACCCTTCCAAAGTGCTCAGTTTTGAGTCACATATTTTGTCCCGAAGTTGAGTAGGCAGTGCACATGTTGACCAAATTCAATGTGTTGACCTTCTCATAGTGAATATAGAAGTGCAGAGACCCAATAATCATTGGAGGAGATGCAGAGGGTTCACTTTATGTCACTGGGGAGAGGGAAGAAGACAGTTATATATTTTTTTAAAATCCCTAAATTTTAAAACAAACAGCCATTGGATACAACTGCACTCTCCTTGGGAGCTTTTTATCAATTTTTTGGTAGATAATATAAAGTTCACTTTCTAACAAAGGCAGAATGAGAGCTCACAAAGGTAGTTTCAAATCTTTACCGGTGAATATAAGCTAAGAAAGCAAAAGAAAAAGTACTATCAAATCTCCCAAATCAACCCTAACACCGTGATTATGGCTTTGCGAACCCAGACCTCAGGAGAAATTTAATTGTTCTTACTTTTTTAAACATTTACATCTAAAACTGGAATTTCCCTGTCACTCACTTTGTCTTCATCTTGTCACAGAGGGGAGATATCCAGGATGATCTTGTGGATCTAGAAAGTCGAGGAGTCTTTGTTTTAATTCTTCCCTAGTTTTTACTCACAGTCTCCCCTGTCTCACATTATTATAATTCCTTCCCTCTCTCCATTCCCTGCCTCCTTCCTTATTCTTTTGTTCTCTGACTAATCTTTCCTTTTATATTAATGAAGTCCTTTGTAGTTTCTCTTCAAATCTTCCAGTAGATTCCTTTGTGACTTCTGTGTGTGTGTGTGTGTGTGTGTGTGTGTGTGTATTTTACCTGATAGGGTCTTTAAAAAAAAAAAATCCAGGAAAATTATTAGTACTTCCATCCTTTCTGGCACTGTCCCACTGGCCTTAAAACATTCTATTATATCTCTGATCTGAAACGGCTTTCTCTTGACCCAGAAGTATTGGCAAATTACAGACCCCAAGCCAATCTTTTATGGAGAAGGTCTGAGAGCAAGTGGTAGCCTTTCAAGTGCTTCACCATGGAGTCATAATCTTTATGACAAATAGCCTCTTGCTTTGCAGTTACGGCTAGTTTACTATGCATATGGCTGAAAGAGGGCCCCTTAAAGTGGTCAGGGACTTTTTCTCAAGCCCCCTCCCAGGTGTCACATCACTCCTTTTTACTGGCCTTGTTAGAGGGACAGCATTAGCCCCACAGATCACCCGAGCTTCCTGACCAGCTGCCAGGCTGTAAAGCACGTGGAACTGGGGTGGTCGATCCAAAGACATCAACTTGTCACTCTTGACAATCATTCATCTGCAACAGAAATAGCCCATGGTGCCTCAGAGATCGATGTGGAGACCACCGCTCTTCAACATTATTGCCACTAATTATTAAGATGAATGCGGTGATTAATGGGAGCGATGCTTTTTCACTTTATGCAAATGGTGAGCTCATGCATATACATGGCAGAGGGGCCTCACCAACCTGGTGCCCTGAACGTTGCTGCTCAGCCCCCTTACTCAGCTGTCACTGTGACCCAGGTGCAACGACTTAGAGCGATTTAAAAAGAAATGCTAAAAATGAATTGTTGATCAGCAGCCTCAGGCAGCTTTTTGGAAATTCCCTACTACAAGGACTGTGCTTTGATTAGGAAAAGCTCAATCAAGGCAATAACTGGGGTCATTAAGGATGCTGCATTAGCCTGTGGTCCTTTGAGTTCATGTTGTCTGAAAGAAAGAGCTGATGAGGAATGAGAAAATACAGCTTCTGTTGTGATGACGTAAACTGAGGCAAGTCAACCTCTCTGGGTCTTAGTTTTCTCCTTGGCAAAAATGTGGGGGTCCAATTAAATGCCATAAAGCCCCTTTTAACCTTACAATTTTAGTATTTTATAAGGCACAGGGTAAGAGGGATACAAACATGCAGGCTTTTGTCCTCTACCCAAAATGAAAACTTGCCGCTATAATTATCCTTAGGATGGCATATCTTTCATTATTTGCTGTATTTCATAAGCCTGTATTTCATTCATCTAACAAACATTCCATTGAACATCTATTCTGTGCTTAATACAAAACAACTCTTTCCTTCATAAGAGTTCTATATACTTAATGCTAATCAGTGCATCCCATTTAGTTACTATGTGTTATAGATGCAAGCTCTCTAATGACTGGAACTGAAACTTATTCTGCTTTATAAACTCAGTGCCTGGCAGAGTTGGCACTCAGTAAATATTTGTTAAATGAATGAATACTGGACATTGGGGGAAAAATGATTACAAAAGAATTTAACAAATGACCTCTGCCCTCCAGCCCCTTACAATCTATGTGAAGCCAAAAATACACTCAGGCAAGTAGCCAACATAATGTCACAATGAATGAGGTAGTTACATGCAGCCACCCATGGCTCTTGAACAAGAATAAAACTTTCCTGAGGGATCTCACAAATGGGAGGTTTTTGATAAGACATTCTAGAACTAACTGGAAGGGAACAAATGTAAGTACTTGACCCCTAGCCTTCAGTCTTATGCCAAACAGATGGTATTCTCCCCTTCTTAGAGATCTTAAGGTGGAGATTCCAAAGTCTTTGATGGTTACCCAGAGCAGCCCTTTGCTCAAGAATTTCTTCTTCCTATCTACTCAAAGCTTCTCCTTCCACACGGACTGATTCTGGATGGGTGATGACCACATGTTTTTCTGATGCCTGATGCTATTATATCACTGAAGGCCCAGTAAGGACAGTTAAGTTGGCAACTTTAGAGACTGACTGTACCGCTCAGAGTGACTGATGGCCTGGTGAACATCCGTCTCAAAAACAAGCTCCCCGAAGAACTGACTCACAATCTTAAGTGACCAATGAGCCATTTAATTTCCTTGTTAGATATCCTAGAGGTAGAATTTCAGGGGGTTCTCTACTACAACCCTGGGCTCTGGTGATCTAATCCTCTGTTCTCACTCTCCATCTTTTTTTTTTTTTTCCCCCACTAAAAGAGTAGCAGAATTCAAAGTTGGGGTGGTGGTGTATGATGGTTGGAGCAAATGTTCTACAGTCAGGCCAGAATATGAGTTCTGATTCTGCACCCTATGAGCTGTATGAGAAGCCTTTTGTACTCTCACCTGCCAAATGAAGAGGATAAATGTGTATGCCTCATAGAGTTCTCTGGGGGAATAGAGGGGATAAAGTGAGTAAAGTACCTGCCACACAGTAGCGCTGGATAAGGGAAACATCTAAATATCATTTTTCCTTCTGTCTGCACTGGCTGGCTTAAGGAATAGGGCTGAATGCTTAAATCATCATCCTTAAAGGGAACACAGAATAGCTTCTGGTTCAGTACATGATTTCCAGCAGGTAAGACACTCTCCTAAGTGTGATCACAGTGATGCAAAGACTCTATGAGTCCTTCTTCCTCAGGAACATCAACATTTTGTTCTGACTTTGGATTTCTAGATGGACAACTTAATTTAGAAGAATATTAGTGGAAAGGCTACTGGAAAATTTGCACAAAATTTTGCTTTTCAGAGGATACCAGCCCAGCCACTCTGACACCCCATGCCTGAACCTGCTCCTCTCCCACATTCTGGGTTTCAGGGCATGACCATCTAACTCACGTTGATGGCAAGGAAGACTTAGTAGAATGTTGAAACCACAACTGGTTGAGTGTATAAAAGGTGTAGAATTAGGAAACCCTGAAGGGAGAATGGGAAATTATTCATTGTCACAATAATTATGATGGACAAAGTGAGGAGCAAGCCTGGATTTCACAGTAAGCTTCAGTCCCTGCAGACATCTCACCTCTCAATAGCCAGTGAGCTTCAGTTATTACTCCCTATACTGTATAACAGAAGGCCTATCCCAGGCTTCCATTGTCTACATACATTAACATGCATTTTCCATTATTTAAAGGTAGCTTTTAAGGAAGTATTTGTGGGTATGATGGATGCCTCTCCAAGGACCTACCTTCTGTATTCTTCCTGTAGGCAAACCCCCTGCTGGTCACATCTGCATTGGTCATGAGAAATCCTGCTTTCACCAGCCTCTCCAGCTCATTTCAATTCTTGATACAGACGATGCTTCTTACAAGACCTTGTCTCCCAGGCCTCTGCCAGAGAATTTAGTTAAGTCCTCCATCCTCTGCCTGGTTGGCTTCACTCCTGGTAGCCTGACTTAGCCATGTTGCTAAACCTGGCTGTTCCAAGTGATGTTTGACAAATGCTCTCTCTCTCTAAGCATCTCCAGAGCAGGGCAGGGAAAACCATCAGGTCTATTTTTTTTTTCCCTTTTCCATGAAAATCTGGAGCATGAAGCCCTAACTTAAAATACATCCCTTCCCTAAAAGGTCCATCAGAATCACGGAAAGCGGCTGCTTTTGGAGGAGACCATAAAGACCTCCAGTCTATCACCTGAATCTTGAACATGGCAAGGGCATTTTCCAGGTCCCAGGCCAGTCATGGTGGAGCCAGGAGGACCATCAAGTCAGCCAATCCTTCCCTGTTCCCGTGACTCCAACCAGGGCCTCTCAGAGTGAAGAAGGAGCTCGTCTCTACCCATGTCTTCCTGTCTTCCTTTCTATTCTTTCTTCCTACCTACTGTCTTCCTTGTTTTAGTCAAAGGAGGGGCTTGGAATATATTAAATAAAAAAGAAATTAAAATTTTTCATATATTGTACACATTTGTATTTCACAAAGTAAATTTTTCCCTTTGCAAAATAATTAGGGATTTCTTCTCTTTTTCTTTCTGGCCTCTTTCTTTCTTTCTTTCTTTCTTAAGACATACATACTTCTTTCAGACCCTGGGGAGGGAACTTCTGAGTCTGTCTTATGCGAATGTGAGGCCAGTAAAATGACCTTCCCTACTTGGTGCCCTGCCTCCCTCTCAGCCCTCCTGGGATGGGCTTTCCGTTTTGAACAGAGAGGAAAGCTGAGACACAAGGGAAGATGAAGACAGAGCAGAGAACAAGAGAGTGAAGGGAAAAGAAGGAAAAAGAAACACCTACTTGCCTTGCTGCTTTTCTCATTCATTTTCAAATTATTCCCAGATCAAACACGAAGGGGGATCACAGAGAAAAAAGGAATCAGGATCAGAAAGGAGCCCTGTGAAAATGTGTACCCCTCAAACATGTGCAAACTAGCAGGAGGCCGAGCACATGATGTTGTCCAGCCTTGGATGCAGCCTGGAGTCATGGTGAGTCATGGTGAAGTGGTGATCTGAGGTTGTGCAGTCACAGAGTTCCTCAGAAATCCTCAGCTCTTTGTTTACACCCAAAGACAGCTTTCACTGTACACTTCTTTCTAAGCAGCCAATACAGGCTCCTTCAGATTGTTAGAAATAATTGTAGGATCAAAAGTGAAATGAACTGGCAAATGCATTAAGTGGATCAGTATATGTTCCCTTTTAAGAAGTTATTTTAAAATGAAATGGGAGCTCTAGCTACACCTAAGAAATAACAGAAAAACTCAAGAGAGTAAGCAATACCCTCTTTTTGAAAAAGGCTAACAGCCTCGTTTATACTTCATCCCACATTTAGAGAGGCGGTGATGGTCAGATTGGCCAGTCAGATGGTCCGATGGTCATGGAGATGGGGAGCCAGGAGAGACCACAGGAGACTTCATCCCCAGGAAGGGCTATGGGATGCACCACAGCAGAAGCCGAGGGATTGAGCTTTGGTGCCACAGACACCCTGGCTCAAGGGAAAGGGTTTTTAAGATCTGCAGGAAAGATGTGGAGTGAGGAACAGTGCACTGAGTAGGAGCTAAACAGGAGAATGTGCACACATAATTGAACATGGAGGGCAATCAACACATCCTGAGGGGAGGAGGAGAAGTGGGATAAGACCTAGAAACTGAGGCAGTACTTGAACCTTTGAGAAAAGCCATAATAATGAAAGCAATGTGGGAAAAATCTGAGTGGGACATTCCATCTGGGAGGAGGTTTCTCTTCTGCAGAACTTACTTGAGATAACCTGGCATCATATTTGGATCTGACTTTCTAAGCCCAGTGTCCTACACAGAATTCTGTAGTTTCCAATGGGAAATTTTTCCTTCAATATGATTTGTGACCATCTTATTTACATTGCCTATAAAATGAAAGCATTTTCTGCTGAAGCTAGGAAAGAGATCTTTTTTTTTCTTCTTCCAAAGAACAGGAGTTGATATCTAGTGTCCCTTCTGACTCTAAATTCAATGATCTTTGAAATTCTAGTGCTTGTCCTGATCCACCACTATAAGCAGAGGCTGGGACGGGAGGAGTTTGTTAACATCATAAATATTAAAATGGCATTGGTCTTTTGCATACCAATAGCATAAACAGTACAACCTAAGAATTAGGCAAAGCACATTTTGCAAGTCTACACAGATGTGCAGGAGTATGTAAACTACTTTCTCTATTTCTGGAAGCTAAAGAAATCTCATTTGTAAAACAGTTTTTCTTTCCTGCCCTTTTCTGAGCACACCGCCTCCCAAACTTCAGCTGCTATTTCTCTTACTGCCAATGTCGTATTTCTGTTGTTTCTTTCCTGCTGCAAAATGGCAAATTTATTCCTATCTCCTCTCATGACAACTTGATGAAATAAAAGTTTCTTTTTTAAAAATAAAGGTCCAGTTATTAAAAAAAAATTCCCTTTTGCTAATGGTTGTCAAACAATTCCCTGTATTGGCCACATTTTTGGAAATCCTGTAATTGGAATCCTAAGTGTTTCAGGAAGATCCCAGGAAAAGTATCAGGACTTTATATCTGGACAAAATATGCACAGTACAACAACATACCTGCTACCTTGGGTTCCATTAGCAGACTGAGTGTTCATGGATACTGAGTACTCAGTCTGATTTTTCAGGTTGTGAATTATTAAGAGCATCCGCCTTCTTTCATTTCCTCTTGGGTGACCTTTCCCTGATCACTTATACCTCAGGTTCAACAAACATTTTTGAACAACTACCATCCATTACAGGTACTTGCTAGGAACTGCCTCTTTTGTCTTTTCCAAAAGTCTCTGGACACTAAAAGTTGGGCTCTTTCCACTGTATGGTCACAGCAACCCCTGCCCTATGTGATCAGGAGAGAGGAAAAAAGAGAAGAGCCTTCACATGAATTTATGTGCCATTCTGGTAAAGGACTTCAAGAAGCAGAAGGCTAAACTAAAACTTAATGGCTAAATCAAAGCTTCTGGATTAACTGTACTGAAGTTCACCCATAATGGTGAAACAGAAAGGAGATTGTAGTGGTTCACTTAATAGTTGCGAGACTCTCTGCAGAGATAATTCTCCATAACCAGTCATTTTTAAAAGGTGTTTGAAAACAGACAGGCTTCTGAGAAAGAGATATAAACACCTAAGTTGTCTAAAACTCATGATTATACATCGATGAAACCAATCCTAATATATGGAAAAGAGACTAAAAAGCATTGTTTGAAAATCTTAAGAATTGTTCATAAATAACCTATAACTTATTAGTTTCCATAGGTTAAGAATACATATGAAAACCTCAGGACTATATGATTTCTAGGACCCCGAGAAGCTCAGACCAACCACAATGCCATACTATCAAGGCTAATATTTGGCTAATACATACTGGTTGTTAAAATACCGAAACATCCATGTCAGTTATTGAATAGCAGCTGCTTTGAATTCACTGATGCCTCCCCGCCAACCTGACCTGTCAGGGCAGGAGACTTTCTGCTCATGCTATAGCCAGCATCCATACCTGATGGTTGTTAAATATTTTTAATATCATCCCTGTATAAGATATGAGTCAGACATCTATCTTAACTCAGAATCCTTGGGCACTTAGTCTTTTGATGGTCAACATAGTGTATCTGCAAGAAAATATTTAGCACTTTCAGTACAAGGAGAACCATTTATTCGTTCACAGTAAAACAACCAAACAAACTTATAAGTTTCAAAGAAACCTGCATAAGTGAGTTGATTGCTTGCCTACAACAGAAAGACCCTTTCCAGTGTTTTGAGCATTAGCAGAAATTTGGATATTCTCCTGTAGCCATAGCTGCAGAGCTCTTAAAAACTAACCAATGGCACTGAACTATGAATAATAATAATAAAAAAGAACATTCAAGAATATCCAATGGGAAAAAGAATGTCTCTTCAACAAATGGTGCTAGGTAAAATGGACAGCAACATGCAAAAAAGAATAAACTGGACCACTTTCTTACACAACACACAAAAATAAATTCAAATGGGTGAGAGACCTAAATGTAAGACAAGTAACCATAAAAATCCTAGAAGAGAACATAGGCAGTAATCTCTTAGACATTGGCCTTAGCAACATATTTATGGATATATCTTCTTAGGCAAGGGAAACAAAAGCAAAAATAAACTATTGGGACTACATCAAAATAAGAAGCTGTACAGCAAAGGAAACCATCAACAAACAAAAAGGCAACCTACTGAATAACAAAAAATTTTGCAAAGATATACCTGATAAGGAGTTAATATCCAAAACAAGAACTTAAATGCTCAACACCAAAAAAAAAAAAAAAAAAAAAAAAAAAACAAATAAGTTAAAATAATGGGCAGAAGACCTGAATAGTCATTTTCTCAAAGATGACATGTATGTGGCCAACAGACACATGAAAACATACTCAACATCACTAATCATCAGAGAAATGCAAATCAAAACCACAATGAAATATCACCTTACGCCAGTAAGAATTCCTAAAATCAAAAAGGCAGGAAATAACAAGTGTTGGTGAGGATGTGGAGAAGAGAAAACCCTTATGCACTGTTGGTGGGAATGTAAACTGTGCAGCCACTGACCAAAACAACATAGAGGGTCCTCAAAAAATTAAAAATAAAAATACTGTTTGATCCTGTAATTCCACTAGTGGGTATCACCTAAAGAAAGCAAGGATACTAATTCAAAAAGACATATGCACCTCTATAATTATAGCAGCATTATTTTCAAAAGCCAAGATATGGAAGTAACCTAAGTGTCCATCCATAGATGAATGGATAATGAAGAGGTGAAATATATATATATAGATAGATAGATACAGATATATAGAGATACAGAGATATATATACATATAGATATACATACACACACACACACACACACACACTGAAATACAACAAAGCCATAAAATGAATGAGATCTTGCCATTTGTGACAACATGAATGGACCTAGAGGGTATAATGCTAAGTTAAATAAGTCAGAGAAAGACAAGCACCATACTATTTCACTTACATGTGGAAACCTAAAAAATGAATAAGCAAACAAAAAACAGACATAAATATAGAGAACTTACGCTGCCAGAGGGGAGGCAGATGGGGATCTGGGTGAAGTAAAGGGGATTAAGAGGTATAAATTTCCAGTTACAAAAATAAGTAAGTCACAGAGATGAAAAATACAGCATAAGGAATATAGACTGAAATAATGTTATATGGTGACAGATGGGAACTACACTTATTGTGGTGAGTGCTGAGTAATGTTTAGAATGGTCAAATCAATATACACCTTATAATGTTGTATGTCAATTATACTTCAACAGCAAAAAAGTAATATTCCTTATTAAAAAGAATTAGTCTGCCAAAAAAAGAAGAAAAAGATCATTCCACTGTATCCCTTCTCTAAAGCTTCCCTGGGGTGCTGAGGCAAAGGTTAATCTGTAGTTTTGTTTTTGTGATGGTTCAAGGAGTTGTGGGTGTGAATTGTACAGGTACATGTTTTCTACATGTAGAACATATTTACACATACACACACACACACAGTTTGAGTATTCTCCCTTTATAATACACAGGATGGCACTTCCATGGTGACCCTGCTATAGTAGGGCCCTGGTTTCCAGGCTAAAAGAGATCATTGGGAGGTATCTTAGCAGAAGATAGAGAAAAGGGAAAAAAGAAGAAAGAAAATGTATTTTAAAAAGGATATTAATGAACCAGTCAACAAATATTTACTTTCAGAGTGTCTGTATGTGCCAAGCACTTTCCCAGAACAAGATCCCCAGTCCTTAAACAGTTTACATTCTAGAAAACAAAACATAAATCAATAAAGAAACTTATTTTAGGTTCTGGAAAATTCTATGTAGAAGACATATTAAGCTAAGGTGAGAGAAAGCAACAGAATAATTAGGGAAGAATCTGAAGATGGGACACTTAACCTGAGACCTGAATGGTGATAAAGTGCAACCATGTGAATTGAAGGAAAGAATCTTTTAAGGAAAACAAATAACAGGTGAAAAGGCTCCGAGACATCTGTGAGCGTTATGTGTTTGAGTTTCAGAAAGAAGGCCAATGTGGCCAGAGCCCAGGGAAAAAGGGAAGACTCAAGGGAGATGAGGTCACAGAGTTAGGTAGGGAATTTTGCTTCCAGCAGTGTGGCAGATGAGCTACTCTGAAAATCCTCCTGCTGCAGAACTCCTAGTGCTGAATCAATTACAACATATTTTTTAATGCATAGCTGAAATTGCATGAAAGTAAGGTAGATCCACATGGGTGAAAATCTGCCTAGTGAACTGAAACCAGAGTGGTGAGCTAATGGGGAAACTGGGTCTGCCCTGGGGCAAATGTTATTAGGGGTCTAGAGCTTTGGGAATTAATGATCACATGGGGGAAAGAGACTACATTGGGCACACGCAGATGGGGGAGAAGATGATGAGGACTCCACTCCTTAGTAAAAGAAAAATAGGCCAGAGTGGGGGAAAAGGCTAGAAAAGGCAGCCATGGTGAAAATTTTATCTCTCAATCGTTATTCCATTTGGAGAATGGTCTGGGGTTCAAATTTTTTCTATCTTGGATAGTAAGGAAAACTCAAGCTGAGAAATGAAATTAAAATGGCCCTATATCTATCCCCTTAGATTCCTCTAAAAGGAAATACAGATTTTCTTAAAGGAATGTACCTTGAATTGAGGTCCCTCAGGATCCTACTTCAGTGAAATAGGAGCTCTTGATTAAAAATTACTAACTTCCTAAAGAATTAAACTACAGTAAGAGCCACCAGAAATAAACAACAATTTAGACTTCTAAGAATCTCAGATGATAATATAAAAGAACTATGCACAAAATATTTAAACAAGTAAAAAGTGAAACAAAAAAATGAACAAAGAACAAGCATTTCAAATGATCAATTTGAAAAAATCTAAAAAGAGAAAGGTTAATAAACATTAGATGCTCAAAGGATGATCTCCTATTAACAAATGGTCTGGATTATTCAAAAAGGTCAATATAAAAAAAACAATAAAAGGAGATGGGATTCTTTTAGACTAGTCTTTTAGATTAAAAGAGTCTAAAAAGACAAAATAACCAAATGCAATTAGCGAAGCTTCACTGGACCTGTTTTTTTTTAATACTATAAAAGAAATTTTACCGATAATTACAGAATTATAAATATGAACTATGACTCAAATTCAAATATTAAACTATTATTAATGTTCTTATTCAAAGACGTAACCATTATAAAGATGTAACCAATTCCTTACATGTCTGCTTGTAGTCTCAGGAGAGACTAGAAAGGAAGGGGGCAAATTATTTTCTGCAACAGCTTTACTGAAATATAACTTACACCTCATACAATTCACTCATTTAAAGTGTATAATCAATGCTTTTTCATATATTCAAAAAATAAAACATCATCGTCAATTTTAGAACATTTTCATCACTTCAAAAAGAAACTCCAGGGGTGCCTGGGTGGCTCAGGTGGTTAAGTGACTGCCTTCAGCTCAGGCAGGGTCCTGGGATCAAGTCCCGAATAAGGCTCCCTCCTCGGCAGAGAATCTGCTTTTCCCTCTCCCTCTGCCCCTGCTCCTGCTCTCTCCCCGACCCATGCATGCACTCTCTCTAATAACAAATAAATAAAATCTTAAAAAAAAAAGAAACCCCATATCCTTTAGCTATCACCTCCCTCCCTATCCATCCCACTCTATCCCACCCCCAACTCTAAGTAGCCATTAATTTGCTTTGTCTCTATAGATTAACATACTTTCAATGTTCAACCATATCATATCATGTATCAGTACTTCCTTCCTTTTAATAGCCAATAATATTCCGTTGTTTGAATTATACCACATCTTGTTTACTCATCAGTCAATGAACATTTCAGTTATTTTCATTTTTTGGCTATTATATAATGATTCTATAAATACTCATGTACAAGTTTTCATGTGGACATATGTTTTCATTTCTCTTGGGCATATACTTAGGAGTGGAATTTCTGAGTCATGTGGTAACTCTACAGTTAATCATTTGAGGAACTGTCCAACTGTTTCCCGAAGTGGCTGGACCATTTCACATTCCAAACAGCAACGTATTAGGGTTCCAATTTCTCCACAGCCTTGCCAATACTTAGTATTACTGAACTCTTTGATTATAGCCATCCTAGTGTGAGAGAATAAATTTTTGATGAGAGAATTTTCTAGGATTGATGGCAGAAATGAATCCTCAAGTATAAGAAGCAGAGTAGATATTCAAGTAAACAGGGAACTTCACCAAGATAAACCCTACTCTAGGCATTAAAACAAACCTCAACAAATGTAGTTGTAGAACTGAAACTGTACAATATACATTCTGAAACCACAAAGAAATTAAACTAGAAACCAATAAACCAATAAAGGAAATTCAGAAAATTCCCTAATATTTGGACATTAATCAATATATTTCTAAATAACAAATGATCCTGAGTGGAAGTCACAAGAGAAATTAGAAAATATCCAGAATTGAATTAAATAAAAACATAATATATCAAAATGTGTGAGATACATTTAATCAGAAAAAATATAGGGACAGCAATTAACACATAAGAAGTTGCTCCATATCACTAGTCATCAGGGATAGGCAAATTAAAATCATAATAAAATATACTATACTTATTAGAATGACTAAAAATCTTAAGTCCTAAAAATACTAAGTGCTGACAAGGAGGCAGAGAATTGGAACTTTTGATTCACTGAGCATGAAAATGCACAATAGTAAGCCAATTTAAAAAAGAGTTTACAAGCTTCTTATATTCTTAAACTTGTACTTATTATACAACCAAGCAATCTCTCTCTCTCTCTCTCTCTCTCTCTTTTTTAAGATTTTATTTATTTACTTGACAGAAACAGAGAGCACAAGCAGGGGGAGCAGCAGACAGAGGGAGAAGGAGAAGCAGACTCCTTGCTGAGCAAGCAGCCCAAGTAGAGCTCAGTCCCAGGACCCTAGGATCATGACTTGAACTGAAGGCATATGCTTAACTGACTGAGCCACCCAGGCACCCTATAACCAACCAGTCTTATTCCTAGGTTTTTATCCAAGAGAAAGGAAAATGCGTGAATATATAAATCTGTATGCAAATGTTCATATCAACCTTATTCAAAATCACCCCAAACTAGAAATAATCTAAATGTCCATCAGCCAGTGAATTGATAGACAATTGTATTCTACACAATAGAATACTACTCAGCAATAAAAGGAGAGTCCTGATATATGCAATAGGTATGAGTCACAAGTGTATTATGCTAAGTGAAAGAAGACAGACTCAAAAGGTAACATTCTATAATTCCATTTCAATAACATTTTGGAATAGGTAAAATTATAGGTACAGGAAACTGATCAATCACAGCTAGGGGTGGACATGAACAAGAGAGCTGAAGATAAAAAATCACGAGGTAACTTTTGAGGATAATAGAAATAGTCTACATCTTGATATGATGATGGTTATATGAGTGTTTACATTTATCAGAATTAATAAAATTGTATAATAAAAGGAGTAAATTTACCTTTATAAACTTTACTTTTGAAACACGTTATGGTCACCAGACACAAATAAATAGCTTCCAGACAAGAAAGGGGGTGGAGGAATGAAACAAACAACTCAAAGAAGAAATACATGCACAGAAAAATTAGGGTAAATACGTAAGGCAACTGGGTGGCTTAGTAGGTTAAGCGTCTGCCTTCAGCTTAGGTCATTATCTCAGGGTCTTGGGATAGAGCTCCATGTGGGATCCTCTGCTCAGCAGTGAGTTGGATCCTCCCACTCCCTCTCGCCCTCCCCCTCCCTGCTTAACCTACTAAGCCACCCATGTGCCTTACGTCTTGCTTTTTATTTACCCCAATTTTTCTGTGCATGTATTTCTTCTTTGTTTCATTCCTCCACCCCATTTCTTGTCTGGAAGCTATTTATTTGTGTCTGGTGACCGTAATGTGTTTCAAAAGTAAAGTTTATTAAGGTAAATTTATTTCTTTTCTCAAATAAATAAAATCTAAAGAAAAAAAAAGGAAGCAAAACTTAAGACTGGAGAAATTAATCCAAATATATTTAATGGCAAGAAATACAATAAATTCATTTTTTTAAAAGATTGTGTTTATTTGAGAAAGAGAGAAAGCACAGCAGAGAAGAGAGACAGAGAGAGAGGGAGAAGCAGACTTCCCTGTAGGGCTCAATTCCTGGACCTGGAATCACGACTCGACTCGAACCAAAGGCAGACTCTTAACCAACTGCCCCTATAATAAATTAGTTTTAACAATGTTCAGTAGATTGATTTTTAAAAAAAAATCTAGTCATACACTATTTTCAAGACATTCATCTAAAATATAATGGTATAAAAAATTGCAGGTAGAAGAATAGAAAAAGTCTTTCTAGATAAATACCAAATACAAAGACAAAACAAAAACTGAGAGGTAAGCCAAAACCAGGGTATGCCAACTATTACAAACTATGGCAAGGAATTTGGATTATATAGAGTTTGAGGCTACTGGAAGGCATGGAAGGGTTCTAAAGAAAGGAATGATGTCATCTTTGTTTTAGAAGATATACTAGCTGTCCTCTGAAAGGAGGAGAAGGAAGCAGGGGGCAAAGTAGAGGCAGGGAGACCAATTAGGCCACTGCAATTGTTTAGGCTGAGGGTACCTTGGACCAGGATTGCAGAAGTGGAAATGATAAAACATGTTCTGATTCAGGAGCTGTCTTGAGGGGGAGCTGGTGGGCTTACTGTGAACGATGTGACAGCAAAAAGGGATTAACCTCAAGATTTTAAGCCTGAGCAACAGGGAGTGTGGTAATCCAATAAGCAAAGATGGGAAAAACAAGGGGTAGGGATGGTGGAGTAGCTTTAGACTACTTTAGACTGACTGTTCCTTGGCCGTTAATTTAGAGATGTCTCATGGATATACAAATGGAGGTACTGAGTAGACCATTACATATGGGAGTCTGAAGCTCAGGAATTTCAGTTTGCAATGGTTTGGATTTATTCTCCAGGGACCAAAGAGGTCAGTGAAAAGAGAAAAGGGCTAAAGACAAAGCTCCTAAGCATTTCAACACATTGGGGTTTGAAATTTGAGAGGAATGAAGAGAACAGAACAGGGAGGCAGAAGGAAAACCTTATAGATTAGGGTAGTCCAGAAAAAGGATTTCAAGAAAATCTGGCCCATCATGTCAAAAAAACTATTGAAAGTAAAATGAAGACAATAGATTATTAATAAAGTCATTTTTTACTCCAGTAATAACCATTTCAGAGTTGTGGTGGAATGCTTGAGTAATTTAAAGAAAAAATGAGAGGTAGGAAACAAATTTTAGGAAGCTTTTTTGGGAAATTTTGATGGAAAAAATTTTATCATTGCTTTTTAAAGACATGATATCAAGGTTTTTAATACGCTAATAGGGATAATCTAAATTGGGAGAAACTGGTGACTGGAAAGAAAGCAGTAATAATTGCAAAACTGAAGTCTGAAAAAGTAGACAATTAGCAGAGCACAAGAAAAAGAGTTGGCCTTACATCTAGTCAGGCTCTTGAGGTACGAGGTCATTAGCTTTTATATGAACTGTCCAATGTGGTTGCTGGTGAACCCTGCTGTACCTAGGGGCATATGGTACAGTTCACTCACAGAATCTACATATATGTCCTTGCTGAGGCTGGAGACTCCCACCCCCCATTGATGACTCAGCCATGTGGATCTCTCTAGGCACCAGTTCCCTCTGAGGTCTAGCCTAGCCCTGGGTCATATTCAAGTGGAGTTGCTGACCATGGGTCTCAGTTAGACCAACACACCAAGCTAATTACTTTCCCCTTCTTTAGAGAATCTCCTCAATACTTCCTCCTCCTGGAGCTGCTTATATTCCTCCCAGGGCCTAGCCTACCTTGCAAATAAGTTCATTCCAACCCCTCAGCCTCTAGAGCTATCATCTCTTCCAAGGGTTTGTGTGTGGGTGTGTAAGGACATACTAGAACTAGTTTTCTTCCTTCTAGTATATCCAATAGTCTAATGACTGGTAGGGCTCCTGGATCATAGTCTAGTACTGACCACCAAATCAGGGGCCAGGAGACACAATGTCTGCCATCCCTATTCTGTAAGGACTAAAGATCTTACCACCCACCCAGAGACATGAGTTGTGACTGTCATGTCAGGCCTCCAGTTTTGAATGTTACCTCACCAGAGCCCTTTTCTCGGTTATTCTCTGGAAGATCAGGTCAGACAGTCAAAGAGGATGTTACAGGGCCAGAAAGGAGGGGCTCCTAGGGGCTCAGCCAGATAGCAGCTGAAACCTTGTCTTCAGCTGACTCACGAAGCACCCCTCTTGCTGCAAGGGCCCGTTCTTGGTTTTTTGTTGTTGTTATTGTTGTTGTTATTTTTGCTTTTTAAAAAAGATTATTTATTTATTTATTTGACAGAGAGAGAGAGCTAGAGGGAACACAAGCAGGGGGAATGGGAGATGGAGACGCAGGCTTCCTGCCCACCAAGGAGCCTGATGCAGGGCTCGATCTCAGGACTCTGGGATCATGACTTGAGCCGAAGAAGGCAGAGGTTTAATGACCGAGCCACCCAAGTGCCTCAAGGGCCCTTTTCTTATTTAGTATCACAGTCCAAGTTAAATCCAAGCTTTCTTCACATGATGGTGAAAGAAATTTGGAGACCAATCCTTGGCCACATGCAGCCATGTTTAGTACCACAACATGCAGCTTTTTATAATCTGTGCTCATGACTTTGACCTCTGCCTCTTCAGCATGGGCATGATTTTGAGGCATAGGGAATAAACCAGGATTTCATCTACATTCTCAACTTGGGTAAACTCAGTTTTGTAATATCACTGGATATAAAATAACATCTCTGGAACAAAGTCGGGCAACTTCCATTGACAGATGATCACCACCTGGCTGAGAATCCTGCTCAACTGACAACCAGCTTCTATGAGCTTTGAAAGTCTATGATCTCTTCTGAAAGATGAGGGCAATTTCTCCTGCCTTACATGGCCTGACATGCACACAGTAAAGTATTGCTTCAGTGTTCTCTAACAGCTTGATCTTCGCAAAGGGATTTTAACACAGTGATTCTCAAAGTTTGTTGCATGTGAGAATCATCTGGGGAAAACAATTGCCTTAGAACCTCTGGGACCCAGGCATCAATATTTTTTAAAGTTTTCCAGACAAATTCAATGTGGAACCAAGTGTGTTACGAAAGTATTGTGAACAAATGTTAAGGTAAAATTTGACCTCCACGTGGTGCTACCAGTGCAGATAACTGAGGTAACAAATGAACACATTCTATCACCACAAATTTCACATATATTCAGATAACCCATATGTCACAACTTTTTTGTCTGCTCAGTAGCTGTACAACTTTTTTAATATGATTGCTACACACCAATATCAGAAAGTTAAAATGTGAGGGAACATGTGGCTTAGACTTTGGAAAATGCAGTAATGTTATTGGTAACTAGAAAGTAAGTGTTTCTGGAAGCTTGTCAGCCATAAGATCTTTATTTTGACTCAAAATTTGGATTTCCCTTCAAAGGCGTCATCCACTTAGTGTGGTGTGACAAGTAGCATCAGCATCACCTGTTAGAAACGCAGACTCGTGCCCCATCCCAGATTGTTGACTCCAAATCTCTCGTTTAATAACACCCTCAGGTGATTCACATGCTCATTTAAGTTTGAGAGGACTGATTTGAGCATTACAGAAAGGAGAAAAGGTAGGCGAACAAAACCAAGTGTTAAAATTTAACAACTCCAGAGACCTAGGTATTTTACAAACTCACTAATCAAACCCTTTAAAGTGGAGTGTTTGAATTCTGCTGCTCAAAAGAGAGATCATTTTTTGTGGTTTCCTCCTCTACCTCTCACCAGCTATGTTAACAAGACACAGATGCTTTACCAAAAACTTTGAGAAGGATCATGTTGGGTAACACATTAGAGCCTGATGCACCAGTCTTCACATGATATATTTCTCCTTCTGTGATTTTGGTTACTAAGAACATTGACAGGATGATAGGGTTCTTGCTTAGAAGTCCACCTGCTCCACCTACCTGAACTTGCACTCAGTGTGGGATTATCATGACTATCTGCATGGCAATTGATTATGATTTCATAAACTCTGAATCAAGACCACAGGTGAAGGGTGAGCAACAAGACTTGATGGGTTCCTAAGCAGCAAAGCTTCCCATGTTCACATAAATAACCCCTGTAGACAGGCAAATGTCAATGTTAAACACTATACATACAGAAAAGGGAGGGTAAGGCAGATTTGGGGATCATTATGATTCAATAGGGCGGTTTCCCAAAGTTGCAAATTGTCTTTAATGCTTCAAGGCTTAAAAAGCTTCTAAAACAACGAGAGAGTATTTCATCCTACCTTTGCTCACGATTATACCAAATCCTACTTTTTGCTTTTTCTAACTCTGGAGGACAAAATCATTTGAGCCAAAAGCATACACTTGCAGGGTCTTCAGAAGGAAACAGACTAAATTGCCAGATGTATTTTTATTCAATATTGTGAAGCAGATGGAACATACTAACCTTCCAACAACCAAAGCACACATGCATGACAGCGTACTTGTGTCTTCAAATGTAAAATCTCCCCTTAAATATTGAGATGTTATATTCAATTCAGCAAGTATTCCTCAGACACCTGCTATATGAAAGGCAATCTGCAAGGGCTCCTCAGGGATCAAAGAGATGAGTCAAAAAAAAATACTGATATCTTACAGCATATTACATTATCATGATACCTGCCACATTTAAAAAAATCCTTGGACCTTCAAACCCCGCCCCCCCAAAAAAAACCACTGTGAAGGAAAAAGGAAATGATGATAATAATAGTAATAGGAGGGGATATACATACTGAAGGTGTTCCTTCTCCGTGTTTTTTTTATTTGATTCTGTATTATGACTAATTCTGTAGGTTCCTTTTTCATCTCCTTATTTTGTAGCTTTATCTTAGGATAAGAAAACTGAAGTAGAGAGAGATTAACTGACTTGCCCAAGGACTTACAAGGAGAAACTGCCAGACCCTAGAACCTAGATGATGTTCTGCCCATAATCTCAGGAAGTTTTAATCCAGTGACCATAAAGTCTGAAAATGTAGGTAACGTGATGTTATCATGAATCCTAATGTAATAACAATAAACCATTTCTTTATTTACTAGTCACCCTGTTTTCTGTGTGTATGGCAGGAGAGGGGAAAGATATCAGAGAAAGAAGTACTATGAGAAAAGAAAAATAGCAAGGCTTTCCACACTTGGAACAGCTTTACAGAGGAGGTGGCATTTGAGCTGAACCTTTACAATAGCTGAGATTTAAAAGCCAAAATAGATGGAAATAATCCAGAGGATGAGAGAACACAGTCAAGATATAGGGACACTATATAGGGTTAATATGGTGGAATATTCATCTAATTTTGCTCCTTCCCAAAACCCCAAAACCCTAGATAAAAGGATTTCTTTTGCAAAAGACCTCAAGGAAGAGGAGACAATGGCAACTAACTTTTGAAAGGTGAAAAGTGGGTAAGTGGTGGAACAGCCTAAAACTGGCAGTGGGGAAAGCTGAGAACTGACCCCATTTAGACTGAAAAATCCCCAAAAGATAGGACAGCATACAATAGCATGAGATAGAACTAGGGATGGAGGCAGGATTAAAGTAAAAAGATTAGGAAAAGCTGGCTGATGAATGTTTCTGGCTTTATTTTCAGAGATGTTTTATAATCCCTAATTTCTTTCTCACATTCCAAGATGCTGTGAGGCCTCCCCTCTGCAGCTAAGTGAGAAGCGTGGAGGAATTTTCTCTGGAGAACGTGTAACAGAGTGCCTCTGGATTGCAATACAATGACAGCTGAGGGGATGGGTATGGTGCCAAAAGAACCATGTGTGTACTGATGCTGAGACGCCAGAACATGGCAGCTAAACTCTTATCTTCCATGGAAGAGAATGGAAAATCTTCTCAAGGGAATCTGATCAGCTCAAGGAAAAAAGTATATATATATATATATACACACACACACAGACACACACAGACACACACACACACACACACTAACACAGGCTTTTCTTCCCAAACAGGCATATTTACTCTACAGTGAAGTTTAAAGTGGGCAAGCCACACACACGCCCAGAATTTCTATCATCTGTTTAGTTCTCCAGTCTCAGGTGTGAAAGCCTCTCCAGTCTGAGGCATCTGAGAATGAACGGATATCTAAGGAAAGCTTCTAATATGAAAGGCAGACACCAGAACACACACACACAGCACTAAGAATTAAAAAAAAAAACCCACCAAAAAACAAAAACAAAACAATATCCTTAAGGAGTTAAGACAATATATCTAGGAAGCAAAGCTAGAAAGCTATAAAAAAGAAACTTTAAAAAAATAAAGAACTTAGAAATTAAAAATATAAAAGAAAACTTTAAAATGCAAAGTAACAGCTGGAATATGAAGTTGGAGAAATCTCTTAGAAATCAGAGCAAGAGGGTGCCTGGGTGGCTCAGTGGGTTAAAGTCTCTGCCTTCAACTCCGGTCATGATCCCAGGGACCTGGGATTGAGCCCTTCATTGGGCTCTCTGCTCGGCAAGGAGCCTGCTTCCTCCTCTCTCTCTCTGCCTGACTCTCTGCCTGCTTGTGATCTCTGTCTGTCAGATAAATAAATGAAAAAAATCTTAAAAAAAAAAAGAAAGAAAATAGAGCAAGAAAAACAAAGTTGGAAAACAAACAACACAATTACAGGCCAAATCGAGGAGTTGAAGATATTAATAAGTAGAATTTCAGAAAGAAAGAAAGAACACAGATGAGAGGAAACCATCAACAAAATAAATAAGAGAAAAGGCCCGTAATAACAGGGTATAAGTCATTTGGCCAACAGGCTTACTAAGTACCTAGCACACAGGATGAAAACAGACCTATAGCGCTGGGAAATTTCAGAACACCAGGCACAGAAAGTGGATCCCACCAGCTTCCTACAAGAATGTTCAGGAGGACAATGAAGGGGATCCACGATAATAGCTGGGCACTAGACACAGAGGTGACTTGTCCAGGTCAAAGAAGTTTGATGCAAGGAAGGGATCTACTAAGGCTTTTGTCACCAGGTCTCTGACAATACCGTACTGTCTTTCTAATCCAAGTTCAGAGTGCCTTGGTGCACCTGGCACATATTCTTACCTGTATTTGGCCTGTCTTTATTTTGTGCAAATCAAGCTTCTGTTCTCCATGCCCTGCTGCACTGGATCAGAGGAGGAAGCCCATTTCATGCACAGAAGAGTTGTTCCCCTGAGAGTTGAAGGTCAGATGGAACAGAGAGAACAAACTTTCCTGTACTAGTTGCCAGGGCTGTCACAAAAAGAAAAAAAAAAAAAAAAAAACAGAGACTCTGTGGCCTAAACAATAAACATTTATTTTCTCACAACTTTGAAACCCAGAAATCCAAGATCAAGGTGTCAACAGGTCTCTTTTCTCCTGGAGCCTTTCTCCTTCACTTGCAGATGATTGTCTTAGTGTGTCCTCACATGATCTTTCCTCTGTGCATGCACATCCCTAATGTCTCTCTGAGTGTCCAAATTTCCTCTTCTTGTGAGAATATCAGTCAGACTGAATGAGAGCCTGCCCTCAAGACCTCATTTTAACTTATTCACCTCTTTAATGCCCTATCTCCAAAGGTAGTCACATTCTGAGGTACTAGGGGCTCAGGGCTTTGACATATGGATTTTGTTCAGCCCATAAACACTCCATCCCACCATATTTCTGACTGTACAACATTCCTGCCAGATAGCCTCGCCCACTGACTTCCCCCCAGAAGGGGCTCAAGCCAGATATGATCCAGAAACCTATTCAGCTTATCTTCTCCAGGGATCCATCAGCAAGTGGTAAATATGGGGTCCCTGGGTGGCTCAATCATTAAGAGTCTGCCTTTGGCTTGGGTCGTGATCCCTGGGTCCTGGCATTGAGCCCTGTGTTGGGCTCCTTACTCAGCAGGAAGCCTGCTTCTCCCTCTCCTACTCTCTCTACTTGTGTTCCCTCTTTCGCTATCTCTATCAAATAAATGAATAAATAAAAATCTGAAAAAAAAAAGAAAAAGAGAAAAAGTAGTAATACTAGTCTTTTTCTTACAGAGCTTGGTTTGTGCCTCTGTGTGTGTGTATGTGGTTATAGTAACATAGATGTAGGTGAAATAACTGCCAAAAAAAGAGAGAAAAGGAAAAGTCCAAAGGAATGAGGGGAACAAAAGTTTCCTCATCTGAGAAAACAGCAGATTAAAGTATAGAAGAACATTCAATGGACTTCTATTTCTTAGCCTTTGTGGTGGATACACAGTCATTAATTTTATTAATCTTTGAGATGTACATATACCTTTTATACATCTAAATTAAAAAACAGAATGAGAGAAAATAGTAAGATTTGAAGGCTAAGGAGCATGAAGTACACTGAAAGAACAATGAGTAATTCTGTTCAGCTGGAACACAGAACGAGACGAAGAATATTTGAAAATAAAGCTGGAAAGCTAAGGCAAAGCCACAGTGTATGAGTATTTGAATCTTAACAGGAAAAACAAAGTCAGTAGGCAGTCTGTGAAGCCACTGATTACTTCTGAACAGGAGAGAGAGATAATCGGATTTTTTTCTAATAAGATGTATATGTATCGTGTAGAGGCTTACAGGCTGGAGAAAGTTGGCCACTGGCTTCCGTTGGCTGTCTGAAGCTACTGCCCTGATTGAGGTGGGTCAATCTCCATAATGGCAGCTAAGCCACATCCTCAGTATGTCAGTGGAGTCAGGCCCTTCCTGTCTCTCTTCACTTCCTATTCCATTGAAAAACACACCTGCAAGTTATGTAGAAAGATTGTGCTACCTGAATATTCTGACCCAAGGACCAATGGAAAGGTGGTGTGTTGGCAGCAATGCTTACAAGGTATGTTGACAATTTCATGGAAGGCATTAGTAGGTCTTTGCAAATGTAGCATAGCAGATAGATAGAGGATCTAGGAAGAACACAGGGAGCCTTTTTTTTAAAAATATTTTTAGAAGTCATAGCTTTCCCCAACTGCCCAAAAGACCAGCCTGGCAGTGAGTTGGCTACAATTTTTGCTTTGTACCAACTCAATAAATCTCTTGATATAACATTAAAAGTCACCATCTAATGAACTCCTTAATGTATCACATGCTTGGCACATGCTATCTTACTGTGTCTGCTTTTCACAATGAGCTCATGATCAGATAAAGCCTCACATAGCTTTTCATGTAAATTCAGGAGTTAAACCCCTTCTGCCTACAAAGATCATGCTTTTTCTACTACACCATGTGACACAAGAGGTTTTTTCTATCTACATACCATTTTCAGCCATAGCTTCCTCATATCATGGAATTCTGGGGAGCTCAGAGATAAGCTAACCTCTTACACCATGTAGCAAGCCTCTTTACAGCATCACCCACTGTTTGCTATTTATTGGTGATGCCAGGCAGCTTTGACAAAAATTTTGTTGTTGAAGTATGCTCTACCCTCCTGTAAGTTTACTACTGGTCTTTGTTATGTGCTCAAGAACAAGTCAGAGCAGGTTTGCCTATTTTCCTTGTGATGTCCTTCAGATATTTGAAGGCAACCATCTTCATTTTGCTTGGGCATCCCTCTTTCATGCTCAAGACCCCTGTTTTCTCAGAATGCACATCCCCTGGATGTCCTCTTACTTGTCAAGTACCCTCTAAATATATCAAAGAATGGACCACAGTACTAGCCATAGACTACCATGAATTGCTAATTAATTCCTCATGCATGTATGCTGTCCTGCATGGATTATGGAAGACAGTGAGCATGACTCATTGCTCTTTTTATCCCCAGTAGACAGGTCTTGCAAATAGAAGGTGCTTGATGGTGTTTTCTGATCCCTGGACTCATTTGTTCAGTAATATTGTTATCACTCCTTGGGGTCCTTCATATGCTCTTAATTATCTAAAGAACTAGCTTCAGGAATTGAGAACCACATGGTAGGGCCACTCCGCACAAGCCACATGCATCTTGGGACTACTTGGGGCCAGTGACAAATGTGACAAGGTCTATGAAATACTTGTCAATAAGGCACATAAAACTATTTTATGTCGGTGTTCATTGTACTTCAATGATAATCTATCTGAAACACAAGTCAGAATCAAATCCCTCTTGTACTAGTTATCTATTGCTACACAACAAATTATTCAAAAATTTAGTGACTGAAAACACTAATTACTATTTTTCTGGGTATCCCTCACAGTTTCTGTGTGTTAAGAATTCAGGTGTGGCTTGGATGAGCAACTCTGACTCAAGGTCCCTCCTGAAGTTACATCGGACGTCAACCTCAGTTCTGTCACCTGAAAGCTTAACTGGGGTTGGAAAATTTTATTCCAAGCATCTCCTTACGTGGCTAGGAAGTGGTGATGGCAGTTGGTAGAAGGCCTCATTTCCTCTCCACAGAGCTGCATATCTTCCAAACCATCCCCCCAGAGCAAGGGATCCAAGAGACCAAAACACAAGTTGCAATATGCCTTTTTAACAGAGCTGTAAAAGTCACAGACTTCTACCAGTTGTGTTCTATTGGTCATACAGATCGCCCCTGATTCAAAGTAGAAGAGGTTACTAAAAGGATTACAAGGATCAATGGAGATCTTGCTGGAGCTTTCCTGGGTGTTTTGTATGCAGAGCTTGAGTCTAATTCCCATTCTGAGGCAGTGTAGTGTCTTCACCCAGAGAACTGATTGCCCAGCCAAGGGCTTAGTTAGAAGAAGCCAAGACACTTGAATTGGTGAGGTTTTGTGACCCTAATAAGACCCATCCAGAAGTCTACAGTTTACTCATTTATTTCACTAAATACCTATTGAGCATTTACTATACGCTTTGCACATTTCTGGATGCTTAGAATATATCAGTGAGCAAAACTAAACAACAGGCAAGTATATTCATCATCTGTCTTCTTTCTAGACTTTGAAAATGAAAGATTAACATCTTCTCATTTCTGGGCTTCTTGGAGCTCATTCTGTTAATTCTAGAATCTGGCCTTCATACACATAAAGCCAAAACAATAACAGCAACCATTACTGTTGTATAAATAACATTTGAAGGACATTTACTATGTGCCAGATGCATGGTAAGCAGTTTTCATTTATTATATCATTTGATACTCTTAACATTTTAATGAAGTAAGTACTTTTGTCATCAGCATTTTTTTTTTCCAAATGAATAACATGGGGCTTAGGTAAGTAGCTTATCCAAAGTCATACAGTTAGTGAGTGTAAGGTCTCAGAGTATAAGAATATAAGCTCTCTTATACTCTCTCAGAGTATGAGCTCTCTTCAATCATATTGCAACAAAATCTGTGTTCTAAAGTTGATGAATCATCCCCTAGCAGATGCTGAAACTCAAATGCCTCTAGAGGCTAGGTAAGTGATGTAAGGGGAGAGAGCTAATGAGACAATAGGGAATAGCGAGGACACTGGTGAGCTATCAACTCATGTCTGTCTCAAGGCATGAAAGTTCACATTTTTTTTTTCAAATACTTCATTGGCCAAATAAAATATGTGTCAGGGCCACATTCAGCTAGCAAGACCCAGGTTCAAAATTTAGGTATCATATCTTAAATTTGATTAATGTCTCAACTATAAGAATCTTAAAAAATCTTGTACAACTTGGTTTTCATCCAAAGTCTATATTTAAAATATTGGCTTCTCATGGAGAATGAGACAGGGGGAGAATAGAAAATGACTAAGACTTCATTCTTCACTTGTTCATTCAATAAATATTTAAGAGGCTTCTATATGCTAAGCTCTGAGATTAAAACAGTTAATATAACAGATGCCATTCCTGCCTTCTTGAAACCTAGATCTAGTCAGAAGTTTTACATTCATACCCAAGAGGATACACAATGTTCCTCAGCTTATTTTAATATTTGCAAGACTCAAGTGTTCCAAGAAAAAACTTTGGGAAGTACTTTACCTTAAACCAGAAGATGCAAAATGACAGCCCACTAGCTGAGTAGACATGCTTGACTGGCAGCATAGTGATTTAAAGCTTTTGGAAATGTCTTCCGAAAGGGCTTGCACTCTGCTATTGGCCATAGACTTTACCTTTATCTCTTGGAAACCACCTGTCCTGCTTCAAACATTTATATTGCCTAATGGCTTATGAATGCATTTGCATTAACAATTTCTTTCCAGAACACAGAATCCCTACTGCTCTGAAATCCTCTTGGCATCTTGGGGAAAAAGAAGAATGAAGACTAGCGATTCCAGGTAGAGATAAAGTCTAGGCAACTCTGTGGAATAGTAGAAAGCAGAGATGCTGTCATGGGAAAATGACTTGGGAGACAAACATACAGGCAATAAAAAGAGACCCAAGCTACCCTGGGGTGAAGCTGAAATGGAATCTTCAACGATAAGAATGCCACATAAATTATAGAACTTCCAGTGAAATTTGGATTTCAGATAAATAGTGGCTATTTTTTAGCACAAACATGTCCTAAGTATTGCATAGGACACATTTATATTAAGAAATTATTTACTGTTTATCTGGGTGTTGTGCATTTTTATTTGCCAAACCTGGTAATTACTCAGGAGAAAACCAGCCAGTGGCTTGGTGACAATTTGTGAGTTTTACTTTTTTTCTAATATGAAGGAAAGAAACTAGTGGCCATCTCCCACCTTTAGACTCCACACAGAGGTCTACTTCTGATTATAAAGGCTATGGGATACTGCAACTATCAGGAATGCAGGGAGGCTGAAATCTAACTATATAGAATCATTGATTTGGGCCTGGTAGGAAACCTTACAAGCCATGTAGTGCCATTCCCAGTTGAAATACTACAGAAATGGCACAAGTAGTGACTTAGTTATAACCAGATTAAAAAAAAAAAATCACTGTACCAGGGGTTGGAGATAAGCCCCTGGTCTTGTATCTTACTTCTAGACAAAGAGGAGAAATATCCAGAGGTTGTGCTACAGAACACCAGTCCAAATCTTGACCAAAAGTCACAGGAAGAAAATAGTCAACTAGCTTCTCTTCAACATCCCCAAGTATTTGCTATGCTTTCTTCTAAATACTTGAAAAGAAGAGAAAGCTTTTTGTTCATTATTTTTACTATAAAAGAATATCCAATTCCACAAAAATATGCATCTTCAAAAACACAACCTTAGTCATTTCTCAAGTAAGGTTTTCTCCCCATTAGAATAAGGATCATTGATACACTTTAAAATTGAGTCAAAATTCTTTTAAGAGAATTCTCATTATGGTGATCCATCATCCTCAAGGACTTTCCTAAACAAAAGGGAGTATCTCTGTACAAAGCTTTCTTCCTTGGACACAGTGACATGCAAGCTGCAATAGTTTTTAAAAATCAGACTTTTACCTTAGGAAATTCCAACAGGAAGGAGCAAAGGTTATGGAGAGTTTCCAGGACTAATTTTTTCATTTCTTATCCAGACAGAGGAAATGCATGGGACATAGGGGGCTGTGTATCTTTGATTTCCTTTCTTTACTGATTGCTTCTGTCCCGAAACTCATCTATACTCTTACATGGATGAGCTTGGGGGACACAGGGAAGTATGTACGTGTGTGTGTGAGAGTGTGTGTGTGTGTGTGTGTGTGTGAGTGTGTGAGAGTGTGTGTGCATATGCATGCATATATGAATGTATGATAAATGCATTTTGTTTTGCCACCTTGTATAATATGGACATTTCTTACTTTGTGCTCTATTTCTTTTGGGTTTTAGGGGAAAACAAATATAAATATTTTCATACTTGGATCTTGTGATGGTTAATTTTATGTATCAACTTTGCAGGGCCACAGAAGCCAGATATTGGGTCAAACACCAGTCTGGAGGTCACTATGAAGATATTTTTTTTAGATGATATTAACATTTAAATCAGTAGACCTTGAGTAAAGTAGATTACCCTCTACATGTAAGTGGGCCTTGTCCAATCAGTTGAAGACCTTAAAAGAAACAAACTGAGGTCCCCTGAACTACATCCTCATCTCGTCCCTGGGTCTCTACCCACTGGTCTCCCCATCAGATTTCAGACTTGCCAGCTTCAATAATCACATGACCCAATCCTTAAAATAAATCTCTTTACACACACACACACTAATATAGGTCTTTCCCCACAATTTTATCAAGTAAGATGGCCAAATTATATTTTACATTATGAAATAAGTTCCTGAAATCCTTCTGGAATTTTCTCTGAGTTCTATATGGTTTTCTAGGCTCTCTGTCTTGACATAAAGAATGCATGAAGACACCCATCATTACCCCCAGGCTTGGCCAGAGATCTCAAGTAGTTGAATGGACCCCCTCCCTCCTTCCCTTTGCTACTTCACTCAGAAAGGGTAAATTTACCTATAAAAATGTCTTCTCCCCCACAGCCTAGAGCTTGGGTTTTAGTTTCAGAGACAGGACGGGGAGTTTATTTGAAAAGCCAGCCAAGAGGCAAATGCTGCTACTCTCACTGTATGTGTGAAATTTTTGCACAGCTGCAGGCCTCAAGGAGCCTCAGTGTGAGAGAGAACAGCAGTGGGCTAGATCCCAGGCTCCCCAGAAACTTCAGGGACATGAATCGGAATTCAGCTCTCAGTGCTGAATAGAGGACCACCACAAGGACCATAAAGGCAAGCCAAAGGATGAATGGAAGTCTGTGACCAGGCCTCCTCTGATGACGTCACTGTTACCCAGATGGCATTAAACAGTTACGCTTGGCTTCAAGGGAACACTGAATCACGTGTGCCCCGTGTGTATTAAAAATCTACCGGTGAGGTTAGCCCAAACGTTCACATTCTGTTTTCCTATGCATGGGTATCAAAGTTAGCATAGGCCCCTCGACACCATAATCCATTATCAAAAACTGAAAGCAGCTGGTTGGATTTCTAAACTTTCTACACAGAGAAACCCATCTGGTCCCAGTTTGCTGCAAAGAAATCAGTTTCCTTCTTTCTCATTGCCTAGCTACAGAAAGCACTTGGAGCAGCCTGGTTTCCCAAATTAAAGGGTCATCATGCTGGTCTTAAGGCTTCATTCATGCTGAGGAATGTGCAGCCCATACCCACTGCTAGTGACACCCTACCTCCAGCTTTGGGGCCCCAGCCAAGCAGGGACTCTGAAACCCCTCCAGTTCAGAATGAGGACACTGAGAATTAGCAAAGCAGCTCTAGCTCCTCACAGGAATCTCTGCACAGATCATTTGTATGAGGAGGGAAAAAAAAATCATTTGTAATGGATTGTCTCAGAACCAATTTTTTAGGATTGTACAAAGTTGAAGTATCGACTAACTTTCTGTTAATTTCAAAGGCAAGGCTCAGCCATAATTTATCCTTTTGATTCCACTGACCATCAGCAGTTGTGGCCATTTTCTGCCTGGCTGTGGAGAACAGTTAAATGATGGTGTCCTTACCCCCCTTTGACTTCCCTTCCAGCCTGTTTCAGCAGTCTCACCCAGGTACTTCCTGTCTCCCCAGCTCCACTGTCTGGCACTTATTTCAGACAAGTCAATATGTTTAAATTATATCTGAACTCAAGGTAATTAATCATAAAGCTTTATGCTTTGTAATGTGTTTTTTTTTTTTTTAACTTCGGTTTGGCATTCCACTGAATCAAAATTAAAAAGAAAAAGCTATCTGCTATCTGTGTTACATTGTGAATATCATGTAAATGCTTGGTCTGGAATTCCTTTCTGGACAAGTTTACACAAGGAGCACAAAGGATGGATCCAAATAAGAGGGTCAGGATGGCATTTTGGGTAATGTTAAGCAGGTCAAAGGAAAGACCCATATGAGCCAGCTGGATTCCTACGTAGAGAAAGCTCATTTGAAAAACATAAGTCAGGTGATGAGTTGTCTCTTTAATGCATTTTGCAAACATACCAAAGGCTTTGAAGCTTACTGCAGAAGTATGCCACAGAACTATACTGGATACATGTTACTGAAGATCGATAGGTGGTTGCTTCAAATGAATTGTGATCTCCTCCACTTTTAAGGGGGAGGTCCTCACAGCACATAACCTGAGTATTCAGTTTCATCATTCATATCCAATCCAAGGCTTGTATGCACAGGATATAACATTCCCAAATGATTCCCTTGAGCCATTCAGACTGCCATTCCCCAGTGAAGAATTCCCCGTCTAGTAAGTGGGTAAGGATTACCATCCAAAACACTACAGTAAGGATGGGGAAATGGCAAAATTAGGGTTCAGAAAACTGGAGCTGGAGACTCATTTAGAGATACAGCCTTCCAAAACACATGGCAAGTTTATACACATTTCAAAATTTATAAAAGTGAAATACACTGCTTTATCGGTCAAGATCGAGTGTTGGAAACAGATCCTCTAGTTATTTTAAGCAGGAAGAGACTTAACACAGGAAATCAGATGCTTTCAAAACAACTGGGTGAGCTAAAGAAGGAGGTTCAGGACCAGGTCTTCCAGAATGACTCTCAGAACTATCTAATAGATACACAAAAGGAATGATGAAAAACACAAAAGTGATAATGGCAAGGCAGTAATTTGTCTCTTTCTGAAGCATCTCAAAGCAAAATTAGTTTTACTAGTCTAACTAGCATTTTCATGTAATATAGGCCTTGATATAAGAATAACAACAAAAACAAGCACCAACAAAACAAAAAATTATCACCTGAAGACCCCATGCACACCCTCCAAGACCCATTTTTTTTTCTAAGTTTCTTGCTATTCAGAGATTGGCACTCTAAGATATATCCACAACTAAAACTAAAATAATTCATTTGATGTCAAAGACAGACGTCACAGGGAGACTAGCATGTATGTATTTATCTGGGAAAATTCCCAAGGACAGCAAGTTTAAAATGGATGGCTGTCTATAATTTAATCACAACATTGTAGTGAGAATTAGTGAGCAAGCATTGGTTTATCTCAGCCAACATATTTGCTTCTTGATCAATTTTAAGGCATGAGAGAGTATAAAAAACATTCTAGGGTAAATGTGGGTGAAGTATCACCTATGCCTACTTCTGTCAATAAAGTTTTATTGGAACACAGCTACATGTATTTGTTTGCTAGCTGTCAATGGCTGCTTCAGCAAGGCACTGGCAGAGCTGAAGAGAGAAGGCAGAGATAGGAACGAGTCACAAAACCTAAAATATCTACCATCTGACCCTTTCAGAGAAAAGCTCCCTAACCTCTAGTTTAGGGTAGCGGGAACCATGTATAAGATTCACAGATGCCCATTCTCCATATCAATACAGAGTGCCACAAACTAGTCACTGTCTTACCATTCAAATATTGAGTCACAATGGACAATCATGTTTTCTACAAGAAAAAGGTACTGGGTATTTTCTTATCTGCAATACAGACCTACTTTTCTGTTATTTTTGACTGAGCAGGAAGCTCTTTAAAATGCTCTAGAAAAGGAAAGCAGTTTTGCAAAGGTTCTAGATTAGAAAGCAGGGAGTTTTCTAGATCAGAGCTATCCAGGAGACTTTTCTGCATTGACAGAAAGGTCAGATATCTATCTGTACTGGTCCAATACACTTGAACTGAACTGTAAAGTACATTTTATTTTAATTTAAATTGTTACATCTTTCTAATGGCTACCATACTGGATAGTGCAGTTTTAAATCATAACCAGTATGCTCCTGGTTATCAATCATTAACACCTTAGAAAAGATAAAAGATTTCAGTGTTACTGATAAGGATATAAACAGACTCACAAATCTATAAGGAACTCAAAAGTATTTTATAAAAAGGCATCTGAATCTTATATAAACAGCACATAGAAAATACCCTCTTATTAGTAGCACATAAAATCGCACTATGAAGGCAGTGAAATCTGGTAGAATATAAGGCCTGAGTGTTGAAAACATTCTCACCTTTTTGGAGACTGACTTCTAGGACTATGAATCTCCTTTTGCATGTACTAGAGTTCAAGCCTTAATTTAGTTCATAAAAAAATATTTTAAATCATTTATCAGTTCTAAATATTCATATTTATCACCCACATTTTCTTTTGGCTTACATCATATTAATTAGTTAGGTTTGTTTTTTCCCATTAGTTTAAATACTGTTCATTGTTATTTGGACAGTCAATAATTTGGGAAGCTACATCAAAATTTTCACCACTAACCACTGACCTAACAGAAAAGTCATTTCTGAATTTGAACAGATGTTTCATTTCTATTGTTCTCTATTGTATCTTTCTGGATATGAAAAAAACCCTGACTGGATATTCCTAATACACCCACTTAAGACCAACTCAAAGGAATACAAGGAACGACAACTCAGCTGCCAACTTGTCCCAGACTCACAAGTCTGTCAAATGAACAGGACACAGGCTGCATTTCTCCAGCTGGACATCTGGGCTTTGCAGCTGCCACAAGGACCCCATGTGGTTAGAAATGTTAGTTCAACTCTGAGATTGAGTCAAGGAAAGGAAAAATGGCAGAAGTCTATGTGGTACCTGAGATACCCCATGTGACCACCTGTATCTTGTACTTTTGTCAAACCTCGCAGGATATAATTTACGCCAGAGGCATTGAACAATGCCATAAAATGCTAAACCGCCATGTTTGGGAAGTAAACAACAAAAAATTGCCCCTGTGGCCTTCAATAAGGTCTGAGGCTCTATCCAATTTTTAAAGTCACTTGGTTCCCATTAAGATTTAAAATCTAAGAAAGGTAAAGAAATTAGTTGGGGTCTCAATGAAGGGACATTGACAAGGTGGGCTCCTCTAAACATGGAAGTGCTAAATGATGCAGTTTCTCCAACTTCACTTGCCAATTACTATAGTATTCTCCTTCTGAGATAAGGACTTACGGGACTCTCATGCATTTATGTCTAAAAAACAATGGAGAAACCCAGAAAGTTCTAGTAAGTAACAAAAGAAAAGTCCTCAGCAGCAACACTGTCCATGGATGTTAGAACAAGAGAGGTCCCTTTCTCCACCACCTCAACTGGAAATCTAAAGGGCACCTACCAAGCCTGTCACTGATAATCCTATTCGGAAAGCAAGCCATGACTTGAAGGCCCTCAAGGCATGGTTTCACACAATAGGAGGTTGGAGCTTTTGTCTCAGGTGTAATGACAACTGTGAAAGTCAAAACCACCACTCCATTCACGTTCTGATAATAAACAAAATGTATGTGTGATGGATGCAATTTCTGACTGTGACTCTTTCTACATTTGCCACGGTGGTGCAAGTTTCCAGAAGTACCATGGCTGGAATTTTGGTCTAAACTGATCAGTCATGGTCCCCAAAGTCAGTGTAATCAGAGTAACCAACACTCCTGTGTTTCTGCCAATTACGCTACTGTGTAGACAAACCATGGATGATAAGATTGGCTTAGTTGGAATTGAAATAGTCTCCCAAGGGCTATATAGCCACATGCAAAAGGGCTTGTAATTCTGATCAAGGCAGAGATGCCTGCTAAATTCCTATGCTACTGTATCTGAACGTGTTTCCCCTGGACTCTCACCCAGGAAAAGACCTTCAGTGAAGGCAACTATGGTATAAAAAAGGAGCACTTGAGGTCAGAGGGCCCAAAACTCACAAGTCTCTCAATCTCTCTGAGCCTCAGTTTCCTTCTTGTAAAAAGCTACCTTATAAGTAGTTTTAGAAACCAAACAAGATAGCATAAATGTTCCTATTGCATGGTGAGCAATTAAAAAATGCCAACTATAAATTGCCATAACTTTATGACTGAATTGGAAGTAACTAATATGATTTCAACCAAAAATGTATACCAAAATTAATTATTTTTAGTATCTCCACTGCCTGAAGGTATAACTTCTGAACATCAACCATTTCGTAAGTGCTAGAAACAATATTCACTCTGGTTGCCCAATCTTAAAATGTATGTGTAAAGACAGACTTACTACTTACAGGAATGAGGCTTGTCCCTATAGCTTACCAAAAATATTTCCTGCTGTTGTGGCCATAACTCCACTTTCCCCAAAGGGGCCATGATAAAAAGGAAGTCACTATGTAGATAAATAAGCCTACAGCTAAAATAGACAAAATCCCCAGGCGAAAATTCAAATCCCAATCTGTTATATTTACTTCTCCAACCAGCATCACACCCACTTGTCCTCTGTTATGAGCGGAATTGTGTTCCCTCCAAATTCACATGGAGTCCTAACTTCCAACACCTCAGAATGTGACCTTATTTGGAGACAGGGTCTTTACAGAGGTTATCAAGTTAAGATGAGGTCAATAATGTGGGCCCTAAATCAATATGACTAGTGTCTTCATAAAAAGGGGAACTCTGGAGATAGACACAGAGGGAGACATTACGTGAAGATGAAAGCAGAGTTTGGGCTGATGCCTCCACAAGCCAAGGAATGCCAAAGATTGCCAGAAAACAACCAGAGGCTAGAGGAGGCATGCAATTCCCCCACAGTCCTAGAAGAAACAAACCCTGTCCATACCTCAGTCATGGTCTCCTAGCCTCAGGAACTTTGTTACAGCAGCCTTAGCAAACTAATACACCCTGGAAGAGTTATCTTCTAGCACAGAGAGATGGGTTTTCCCACAGAAGAGAGGGAATAAAGGGAAAAAAGAGAAAGAATATTTCTCGAGTACACATTTTATTTCAGGGGTTTTACACTATTTCTTGTGTCATTTAATAATCATCACATCCCTGGACAGTAGGTATTCTCCATCTTGCAGATGAGGAGACTGAAGTTCAGAGAATTAAAATAACTTCACCAAAAACTTATAGGCAGAAAGAGCAACACTAAGGTATGGACCAGTATTTGGCTCTGAAGACCCATGCTGTTCCCTCTTCCTTACTTTGCCATCTAACCCCTGAAATGGGGGTCTTGTGTCATCTCTGGACAGTTCAGAATTCCTGCTTTCTTGTATTGTCCTAATTGAAATTCAGTTTCTTGAGTGAACTGTTCCTTATATTTATATTACCTGGAAGCTAAACCAACTACAAAGAGAAGGAATGTTCAAAATTTGGCACTATTTTCTTGTTGCATAATCATTTTTCAGTCAGCTCAATGGTAATCAGACATTTCCTTCTCAAAAAACAAAACAAAACAAAACAAAACAAAAGACTGAAAGCAAGCGCTTTCTAACTTTCCTCAGAGTTTGAGATGCAGAAAATGAGGTTGTCAGTGTGATGGTAAAATGGCTAAACCATGAAAGAAGAGTTGATATCCAGTTTCTGATTGGCTGGGGTAGCATAATACAATCTTCGGGATCTTTTATATTAAACCAGTATATCAGAATTCGCCCAGCCCTCTGCTCAGAATTTAAGTACATTTTGTACTGACCATCCAGAGAAACATGTTTACTATGTTCCTGCTCTCACTCTTATGTGGTAACTTTTGGGGGTCTGGGGGTGTTGGAGAGGGAAAGTTACTGTTGTTTCCCATATAAATAAAGAGAGTTTCTATGGAGATCTGTTAGAAGCCAACCTAGAAAGAACATAAGACATGACAACTCCTTTCTACCATCAGCAGTTTGTGCAACTTTGGCTACATGGCCCAACACCAGTTTTTCTCAGGAAGGAAAACATGGAAGAATAAGATAGCTACAAAGATACCTGTCCTCAATTCTTGTATTAGCTTCAAAGTGATGGTGCTCTACCGGGAAACTGCATGGAAAATGAAATGGGACTGCAAAGTGGTTCAGAACAGGGCACTGGAGTCAAAAGTGAATTCAGATCCCAGTTTTTCTTTATAATCTGTAGGGAATTTAACCTCACCAAGGTTTAACTGCCTTATCTTAAAAAATAAAAAAGAAATCACACTAAAGGTAAGTATTCTCAATTCAAACTCCATAGGACTGGGAAAAGGATTAAATGACACAGTCTGCATAAAGGGCATAGCATACTGTAGATGCTCAAAGATGGCAGCTCTTATAATGCTAAGGTTAGAGAGTATGTTCCTTGGCCTCCACCCTGGCCTGAGCAAGGGTGCGCTAGCCACTTTCCTTCTCTGTGCTGCATGTTCTAACTGTATGGTAAGGCTGACACCTCCCTCACTTGCTTAAACCATGCTCACTGCTGCATGCTACGCTTGAGAAGGAATCCCTGGGCTAATGTCTGCCTTTACTATCTCTTTTCTGGGCAAGTTAGGCAGAAGCACATCACTGCGCATGCTGGAGCCCTGCTGGCAAGGACTGCAGCATACAAAAGGAGGCACACAAGCTAGAGCTGGACTCCAGCCCTTCCAATACTCAAAGGCAGCAGCTGTGCTCAACCCTTCACTCTGGCTGCTCAGTTTACTTGAAGCTAACCATTGCAAAGTATGTCAAAGCATTCAGAAATACCTCTTCCCTCTACATCCTACACTACCCCTACCCCCACCAACCTGGCAGCTTACAAGGGTCAAAGTACTACCACCCACCAAGAGAGGCCAAAATGAAAAATGTGAGGGGTGAGGGGTGGGTTGTTAATCTGGGGCTACAAAGCAACCATCAGGAGACATCTGAAATGAAGCTCACATCTCAGACTGGGAAGCTGGAGCAGGGCCTTTAAGGAGTGGCTGAAACTACAAACAAATTACTCCTAAGCTTGCCCTTCTAGCCCTGAGGAGACTTCCTTAAGCCCCAGCTACACTTGCACCCGCCTCAGCTTCCTAGGGCTATAAGGGACTTTAGGGATTTAGGTCTGGAGGCCACCATCCTGAGCCTTGCCAAGGATGAGTGTGTGTCTGAGAAGCATAGAAGGAAAGGGATGTTCATCAGATACACTGAACAGATGCCATTCAGACAGCCAACAAAACAAAGAAAATAATCATGATAACCCAATCTGAATGGCATGATTTAATTTCTAGATTGAGATGATGAAACAAATTTACCTAATATCGAATGTCTAAGCATTCATTTATCTGTTCAACAAATATTTTTCATGTACTTAAACTACATCAAGCCCTGCTCTGGCTACTGGACATACAAAGGAGTATGATACAGATATGTCCTTCACCCCATAAAGACTATAATCTAGGAGATAAGAGAGACAAATGGAATGCTAGGGAAGTCGAAGGTAACACATATTATTTATTTGGTTTTCCCAAGAAGGATTTCTCAGTGATGGTCCCAGAGCAAGAACTTAATAAATGATAAATAAATGAGTGAAACTAATATTTATTGAGTGTACACTATGCACCAGGCACTGCTGGAAGCAAGTAAATGCATTACCTCATTTTATACATGTGATATAGTTAATGAATTGATACACATAAATATATGCAATCCATTCATTTACTAAATGAACACATAGTATACATTCAGCCCCCAGAATTTCTATCCTGAATGTGTTTTGAATCTGAAGAAAGAACAAGAATAAACAATAATTGCAGACAAACTTCAGGTTAGGCATCAAGAAAATTATATAAACATGGAAGGAAAATGATTTTTGCCATAGCCATGAGAACAAGCTGGATCAAATTCTAGCTTCACCTCATAGCTGGGTGATCTTATGCAAATAGATCATAACCTCTCAAGCTTTGAGAGCCTAATCTATGAAAGAGATTTAATATACCCACCTCATGTTGCCCTTGTGAGGGTAATGTCCATCAGGTTCTATATGAGAAAGTGCCCCTGAACTGGGAGGCAGCCTCAAAACAGTAGTTGTTATGAATTTAGAACTTAGTAAGAGGCAACAGAGCATAGCAGGAAGTCAAACTTAGAATCAAAGTCCCTAGTTCTAAATCTGGGCTCCATTAGCTGATTGAAATATATAAACAGAGGGATTAATTAAGATGATGTGGGTTAAGATGCCTTCGTAGAGAGCTACTGTTGTAAAAGAGGAGAGGGTAAAGAAACCAAACCCTTCTTGGGGAATGAGTCACCAAAGGCTTTCAAAGTCTCTGGATAATCTTTCTGAGCTAGTTTAAATGGACCAGAAGAACTGGGTGAACTCCCAGGTCCCTATTCTCCTGGGAGCTTGTGATCATCTCACATGGGTATGAGAATCATGTGACTGACTCTGCCTGCCTCAAGATCAACAGGACCCATATGGGTCTGGATTCCTGGGATCACCTGTGGCTAACAGAGAAATTATTGCTAGTCAAGGAAGAGTGTCAGGGCAAGAGGGAAAGTAGGCAGGAGTGGCCCTTCATTCCAGAACCAGGGCATCTGCAGGTCTAGGGCAGGTACTGGGGTAATCCTCTCAAAGAAACAACTAGCCATCTGCCCGACAATGTCTAACTGTTTGGGGGAAATTTAACAAAATGTTTCAGCTTTTAGCACAAATTATTTTCCCTGAATAAATCTGCACATGCCATAGGCATGGTGGATTAAAAGATAATACCAACAGCATTTTATAGACTGTAAAATAAATTGAGACAAATTTCATGTATATTAGTTATTTCTAAGTTTTTACAAAGTAAATATGAGTCCATAAAGCCTCAAACACCTGAGTTATTTAGATGTATTTGACCACTCACTTTGAATGCATGTGTTCCAAGGGAACTGTGGTACCTCTGTGGTTGATTGGTTTAAAAATAATTCATAAGACCCTGGTTCCGAAAGAGTTAACGATGTCAAAACTCATCTCTTTAGAATCTCAACTGCTTTTGCAAGTAGTCTTGACACCACAAGAATTTCAAGTTTTGCGTTCAAAATTTTAAACTTGTGAAGTTACAAACTTGGCAAAACCTGTTCTGCCTTTGCTATAAACAGAACACATGCTGTTTTGAAACATAAATCCACACAGCTTAATTTATGACTCCTTAGGTTAAATGCTAGAAAAGTTACAACAAACAGGAAAATAGGTGTAGCAACTAATTATTTGATTTTCCCTTGGAAAATTGTAAAGGGACCCATCTGCCTAATGTCTTGGAAAGCTTTTTTCTACCTCCCCCTTCCTTTTCCAGTGGAGAAGAGGCAAGAGCATCTATGAGCTCTGGTCTTACTGCCCTGGTCAGGTAAGAAAAGTCTTGGGATCACTGTAATGAATAACCTGAAATTGACCTTCAGACAATGCATGCTAAAATTAAGATCAAAACAAAACTACAGAAGTTCCAAGATACTTCTGTATGATACGTGGCCCTTTGTTGTTCATACTGATGCACCACATTTTGAATTTTATCTAATCAACTGAGATTTTAAGGAGTGGCTAATTCAACAAGAATAATAAGGTGGTGACAATTTAGTCTTTTCCCCCTTCATAAAAGCTCTGTCTTCTATTTGGTCTCCACTTAGGTCAAGACATTTCACTAATTAACTAGTCATTAAAAAGATATTTTTATACCCAGCCTGTAATACTATACTCTTCAGTGATTATGATAGCTCCCAACAGAATTCCAGACTTGGAAATGAAGGCTGGGAAGCTGAACTGCAATTATGATACTTTAAATAATTCCACAAAAGTAGACCCACTGTTAAATAATTTATGCTCTTTGATCTTGTCACAGATCTACTGAAATCTTCACATCATTCAACCGAAATATTTTCAAACAGAAAAGGAATAGTTACTTTCCTTTCTACCACCCACTCACCCGGGGTTAAAGACAGAGAAAGTTTCCAGATGTTTGTTTTAGGAGAGGGCGGACCCCAAGAGGGGCATTTCTGCCAGCCTTAAGGAACCTGCCAGAATCAAACACTTTGCCTGGCATTTGACTTTGCTTGTCCAATTTGAGTATCTAAAAACAGAACTGGGAGGAATTGTGAAAATAAGTAACTTGATTAAATTTATCTGAATTTTTGCAAGAACTACACTAGACCTGTGGCTCTCAACCCTCAACATGTGTCAGAATCACCTGCAGGGCTTGTGAAAGCAGAGTGGCCCCAGCCCTAGAGTTTCTGATCACGAGGTCTGGAGGAGGGCCCAGGAGTTCGCTGTTCTTTCTTCTTTTCCTTTCTTTCTCTTTCTTTTCTTTTCCTTCCTTCCTTCCTCTTTCTTTCTATTTATCTTTCTTTCTTTCCTTCCTTCCTTCTTTCTTTTTCTTTCTTTTTTTCATATTTTATTTTTAATCTCTACACCCAACAATAGGCTCAAATGTACAACCCCAAGATCAAGAATCTCATGCTCCACTGAATGAGCCAGCCAGGTGCCCTAAAAATTTGCCTTCCCAAAGAGTTCTTGGGTGGTATTGATATTGCTGGTCCTGGCACTACATTTAGAGACCCCATGAACTAAGTCTCTAAATGCAGTTAAATTATGACCTAAAGGATGTTGAGTTCTTGGACTCTATCAGAGCTGTCATAGGAAATAAGTATGAGAGAAAAAGGGACCAGCCCAGTCTCTCCAAGGCCAGATCTAGAGCTCATTTTAAGGAAGAAATTCCCCGTTAGAGGAGCCTTCTATCTTCAATACATGACTAGGGGAAGGACAGTGTTCTTAACTGAGAAGGGAAACAACATCTGAGAGAAAAAGAACCAAGTTATTAACATCACCGTATATGGGGGGGGGGATAAATCTCATTTCACTCGAAGAGCAAAGAGAAGGAAAACCCCAGAAATAACAGTCCATGATGTTATGGCTCTTTCTTCTTCTGTGACAGTAACTTTTATCTTTAGACAACTCTCTGTCATGTATTTCAGCCATTTAACGCTTACGAATAAGATGTTTCCAAACTCAGTTTGGGTTGTCTTTACTTGCAAACTTAGACCAGACCTTTTTTTGGTAATGCATATTATATCTATGGCTGAGGCTGCATGGAATCTGATTGCTAAATTTGCTTTGTTAAAAAAAAAAAAATTGGTGGGAAGAGGCTGGGGGCTAAAGAGATTATCAGGATATTATTTAGCATTAGAAACAGACAAAGCTCAAACCACATGAAATTTCACAAGCTCTCTGTTGATTTGTTTACAAAGTCTGCACTAGGGAATCCTTGAGAAGGGTTAGGTGTCACTGTTCCCTGACAATCCCCCTTAGTAATTATCCCCATTTTTGCCTCAGGGATCTAAAGGTCTGTTATTAAAGCAGGTAGGTTATTTTGCAATCGTTTTCCAGATAACTGCAGTTGAGTGTATCTGGACAAGCAATAAAAGAATATCTATCAAAACAGAAAATGTTCAAAGCTATTGGAAGGAATACCACAATTGTTCATTTGTAAACATTCTTTAAAGGTAGCCTTTGCACAGGGTGGAGGAGAAAAGGTATCTGAATTGGTTTTGGCTTGTTTTTATTATGAAGAAAATGTTACATTTTAGCATTTCCCAATAAAAGTAAACTGCAGGGAGACATCCGAAGGCTATGAAGCCAAGTTGGTAATAGCAATAATATCAAATATTTACCGAACACATACTCTGACCTTCACAACTACCCCATGAGGAAGTGCAGGCCTGGAGAGACTGGGTAACAAGCCCAGGGTCACGTGGTAAGTGGCAGGGCTGGTCTCCAGACCTGGGACTTCATCTGTCTGACTCCAAAGCCCATACTAGGCCAGAGAAAAGTACAGAATTTGGAAAATAAAACAATTTGTTTTCTATAAGCAGTGTTGTTGCTATTAGCGGTAAGGTGAGAAGATGCAAATAAAATATTCCTTTGTCCTAGTGTTCTATACACAGGTAGAAACCACAAAACAAGAGCTCCAGTCGCTGTGAAGAGCAAATATCACAGGTCAGCTGCATGGGAGCAATCCGTAGGCCTCAGAGCCCAAGACCTGCCCATTTTTTGTTTGCTGCCATTAGAGCAGCCACTGTCTATATTTCTTTGTGTCACTCAAGGTGCTAAAGGAGCCCTGTGCTCTGTGCACTATCTACTCAACATTTGCCTTCCTTGTATCTTACTAAACCTCTTTCCCAGGCCTTGATAACCCATAATGAGAAATCACTCCATTTATTTAAATGCTAAATTCTCCCAGTTCAGTAATTCTGATCATTTTTTAAAAGGCAGAAAATAGGGGCACCTGGGTGGCTCAGTTGTTAAGCGTTTGCCTTCAGCTCAGGTCAAGAGCCCAGAGTCCTGGGATGGAGCCCCGCACTGGGCTCCATGCTCGGCAGGGAGCCTGCTTCTCCCTCTCCCACTTCCCCTTTTTGTGTTCCCTCTCTGGCTGTGTCTCTCCCTGTCAGATAAATTTAAAAAACCTCTTTAAATAAATAAGTAAATAAGAAAATAAAAGGCAGAAAATATATTTAGCATATTACAAGTATGCTATACCAGAAGTTCCCAAATGTCTCTCTAAACCTGCCCCCCACAACCTGTTCCTCGCATCAGTAAATGGCACCTCTTAGCTTCTCGAACCAAGAACATAGGTCATCCTTGTTTTTTCCTTTGTCCCTCTTCCTCTGCATCTGACCCACTGGCCATTCCAAAACCTGAATTCCACACTGTGTCTCAATTCCTTCCACTCTTCGCGTCTCTACCGCCACCTCCCAACCCAGGCTACTGTCGCCCCTCACCCGGGCAAGCCCAGTCACCTCCCATGTGAGCTTCAGCAGCCAGGGGCTTTGTTTTCCATCCACTTTCAAAAACATTTTTCTTATAAATTATGTAAACAAGTATATAAATGGCCTATGGGAGGCTGAAAATAGCCCCCCAAAAGACATCCATGTCTTAACCCTGTGCCTATAAATGTGACCTGATCGGGGAAAAAGGGTCCTTGCAGCCGTGATGAAGATACGGATCTTCAGGTGAAGAGATGATCCTAGATTATGTGAGTGGGCCTCCAAAATGCACCTTTTCTTCTAAGAGAAAAGGAAAGTCACGAGGCATATACACAAGAGGAAAAGGGAATGTGAGCATGGAAGCAGGCAGAGATGAGAGTGATGCAGACACAAGCTGGGGGGTGCAGGTCGCCACTAGAAGCTGGAAAAAGCAAGGAACAACTTCTCCTGTGAAAGACAGGCCTGCCAACAGCCTGGGTTTGGTCCCATGAAACAGATTTAGGCTTCTGGCCTCCAGACCGTGAGAAAATGAATGTGTGTGGTCTTAAGCCGCCAAGTTTGTGGTACTTTGCTATAGCAGTCACAGGAAACTAGTACCTTCACTATGAGTGTAAAGTTCAAAAACTACAGGTAAGGTTTAAGTACCTCTTAACCATCCCCTCTCCTCCTACCCATTCTATTTTGCTCATGTAGGGTACCCCTGGTCATAAGTTTTGGGGTTTTATCAGTCTAGTCCTTCTCCTGTGCATTTACATACATGGATATACCAAAGAAAGGAGCTATTTATTTTCATGTTTTAGTGAGCCCAAAGTGCTCTCTCAAAATTTATGGATCAGTTTTGCCTACTTTTGGACTTTAAGTAAATGGAATAATGCTGCATATGTTCTTCTGTGACTTTCTTCTTTCACTTAACATTAGGTTTTTTAGTTGCATCCACATTATTACTAGGATGGATCTACAGTTCATTTGTTTTCTCTTCTGCAGTGTATTCCATGAACACACCACAATCTCTTTATGCATTTACATTGAAACTGATCTCAGGAAAGGGTAGTTCTATCATAATATTCCCTGCCTGGAGTCCTCCAATGGCTTCTAACTGCAGTTTTAGAACATCAGACTCTTTCTGTGGCCCATCTTTATCTCTTCCATTCATTTTATCCCACTTTCTCTGATTCACAGCCTTTCTTTGGGTTCCTTGAACACATCAAACTCACTCCTACCTTACGGCACTTTCTGTTGCCCATCCCTGGACCACTGCATCCCCAGATGTTTGCAACCCCATCACCTTTCTATTCAAATTTTCTCGAAGTTCATCTCATCTCCGCAGACCCCCTAACCACTTAATCCAAATTAGCCCCATTTGCACTCATTCATTCCCATTGCCCTGTCTTCTTTTCCTCCCTATACCTCTCCCTATCTGCACTTGCCCTGGGCATCTGCTTCCAGATCTACTGTCTTTGGTCACCCTAAATTGTACCTCTCTGAAGGCACAAACCTTTTTAACCTACCACTCCCATCCCCAACAGGTAGAAAACAGTGTCCAGCATGAAGTGGATGTTCAGCATATATTTGTCATATATATGGGTCAGTGAGGGATGCAATATGGAATGTGAGAAGCTGCAGGGGCATTTGTTGAAATGCGGTTTTCACTTTACCTCCTACTGTATGCTTTTCTTTCCCCTCTCTTATATTTTTAAGCAGAGTGGAGAGTATGCTCTCAGGGGTGACTAAACCCTTAGACAATTATTAGTGAAGCAGGGGTTGCTGGTTACCATACTAACCAGGCCTCTCCTTAGCCTGAAGGAAAAGACCTACCCAAGCCTGTCTGATAACTTGGACAAGATTCCAAAAGAAGAAGAGACTGTCCCCCAACTAGGTCTGCCTTTAAGAGAACAAAAGACCAGTCTGGCGGGTTCAAAAATAAAACAACTCCCCCACCCAAAGAAGTTGCCTTACATTTACTTCACAAACTTTCAAAGCCTCTTATTATACTCCATGAACTTGATTCCAAAATTTATCTAGTTTCATTGCAGACACAGAGCATTCATAATTCCTTTCAGATAGTCTGAGTTTTAAATTTTAATTATTTCTTCATTCTCTATACCCAGAAAATACCAACATAGACTGACCAACCAGAGGACCAACCATTAAATTTTAGGTGTCAATTGGCTATATGATCTTTAATAGTTTGCTGTATCTCTTTGAGCTTCGTAAATATTTTTGTGAAAATTAAGTGCATTAGTAACTGTAACATGCTTGGATAACCAAGCTCCAAGCAAGTGTTAAGTTTCATGTGTGTGTCATTATTGGGTTGGTATGGTAGCTGCTCCGCATCTGAAGCTACTGCTAACTCTGTGTTCTTTTCTAGAGTTTGTTAATGAAGCATGGGGGAAGAGGTAAGTCCTCCAGAGATGTAAAGCTTCATTCATGACCCTGAACAAAATTTTCCATAATTTCACGGACTCTAATTCTACTTAGAAGAAAGCCACAAAGATATTACCTTCTTAATTTTTTTCAAGCTGCCACTGCTTTAGCACTATTTTACCATATCAAAACATAAGAAGCGATACTGTTACCATGACATACAGGATCTACCCTTTCCCAGTTGAGCTTACAGTCTCTGCAGGGAAGAGCCCACATGTTAATTCTTTTCCTTTCATTGCATGGTACCTAACATGGCAGTCACATACTGGTAGAAATAACCTATCTACCTATTTATTATCTACCGAAGCTTAAAGCTCAGGGCTTCTAGTTCCTGTCCTCCCCACAATGGCTGCACACTCTCTGGGGTTTAAGTGGGCACTTGTGAGCTGAGTGCCAGGGCTGACCATCCCACATCCTCCATCCCACAGCAGCCCAAATCCACAGCTGTCCCCTTTCTGCATGTTTTAGATCAACCCTGGGAGAGAACTCAGCACTGTTCTTGACTGCTACAAAACTAACACAAAAACCAAAAACCACTTTCACAAAGAACGTGTATGGGTTGGGGACTTCACTGAAGATCTGGAGTGATGAAGGATGGTTATAGCGCAGCACTGCAAATAGTGTGTATTTTTGTGTCGGACCCCCATTTCTCTTGCAGTTCTTAGTCTCTCTGTGAATAAATCTCATGTTACATTATATGGCTCTCCTTTCTTCTCCCTGTCTTCCTGACCTCTAGCTGCTCAAAAACAAAAACAAAGAGAAGAAGAAAAAAAAAAAAAAAAGAATTCTTCCATTTTGAAGACCAAGTCTACTCTTTACAGTACCCACCCACAGGCTGTGCTTTGGCCACACCAAAAGCCTAATGTACATCCTGCAACATTTGCTCCAGGCCTCACGCATTCTGGCCCCCCATCTGGATGGACTATAGGAAGGACATAGTGTCAGTATTTCTGGTCTCACTGATGTGAATTACACCGCCTTCCTCCATGGGCAGAAGATGCTCAAGTCAGTACTGGCTTTAAATGATAATTTTTCCCTTCTGTTTTTAGAGGACATTTGTCACTGAGGCACAACAGCCTAACCTCTGAAGATGACCAGACAGAGACTTCGGGTTCTCATTTTATTGTGCAATAGTTATATAGAAGCCACTCTAGACCAACCACATTCTTACAATAAATTGTTACTCAATTATTAGCTCTAGATCATAATTCCATGTTTGAATCATGGACAGACTTTGTCAACTAGATCCTGCTGCCACCTGAAGAAGGCAGCTGCCAGTGAACCAGGCACTGACATTCTGTGTCTCAGGTTCTCATCTGTTAGAGAGAAGGGACTAGATGAGCATGGTAAATCTAGAATTACAAATCATTATGTGGTATGGTACAGAAAAAGCCTGAGCAGCACTAAGTATGTTTCAGTAAGTGCAGCAAAAAGAAAATCATTTCAGGATATCGTAAATTAAATATGTTTTATATCTCTATATTTATACTTCCTACATTTGCATAATTTCCTATGAGGAATTTAAATCTACCAAACTAAGAAGACAAAACTAGGGTAAAAAGCAGCAAACACAAATATTAACATTTACAGTGAACTTACCAATGGAAGTATTTTTTTTCCCAAAATTTAGACTCAGTGTTATACCTTGGTTCAGTTAGTATTGACCTTATATATTTTTCCCACATTACTGAACTAAACAAATCTGGAACAACAGAACACTCTTTGAGCTAAGCATAAAACAAGCCAGTAGTTCACTTAGTTCAGCTCATGGATTTTCATGTTAAGAACAAATAAAAACAAGCTACCAAACAAAAAAAAAAATCTCTCTGACATAGAAATATTTTTCTCCTCTAGAGTAAAGAAAAGTAAATATCTATAGTTTTTCCTCACTTAATTTTGTGATCCAGTGATTAAAGAGCCAAGAGAGAATAATTTCCCGGGTCTACAAAAGATCAATTAATCATAACTCAAGGGCTTTTTTTCTCCCTAGCTGCCCCCCCCAAAGGAAGGAAAGTGACAACTTCAAAAATAACTCAAATATAAGGGCTATCGATATACAAAATAAAAATTCAAGGCAAAAACCCAAAATAAATAGATACAATTTCAAGAACCGAACAGAATATGACTAAATATATATATTTGTATCTTCTAGCCCTGTGTTCATTCTTAGTAACACAAGAGATACTTTATATTTTCTTGGCCATATTTAAGCCATTCAAGCACTATTGCTATAACTTCTTTGTCACTTCATAACCTTTATTTCACAGTTTCAACTTTTAAAAGAACTTTTTATTCATCATCCCAACTCAAAAACCAGTAGGCACATTTTAAGTATGCTGCCACCAAGTGGCAGTCCTGCTACAGTCACCTGAGCCAAACAAAAACCTTTGGTTTTGTCTACTATTCAGAAGTAGATCTCTACTAATACCTTTTTCTTTATAGACTTATTAGGTCTCCTTACCACCTTATTTTCCCACCACTGATACATCAAAAAGAGCCACATCTACATTCACCTAATATTTCCTTGTCCTCTAGCATAAATTCCTTCAGAATAAAAATGCTAAGTAGAAACAGAATTGCCTTCCATATATGATGCCAATTGCCATGTTAAAGGAATAATCTTGAAGATTATATTTTAGAGAAAACTGTAAAGAAATTACATCTAAGGTATAACTTTGTACCTTTTACACTAATTCTTACCTTTTCTTTAAATCACCTTATCTAAATTGCCAAGCTTGACATCAAAGTCCCCTCTCAGCAATTTGTCCAAAACTTCTGCATTCCTTCATGTTCAAACAGCCCTCTGGGCTTTGCTAACATCCATATATTCTCTCTCAGTCTCACTAACCAGTATTCTAGGTACCTCATCCAGGCTGTTGAAATAAATTCAGTGCTCAGAGTTTCTTCTTCCTTTCTCTTCATGTGACAGCAGAGAGTACACAAACCTTATTTTCTCTTTCTCTACAACTACAAGTAGCTAAGTTTCCACTTTATTCATTTTTGTCCCAACATTCCTAATCCCCAAGCAGCTATTTCCAATAAGAGCATCTGGCAGAACTTGTTAAAACTAATTTCTATAGAGGACTTAATTAGTTACATCAAGCTCCCAACTACCTTAGCAATATACTCAGATCTTTCAGCCTTGTAAACTGTCTCAATGATGCTTAAAAAACCAAAATGAAACAAAATGGAAAAAAAAAAAAAGCAGTGTAGAAACTGCTTTCCAAAGACACCTATATCCCTTACACATAGAAGATCTCTTTTATAATGAAAAGTTATTGCATTTTTTTTTGACAGAAACTTAATTGGTTTCATGACAGGGGAGTATTCACACTGCTTTGGGGACATATTTTACAATCCATTCAAACTCACAACAACTATGTGTACAACCTCTAGAAGAACATGAAAATGACATGATTTTAAAAGTAATATTAATAAATTGGCCACAGAGTTCTCTTCTTCTAATATAGAATGTCTAAACACCTTTTTTTTTTTTTCTTTCACCTTCTCCTCCTACCCCCTCCTCTGCCTCCTTCTTCCTCCTCTACCTCCCTTTCCTTGGTCAAACCTCTCCTTTCTCTGTTTAACCTCTCTCAATATTTGGCTTTGCTTGCACTTCACTGGCTGGACTCACCACCCAGCTTGCTTCTAGCCATACTCCCAGGAGAGGGGAGCAGCTCCCAGATTCAGCATCTCCTAAAACCTCTGCCTATTCTGGGCAATTCCAGGCAGCCCCACTGGCAGTCCTGCTACATGAGAGAAACATAAATATGTCTTTTTATTGCAGAAGAATAAAGGTTTGATTCACCCACTAATGTTTAAAATCTTTATATATTGTTTTCTCTCTCCTTTTCTGCCATTTGTACAGATTTAGAAGACAGGAAGACTGCCTCTGACTCAAAATCCACCTCTCGGAAGTTTTTTGCCTGTTAAGTTAAAGGATTGGACTAAATAAAATATAAGGCACTTTCTGGCTTAAAATTAACAGATGCCATTCTTAACAAAATAAATTCATATAATTTCTGATTAAAAATAATACTTAATAGAATGTTATTTATGGGCTGCCTGCTATGTACCAGACATTACTACACAATATAATCATAATAGTTAACACCCACTGTGTGCCAACCATATGCAAAACACTTCATATACATTGTCTCATTCACCCCTTCAACACTAAGACACATGTACTACCAGATTCCCCTTTTTGATAATGAGGAAATTGAGGGACATGAGAGAATAAAACTTGCTCAAGATCACAGAACTAGTAAGTGCTAGAGACAGGATATGAGCCCAGTCAGTCTGACTCCAGTAGGCAAGGTCTTAATCACTACTCTCTACTCAGAACAACCCTACAAAAATGGTATTTTTACCAGAGCTTATAGTAAATAAACATTCACACACTGAGCTACCTCCCGGAGAAAACTATCAAGTTATTAAACAGAAATATGCATTGGTTTTTGCTGTGGTTGTGTCTTTCTTTCTTTTTTAAAAAATTAACATATAATATATTATTTGCCCCAGGGGTACAGGTCTGTGACTGAGAACATCATGATCATGTATAAATTGATATCCAAATAGAAACATTAGGGAAAAAGAAACAGAACTGTATCAAGCAAATATCCTATCAATAGAATGTTATACATCACAAAAATACTGTATTTTTTATTTCTAGAAACTCTTTGTATCAATCTGCTTGTTCTTTACCCATACTCCACTCCATCTTATAAAACGTATTATTCCTTTTTTAAAAAATTTCTTTTCAGCATAGCAGTATTCTTTTTTTTTTTTTTTTTTTTTTTTTTTTTTTTTTTTTTTTTTTTGGTGCAACACCCAGTGCTCCATGCAATACATGCCCTCCCCAATACCCACCACCTGGTTCCCCCAACCTCCCAACCCCTGCCCCTTCAAAACACTCAGGTTGTTTTTCAGAATCCATAGTCTCTCATGGTTCACCTCCCCTTCCAATTTCCCTCAGCTCCCTTCTCCTCTCCATCTTCCCATGTCCTCCATGTTATTTGTTATGCTCCACAAATAAGTGAAACCATATGATAATTGACTCTCTCTGCTTGACTTATTTCACTCAGCATAATCTCTTCCAGTCCTGTTCATGTTGCAACAAAAGTTGGGTATTCATCCTTTCTGATGGAGGCATAATACTCCATAGTGTATATGGACCACATCTTCCTTATCCATTCGTCTGTTGAAAGGCATCTTGGTTCTTTCCACACTTTGGCAACCGCGGCCATTGCTGCTATAAACATTGGGGTACAGATGGCCCTTCTTTTCACTACATCTGTATCTTTGGGGTAAATACCCAGTAGGGCAATTGCAGGGTCATAGGGAAGGCCTGTTTTTAATTTCTTGAGGAATCTCCACACTGTTCTCCAAAGTGGCTGCACCAACTTGCATTCCCACTAACAGGGTAAGAGGGTTCCCCTTTCTCCACATCCTCTCCAACACATGTTCTTTCCTGTCTTGCTAATTTTGGCCATTCTGACTAGTGTAGGTGGTATCTCAATGTGGTTTTAATTTGAATCTCCCTGATGGCTAGTGATAATGAACATTTTTTCATGTGACTGATAGCTATTTGTATGTCTTCATTGGAGAAGTGTCTGTTCATATTTTCTGCCCATTTTTTGATATGATTATCTGTTTCGTGTGTGTTGAGTTTGAGGAGTTCATTATAGATCCTGGATATCAACCTTTTATCTGTACTGTCATTTGCAAATATCTTCTCCCATTCCGTGGGTTGCCTCTTTGTTTTGTTGACTGTTTCCTTTGTTGTGCTAAAACATATTATTCTGTATTCTGTGGCCCATAGTCCCCAAAACTGAATTTTTTAAGGTCTTATTTTATTATCTGTTGCTTCTGCTGCCTCCTGTTAATAATGTCTTATTTCTTTTTATGTTTAATGATTTTTTTTACTATAAAGAGCTAATTACCTGTAGAATTTTAGCTGTGAAAAATCTTTGAGGCCTAGGATAGAGGTGGATTCCTCAAAAAGAAATCAACATTTGCTTCTGTCTATGAATGGAGACATTACCAATACTAAAAAACTTAAAAAAAAAATTTACCAGCTTCAGATATTTTAGGTCACCCAGATGATATGAATTTGATCTTCAAAGCTTCATGACAGATGGCTTATGATTACCAATTTTGAAGGAAAAGTTTTCCCTCACTAGCTCACTGCCAAAGTTTGAGCTGATTTCTCCTGTAGTTCTGAGTGGATCGATTGTTTTATTTTTAATTCCCACTGGCACTGCTGGAGCAGCTTCATGGAGCTCCGCATTTCTGGAATGTGTTCTTATTGGATTCCCTACCTTGTGTAAGCTCTGAGCTTTGTCTTCCAAATCCCAAGCCCCATGAGAACCTGAAAAATAATGATTAGTTTTACCCAGAAATATGCCCTCATGGTACTGTTAGGTTGAAGTTAGACCTGAGCAGTGGAAGGAATGCCCTGAAACAGAGTCCCAAGTCCTTGAGGACATGAGCTAGAGTCAATGACCTTGTGGCTTCCAAGACCTTCGGCCTGACAGACCAAACAGCCACAGGTGCAGAACATGCACTCTCCTCTTCCACCTCTGCCCTGCAGTAACTCCTAAATTCATTATAATATATTTTCATTGCAGGTACAGTCCCTCCCCCACACTGAGAAAGGCTGCCTTGTGTTCTGCTACAAACTATATAGGGTCAAAACCCCCCTACCAACCTGTGTGAGGTGTTTCCCGAATGACTGGAAGCAGTCTCCTTTAGAAACCACTCCACTGCAGTCACAGCTCCTGCAGCCCAGAGAAACCCAATAATATCCAATTCCAAAACAGCATAACAGTAGGTTCCACTTCACAGAATCTGCTGAATCTCCAATGTTGAGAGTATACTTTCATTTGAATAAATTGCTTTGTGCTTGCTACTTCCCTTCTGGCTGACTTTATGTGAGCGTGGATCCCCAAGAAAATCTTCTCACGGGGAATCCAAGGACTGAAACCTCCATTCAAACAAGGAAGACAGTGTTTCACCCATGACAGTAAATGGACTCCCTCCTTCATTCAGTTCTATGCCTGAATATTCCCTAGTTTCTTACAAGCTCATGGAAAATTACATAAAAATTTCTTAGGTTTCTACTTAGCATAGTTAGCTATTTTCAGTGGAAGGTCAGTTCAGGCACTTGCCCACCATTTTGCCATCTGGGTAAGTTATTTTCCATCACCAAAACACAATTTCCATATATGGAAAATGGATTCAGTATTAATAATAACATTAAATCCAAAACTTGTCATTAAGATAGAATGATATTAGCTATGTAAAAGTACTTTGAAAGCTATCAGGTGCTACAAAAATATTAGCCATCATTGCTATCCTTTCTTTACTCTTTCACAAATACTTATTAAATGCCTACTGTGTATAATACACCACTTTACATACAAAGAGCATAGCAGAGCTAGAGAAAGAGAGAAAAAGTGTAAAGTAATGAAGAGATAGAAAGTTATAGTACCTCTCAGAATGTTAAAGCCAGATCTACACATTCTGATTCAACCCCAATGGTCTCCCTTGGCCAAAGAGGACTTGGGTAGATAGCCTGAGAGCATCTTCGAGGCACAGGATGCTTTGTGAATTACCAGGTGTAAAACCAGGAAACCTCTGGTAGGGGTGGGCCGGGTAGAGTTGGGAGATTATTGTCTTTCATCATAACTTTTCTGAATGATCTGGCTTCTTACTGTATAAATATATTGCTTTGATGAAAAATAAGAAGAAGAAAAAAATTCCTACAATCATACCCTTGGTGTATGGCTACTGAATTTTAATGAGTAATATGTACATATGTTGGCAAGAACAGCCTGGGGCCTATATTGGTCAGCATCTCCCAGCGATTCCTAGCACTGAAGGTTTGCCATAAATATTTATGAACAAGGGATTGGGGAAGTGACATAAAATGAAGTCATATTTTTTTTAAAAAAAGGGCAATGGGTAGTGGTTAAGACTAGAACACATATATTCTACAGGTTATCTGCAAAGGAATTACAGAAAACACTGTCCCTCTCGGAGTATACAGTCTTGTGCCAGAGTGGAGGCGTGGCAAACAAAAATTGGACTGAATTTCAGTTCCCACTAGCGCTCTGGGCTGGGCCCCTTTATCCATGAAAAACCTATATAAGGTAGCTCTTAGTTAAGGGCACAGGTTTGGAACTAGATGCAGGGGTTCAACTCTTATCTCCTCTTTCCAGCAACAGTATGGCCTTAGACAATTAGGCCTCCAGTTTCCTCATAAATCATGTGGAGATAACAGCACCCAACAATAGCCTTGTTATGAAGATCTAAAAGTACATACAGTACAGCACCGACAATATTGTTTTTAGATAGTAACTGGTCAATGCTTGTCATATTCCTGCATCACTCACTTTGGGTACATTTGCAAAATGTATTTCAGTTTGCAAGTCTAGCTCTAGTCTATGTGAACACTGAATGCAAAGACTGAAAACTTCTTTTCCACAGACATACATCAGCTGGCACACATCAGCTCAAAGCTAAATGAGTTGGTGAAACTCACGTCACCTTCTTGAGTATCAATTTTCTTTATATTGTTATAGGGCCTCATAGTCTAGCTCTGAAGCCTAAATTAGATTTTGTATAAAAGTGCTGTCATTGTGAAGTACTATACTATCAGAAGACATTAGAGGTAACCAAAGAGCATAAAGCATAAATCCATTCTTATTTTTCTCCTATATCCATGTATCTGGATATATCCTATATCCATAAACATGGGAGGCATTCAGGAGGTACTTCTGAGTTAGTAAATAAGGTTGCCAATGAATGAGAGTTTAACAATGTTTTTCAAAAGGCCTTGTGAGTCACCTACACCCATATTACCTAGGGAAGTTAGAGTGGACTATGTTAGTAGTTTCCAGTCTTCATTGAACACTAAACTGATCGGAGGAGCTTTAAAAAATTCTGATGTCCCACCCCCAAGAGGTCTAAATGAAATTGGTCTGGGGATATGGTCCAGGCTTCGGATCTTTAAAGTTCCCTTGGTTGATTCTAATGTCCAGCCAGGTTGAGAATCCCTACTTTAATTTAATGACCTGAGTAGTAAGGCATACACTGATATTTGGCAAAAGTCATTTCCAGCCCCCTTCTCCCTTGCTACTCCAATCCCCTCCAGCTTGGAAGGAGAAATGATTGATTTTTTTCAGCTTTCACTAAAGATCGCATGCCCAGGTCTGGGTCAAAGGTCAGAGGTCTGCTGGATTAGGGGAAGAGGCTTCTTCAGTACTTTCATTGTTCTGATAAAAAGAGACAAATGTGCCTAACGCACCTCTCCTTGCTTACCCTCCTTCTCCCTTGAAGGCCCATGTGCAGCTGGACCTGCCACGAACCGTAAGAAAAAAGCCAACCAAGAGGACCCCAAAGGTGTCAGCCTTGACATTGTTGAGTCTCTGAAACAACTTTAGCTACTACCTTCCTCCAACCTTTTTTGAAAAGCAATACTAAAACAAGCAAAACAAAAGAAAAAAACCAGACTCCTGGATAGTTTAAGCCACCAAATCCAGGTTTTTGTAGCATGCAGATGAACACAATCCTAACTGACAGAAATAGATTCCGTCTATTTTCTTTAGCCCCAATCTTCACAGAAGACACTAATATATTAAATACTTTTATGTAAAAGTGACTACAAGTTTATTTACAGAGTGATGAGTCTGCCTGGGAAAGAATTTGAAGAGTGGCTTACTTGAAGGTGCGGCCTCCTCTCACGAAAAAGAGATTGTCCTACCTGTTCAAACACCCATGAGGTAAGTGGGAAAAGGGGCTTTCACTGAAGGATTTCCCGGAAAGTTTTCCTCCTTAATTGTTCCTTTACAGAATTGCCTAACACTTAGATTAAGGACAAGCATTAGAGAAGAAGTACACATTCCATTCCCAGCCCACCTATCCCTCCCAAACTTGGGTGACTGTTCTAAGAAGAATAACTAGGTTTATCCCTGACTGACTCTGTCAGCTCTTTCTGAATTGCCTGGCAAAGAGCTAGCTAGTTCAGAGGTTCTCCTGCTCCTCTCAGCTGTCTCCTCTTCCCACCACGTCTGCAGGTGTGATTAGCACAGCTATGTCACTTCTCTGGGCAGCTAACATTACCAACAAAATTTTTCCCCTCTCTAGCAGGGCCCCTCATGACAGCAAAAGCCCTCAATCTCATAGACCACCCATTCCCAAAGTACCTATAAAAAGGGAAAAAAAACAGGAGAGCAGAGTTCTTCTCCTGGAACATGACTCCTAGAGTGTCGATCTGTGTTCAGCCACCCACGGGTGTCTCCATGGAATGGCAGATAAAAGCAGCTGTGCTTATCCCAGGGTTGAGTCTCTGATTATAAGTTCCAGGCTATATATTAAACACTTGTAGTTCTTTCTTGGGCTCTTCACATCACAAAAACGTTTACCTGTACTAATTTGGGCTATGCAAGCTTCTTTCTCCCTGTCCTCACCTCTTCCCATGGGAACTCTATCAGGCTAGTCACTCAACCTCTACTGCAAAATAGTATATTATCTTGTGCTATCTTACTCAAAAAAGTTTAAAGGTATTCTCATGAAATTCAAAATTTATGAATTGGTATGGAAGAAAGGCTCATACCATATGGTGAACCCTAACAGCTCTCCCATCATTATCCCCTACTCAAGTGAAGCATTGGTAACATACTGTTTTACTTCCTGCTTCACAAACACAATATGAAAATCCCAACAATATTCCTGAAATCAAGATAAAATGAAGTATTTGACAAAACCATTTAACTACTGTAATTATGATTGTTTAATTATAGTTTCCCAGTATCTGCTCCAATATCCCTTTAGTTTTGGGATCAAGTTTGGGGATTTGCCTTTTCACAAAATGTAATTTTAATAGCTCAACAAATTTGGGAAATATGATGACTAGTAAGGAGGAAGAAATGTCCTCCTCCTATTCTGCTCTGTGCAAAACCTACCTGTCTTTCAAACCCTAACTCATAGGGTTTGAGGCCTTTAGACCACTCCAATCCATGATGCTCTCACCTTGTCCTCCACTCACCTTCACTTGGAACTAGGCAGTCTTTCTCATGGCTCATGTTCTATATAACTTTCACATGACTGCATGCTTTATCTCATTAACCCAAGGGTCCTTAAACAGAGGCATGCATCAGAATTACCTAGGCAAGTATTTTCAACATGCAGATATCAATGTGGTTTTGCTCCTGTTAACTCTATTCAGAAGAGACAGCATGATTTCAAGACAACTCTACTTTGAAAAAGCTTTCTAGGTGATTCTGGTGAGTGGTCACCCCTTTTTCCTCACACCACACTTTGGGAATTCTTGCATTGATCATATTATGAGATCCTTAAGGGTGAGGGCAAGGGCAGTGTCGATGTTGCCTTTTGCTTTCACATGACTTACCTGATCACTTGAGTTTGGTGAAGTGAGAATTCAATCAAGATACATAGACTATCTGAATGACTGAATGATGACTGATTGAAAAGGGCAAAAAAAGGGCACCTGGATGTCTCAGTCAGGTAAGCATCTGCCTTCAGCTCAGGTCATGATCCCAGGATCCTGGGATCAAGCCCCACAGTGGGCTCCCTGTTCAGTGGGGAACCTGCTTCTCCTTCTCCTCCCCACTCATGCTCTTGCCCTGTCACTATCTCTGTCTCTGTCTCTCTCTCTCTCTCAAATAAATAAATCCCTTTTTTTTTTTAAGGGCAAAAAAAGAAAAAGCCTCTGTAGTGGCAAATAATTAATTTTCATTCAACTTCTGTTCCTAGTCCATGCACTCACACTGTACCTAGTTGCTACAAATTTGGAAATCTACTTGTTCCGTGTGTAGGAATGTTAACCACTGACAGGCAAAATTCAGTTAAGAGATATCAAATATATTGGAAAGATGGATGAGCTCTTGCTTGTCCCAGGGCATCAAATCAAGAATTCCTCTACCCATCCCAGTCACAGGCATTGGAAAATCTTGGGGCATATCCAGAGAAAGTCAACATAAACCTACAACTGCCAGAGAGCTAACAAAAAGGCTGTTCTGACTTTCTTCAAAAATCTTCCTAACAAGGCTGAACTGGAATTGCTTTGACTCTTACATTAAAGCAGGTGCCATCAAGCAAGTAACAAAACCCAGCAAAGGCTAGTGCCTTACAAGGATCAGTTCTAGCAATTAGATAGAATAATATGGCAGCCCAGATGGTGCACTCTGTAATTCTGATACTGTAGGAAGGTCTGCTTGCTGGAGATCTCTTCTCTCTTGAACTGTCAAGGAATCTACTGCAGCAGCTCACTAAGATGTAGTGGGTTGTTAACAAACAGCAATCAGGCATTATTAACACCTCATGGTGCTTGATTTGTCATGTTGGTTTTAGTTACCCATTAGGGCTTTAAGGAAAAGAATGTAAGATGAGTAAGTTCTGATTGACTAAGAGACACTGGTAAGGGCGGTAGGGCTAATTATGGCATACCAGTGGAGGTTCTGGTTGGCAAGAACATGAAAAGACCAAGAACCAGAAAAAGCTAGGCGAGGGGAAGGGAAGGTGCTGAAAGAAAGTGACTTAAGAATTAGAGGGACAAAGTACCAGCTTACAAAAAGCAATGGGAACATAGATGTGCTATATTTGGGATTATGAAAGTGGTAGTCAAGGAAGGTGTGTGAATCTAATTCCCAGGACTTACAAGAGACCAGCCAGGATAAACCTCCAGATAGGAACAAAGTCTGATTATTCTTCAAAAAATACTGGTTTAACTCACATACACAGACCATCTACCTCAGATGGGAGGCACCCAGTGGACTTATTTGTTTCACTCCAAACTTCTGCATTCACTCCCCTGGACTACTAAGACATGGTTAGTGTAAGTGTACTTCTCTTAGCTGACCTTTATTCCTCAGTGAACCTATATCTACAGTTCGACCTTTTGTTGAGCTGAACGCACATCACTGAGAGTGCTTATTCAGGGAACAAACGGTTTCTCAATACTAAATTGAAAAAAAAAAAAGCCAATGAAACAAAGAAACAAGGAAAGGGAGGGAAGGGAAGGAAGAAGAAGAAAGAAAGCGGGGGAGGAAGAAAGGTAGGAACCTGGTGTTCCAGTGATAGTATTCATATGATCTGGGAGGTATTCCTGGGGGAAGGGATGGCCTGAGTTGAATAGAAATTGATAGCAAGAGCCAAGAAGTAGACAGACAAATATGGATCCAGTCTTCCTCATGGCCAGTCTAAGGTTCTAACCTTGGGTGCCTTCCCCAAATCCAAAGAGGGTCTCTCCCACCCAGTGTTTATTAGTTTTGTCAACTACTGCCTGGGTACTACTTCTGTCACTAAGGTCTTTAGGGTAGATATGCTCAGAAACTACCTGAAAAGCTGGAAATTAATGATTTTAGTAGTAGTCCACATCTTAACAGAAACCAGAATTCTGGGAATCCTAACTTCCCTACCAAAGGAAGATCCTGTGTAGGCTACTATATGTGTATGTGTAGGCTACTTGGAAGATACAAAGTCTCTTCCAAAGGGGGCCAGTGTGAGTTAAGAACTCTGCAAAAATAAAAACCTGGGGCCTCTGGGGGTCGTAACTAGGGAGGAAAATTCCTGGGCAATGAGAAAAGACTGAGCTTTTTACTATCGTTATTTACATGTATATAAGAGGTTCCAACCGTGCTAATCTCTTATCATGGTAATCTCTACAACTCTTGCCCTTGAAAGAGTCCCTTCATGTTCTACCTACTATCATGAGTAAGCACATATATTTAAAGTCCTGGAAATTAACAATGAATTTTAAAAGCAAACTGCAGTGCCCACTTTATAAAGAAGCCATGATCCACATCAATGCACAGTGAAATGGTTCCATGAATGAGCTTCAGGCTCATCAGCTGTGGGTCTGCATCCAAGCTTTATGGTCACCCACCTATGTAAACAAAGAAAAGTTCTATAGGATGGCTAAACCTCAGTTCTTCATCTGTACAATGCAAACAATAAAGAGCTTCCTATATATAGGAAAGTTCATGGATTCCGTAATTTTGGTGATATTTAATCTGGTGGTGACTAAATCTTGCAAGGTCCTAGAATCCTTTGTGGTGCCTTGGGCCAGGAATTTAAAAGCCTAGGTTCTATGCCTACCTCTGTCATAAATAAGCCCTATGGTCTTTGTTTTATCCTTTCATCCATTAGGTTTAAGTTTCCTCACTTGTTAAACGAAAATCCTCAACTAGCCGACAGTCTACTACCCAACTAGAAATACACTGATTCTTCTGTAGAAGATACTCTTTTTGAAAGAAGTTGGAGAAATTGTGATCACCACAGAGGTCATGTGATGGAAGTGATGCCTTCTGGAAGTTTCAAACAAAGATCATCTTGATGACCTTCTTCAAACCCCAATTAGATATGAGTTACATACTTCACCCAAAGGGAGAAATTTAAACATGGTATTTCCAAAGTGTGAATTCCATGTCCACCTCACCTGATAGTTCATTGACAGACCATCCCTTTTAATGGTTGTTAAAAAGTGGATATGAGGAGAAGTAGCAGGCTGAGACTACTTCAGCTAGCAGGAGATCAGCTAGAGAGCTTATCTTAAGATTGCAAACACCTACAAATCCACCGGCAGATTGAAGAGGAGAAGAAGAACAGCAATTCTAGAAACAGAAAAACAACCACTTTCTGAAAGGTACGACTGGCGAAGAAGTGAATCCAAAGCGACGGGAAGATAGACCCCGGGGGGAGGGGCCAGCTCCCGGCAAGCGGCGGAGCAACGGAACACAAAATCAGGACTTTTAAAAGTCTGTTCCACTGAGGGACATCGCTCCAGAGGCTAAACCGGGGCGAAGCCCACGCGGGGTTAGCGTGGCCTCAGGTCCCGCAGGGTCACAGAAGGATCAGGGGTGTCTGAGTGTCGCGGGTATTGGAACGGGAAAGCCAGCTACAGAGACAGAGCAGACAGTAAGCTCACAGCTCAGGGCTCCCTTGAACCGGCCGCAGGCTCGGTGAGCTCGGAGCGGCTGGAGGTCAGGCAGACGGGAGTTACTGGGCGCTGTTCTCTGAGGGTGCACTGAGGAGTGGGGCCCCGTTCTCTCAGCTCCTCCGGGCCGGAGACCAGGAGGCCGCCATTTGTATTCCCGTCCTCCAGAACTCTACAGAAAGCGCTCAGGGAACAAAAGCTCCTGAAAGCAAACCTGAGCAGATTACTCAGCCCAGCCCCTGGTAAGGGCAGTGCAATTCCACCTGGGGCAAAGACACTTGAGAATCACTACCCCAGGCCCCTCCCCCAGAAGATCAACAAGAAATCCAGCCAAGACTAAGTTCACCTACCAAGGAGTGCAGTTTCAATACCAAGGAGAGCAGCAGAATTCCAGAGGAGGAGAAAGCAAAGCACGGAACTCATGGATTTCTCCCCGTGATTTTTTAGTCTTGCAGTTAATTTTTTTCTTTTCCTTTTTTTTTCTCTTCTTCTGCTAAAATTTTTTTAACTTTTACCCTTTTCTTTTTTAACGTTTTTTAACTAGTTTATCTAATATATGTATTTTTTCTTTTTTATACTTTTCTTTATTTGTTTTCTTTTTTTAATTCTTTTTTTTTCTTTCTTTCTTTCTGAACCTCTTTTTATCCCCTTTCTCCCCCCTCATGATTTGGGATCTCTTCTGATTTGGTTAAAGAATATTTTCCTGGGGTTGTTGCCACCCTTTTAGTATTTTACTTGCTCCTTCATATACTCTTATCTGGTCAAAATGACAAGGTGGAAAAATTCACCACAAAAAAAAAGAACAAGAAGCAGTACCGAAGGCTAGGGACCTAATCAATACAGACATTGGTAATATGTCAGATCTAGAGTTCAGAATGACAATTCTCAAGGTTCTAGCCGGGCTTAAAAAAGGCATGGAAGATATTAAAGAAACCCTTTCAGTAGATATAAAAGCCCTTTCTGGAGAAATAAAAGAACTAAAATCAAACCAAGTTGAAATCAAAAAAGCTATTAATGAGGTGCAATAAAAAATGGAGGCTCTCACTGCCAGGATAAATGAGGCAGAAGAAAGAATTAGCGATATAGAAGACCAAATGACAGAGAATAAAGAAGCTGAGCAAAAGAGGGACAAACAGCTACTGGACCATGAGGGGAGAATTCAAGAGATAAGTGACACCATAAGATGAAACAACATTAGAATAATTGGGATTCCAGAAGAAGAAGAAAGAGAGAGGGGAGCAAAAGGTATACTGGAGAGAATTATTGGGGAGAATTTCCCCAATATGGCAAAGGGAACGAGCATCAAAATTCAGGAGGTTCAGAGAACGCTCCTCAAAATCAATAAGAATAGGCCCATACCCTGTCACCTAATAGTAAAATTTACAAGTCTTAGTGACAAAGAGAAAATCCTGAAAGCAGCCCGGGAAAAGAAGTCTGTAACATACAATGGTAAAAATATTAGATTGGCAGCTGACTTATCCACAGAGACCTGGCAGGCCAGAAAGAGCTGGCATGATATTTTCAGAGCACTAAACGAGAAAAACATGCAGCCAAGAATACTATATCCAGCTAGGCTATCATTGAAAATAGAAGGAGAGATTAAAAGCTTCCAGGACAAACAAAAACTGAAAGAATTTGCAAACACCAAACCAGCTCTACAGGAAATATTGAAAGGGGTCCTCTAAGCAAAGAGAGAGCCCACAAGTGGTAGATCAGAAAGGAACAGAGACCATAAACAGTAACAGTCGCCTTACAGGCAATACAATGGCACTAAATTCATATCTGTCAATAGTTACCCTGAGTGTTAATGGGCTAAATGCCCCAATCAAAAGACACAGGGGATCAGAATGGATAAAAAAACAAAACCCATCTATATGTTGCCTCCAAGAAACTCATTTTAAGCCCGAGGACATCTCCAGATTTAAAGTGAGGGGGTGGAAAAGAATTTACCATGCTAATGGACATCAGAAGAAAGCAGGAGTGGCAATCCTTATATCAGATCAATTATATTTTAAGCCAAAGACTATAATAAGAGATGATGAAAAACACTATATCATACTCAAAGGGTCTGTCCAACAAGAAGATCTAACAATTTTAAATATCTATGCCCCCAACGTGGGAGCAGCCAACTATATAAACCAATTAATAACAAAATCAAAGAAACACATCAACAATAAAACAGTAATAGTAGGGGACTTTAACACTCCCCTCACTGAAATGGACAGATCATCCAAGCAAAAGATCAACAAGGAAATAAAGGCCTTAAACGACACACTGGACCAGATGGACATCACAGATATATTCAGAACATTTCATCCCAAAGCAACAGAATACACATTCTTCTCTAGTGCACATGGAACATTCTCCAGAATAGATCACATCCTCAGTCCTAAATCAGGACTCAACCGGTATCAAAAGATTGGGATCATTCCCTGCATATTTTCAGACCACAATGCTCTGAAGCTAGAACTCAACCACAAGAGGAAGTTTGGAAAGAACCCAAATACATGGAGACTAAACAGCATCCTTCTAAAGAATGAATGGGTCAACTGGGAAATTAATGAAGAATTGAAAAAAATCATGGAAACAAATGATAATGAAAATACAACAGTTCAAAATCTGTGGGACACAACAAAGGCAGTCCTGAGAGGAAAATATATAGTGGTACAAGCCTTTCTCAAGAAACAAGAAAGGTCTCAGGTACACAACTTATCCCTACACCTAAAGGAGCTGGAGAAAGAACAAGAAAGAAACCCTAAGCCCAGAAGGAGAAGAGAAATCATAAAGATCAGAGCAGAAATCAATGAAATAGAAACCAAAAAAAACAATAGAACAAATCAATGAAATTAGGAGCTGGTTCTTTGAAAGAATTAATAAAATTGATAAACCCCTGGCCAGACTTATCAAAAAGAAAAGAGAAAAGGACCCAAATAAATAAAATCATGAATGAAAGAGGAGAGATCACAACTAACACCAAAGAAATACAAACTATTATAAGAACATGCTATGAGCAACTCTACGCCAACAAATTTGACAATCTGGAAGAAATGGATGCATTCCTAGAAACATATAAACTACCACAACTGAACCGGGAAGAAATAGAAAGCCTGGACAGACCCATAACCAGTAAGGAGATTGAAACAGTCATTAAAAATCTCCAAACAAACAAAAGCCCAGGGCCAGATGGCTTCCCGGGGGAATTCTACCAAACATTTAAAGAAGAACTAATTCCTATTCTCCTGAAACTGTTCCAAAAAATAGAAATGGAGGGAAAACTTCCAAACTCATTTTATGAGGCCAGCATCACCTTGATCCCAAAACCAGACAAGGATCCCATCAAAAAAGAGACCTATAGACCAATATCCTTGATGAACACAGATGCGAAAATTCTCACCAAAATACTAGCCAATAGGATTCAACAGTACATTAAAAGGATTATTCACCACGACCAAGTGGGATTTATTCCAGGGCTGCAAGGTTGGTTCAACATCCGCAAATCAGTCAATATGATACAACACATCAATAAAAGAAAGAACAAGAACCATATGATACTCTCAATAGATGCTGAAAAAGCATTTGACAAAGTACAGCATCCCTTCCTGATCAAAACTCTTCAAAGTGTAGGGATAGAGGGCACATACCTCAATATCATCAAAGCCATCTATGAAAAACCCACTGCAAATATCATTCTCAATGGAGAAAAACTGAAAGCTTTTCCGCCAAGGTCAGGAACACGGCAGGGATGTCCATTATCACCACTGCTATTCAACATAGTACTAGAAGTCCTAGCCTCAGCAATCAGACAACAAAAGGAAATTAAAGACATCCAAAACAGCAAAGAAGAAGTCAAATTATCACTCTTCACAGATGATATGATACTATACGTGGAAAACCCAAAAGACTCCACTCCAAAACTGCTAGAACTTGTACAGGAATTCAGTAAAGTGTCAGGATATAAAATCAATGCACAGAAATCAGTTGCATTTCTCTACACTAACAAGAAGATAGAAGAAAGAGAAATTAAGGAGTCAATCCCATTTACAATTGCACCCAAAATCATAAGATACCCAAGAATAAACCTAACCAAAGAGGCTAAGAATCTATACTCAGAAAACTATGAAGTACTCATGAAAGAAATTGAGGAAGACACAAAGAAATGGAAAAATGTTCCATGCTCCTGGATTGGAAGAATAAATATTGTGAAAAGGTCTATGCTACCTAAAGCAATCTACACATTTAATGTAATTCCTATCAAAGTACCATCCATCTTTTTCAAAGAAATGGAACAAATAATTCTAAAATTTATATGGAACCAGAAAAGACCTCAAATAGCCAAAGGGATATTGAAAAAGAAAGCCAAAGTTGGTGGCATCACAATTCCAGACTTCAAGCTCTATTACAAAGCTGTCATCATCAAGACAGCATGGTACTGGCACAAAAACAGACACATAGATCAATGGAACAGAATAGAGAGCCCAGAAATAGACCCTCAACTCTATGGTCAACTAATCTTCAACAAAGCAGGAAAGAATGTCCAATGGAAAAAAGACAGCCTCGTCAATAAATGGTGTTGGGAAAATTGGACAGCCACGTGCAGAAAAATGAAATTGGACCATTTCCTTACACCACACACAAAAATAGACTCAAAATGGATGAAGGACCTCAATGTGAGAAAGGAATCCATCAAAATCCTTGAGAACACAGGCAGCAACCTCTTCGACCTCAGCCGCAGCAACATCTTCCTAGGAACATCGCCAAAGGCAAGGGAAGCAAGGGCAAAAATTAACTATTGGGATTTCATCAAGATCAATACTTTTTTTTTTTTTTAAAGATTTTTTTTTTTATTTATTTGACAGAGAGAGAGATCACAGTAGGCAGAGAGGCAGGCAGAGAGAGAGAGAGAGAGAGGGAAGCAGGCTCCCTGCTGAGCAGAGAGCCCGATGCGGGACTCGATCCCAGGATCCTGAGATCATGACCTGAGCCGAAGGCAGCGGCTTAACCCACTGAGCCACCCCGGTGCCCCCAAGATCAATACTTTTGCACAGCCAAGGAAACAGTTAACAAAATCAAAAGACAACTGACAGAATGGGAGAAGATATTTGCAAACGACATATCAGATAAAGGACTAGTGTCCAAAATCTATAAAGAACTCAGCAAACTCAACACCCAAAGAACAAATAATCCAATCAAGAAATGGGCAGAGGACATGAACAGACATTTCTGCAAAGAAGACATCCAGATGGCCAACAGACACATGAAAAAGTGCTCCATATCACTCGGCATGAGGGAAATACAAATCAAAACCACAATGAGATATCACCTCACACCAGTCAGAATGGCTAAAATCAACAAGTCAGGAAATGACAGATGCTGGCGAGGATGCGAAGAAAGGGGAACCCTCCTAGACTGTTGGTGGGAATGCAAGCTGGTGCAACCACTCTGGAAAACAGCATGGAGGTTCCTCAAAATGTTGAAAATAGAACTTCCCTATGACCCAGCAATTGCACTACTGGGTATTTACCCTAAAGATACAAACGTAGTGATCCGAAGGGGCACGTGCACCCGAATGTTTATAGCAGCAATGTCCACAATAGCCAAACTATGGAAAGAACCTAGATGTCCATCAACAGATGAATGGATAGAGAAGATGTGGTACATATACACAATGGAATACTATGCAGCCATCAAAAGAAATGAAATCTTGCCATTTGCGACAATACGGATGGAACTAGAGTGTATAGTCAAGCGGAGAAAGACAACTATCATATGATCTCCCTGATATGAGGAAGTGGTGATGCAACATGGGGGCTTAAGTGGGTAGGAGAAGAATAAATGAAACAAGATGGGATAGGGAGGGAGACAAACCATAAGTGACTCTTAATCTCACAAAACAAACTGAGGGTTGCTGGGGGGAGGGGGGTTGGGAGAAGGGGGGTGGGGTTATGCACATTGGGGAGGGTATGTGCTTTGGTGAGTGCTGTGAAGTGTGTAAACATGGCGATTCACAGACCTGTACCCCTGGGGATAAAAATATATGTTTATAAAAAATAAAAAATTTAAAAAAAAAAGTGGATATGGCTCCATCTGACCCATCCCCTCTATCGTTCTCCCATCCCGCTCCCCTAACCCCATCCCAATGACCCATGACCTTCTGAAGAATCGGTTTGGTAAGTGGGTGGGGATGGTCATTCCATCAATAATAGAGGGTTCAAGAAAACCACTGAGGTCTAGCATTACGGGAAGAGTATAGCTAATTAATTTTAAAAGATGTGATTTGGGCAGGATTTCAAGATAGACACAAACATATTTCTCAATGATGATGATAAGGGATTAAGTCAGAATCCCACTGGGTGTGGTAGTATGAGGAGGAAAAACCAGAGATATTTTTTTCTGAGGCCAAGGGCTCTAAAAAGCTGATATAAGGTGTGACCCTGAAAGGACTCTTTAGACCTGAAGTATAGATGCTTAGTAGATATTTACCCAGAAGAATTCTGAAATTTGCACTTCTCTACAAAGAATGTGTACATGGAAAGATAGTTCAGAAGTATCAATTTTCAAAGAACTCAAGGAAACAGTAACAAGAGTATTCTTGAAATGTATTTTTACTTGTTTTAATCTTCCTGGCCATATTAAAACTCAGAGATCAAAGAACTGGCAGGTAATTTACAAATTAATCTGTCCAAATTCCTGATTCCCTATAGGCATAGTTTGATCATTATTTATCCGTGAAGAACTAAGACCCTGAAAACATTCAATTGAAGACACATGGTTACCCCTATAGTTAACAATGAATGGCAGGGGGAACTGGAAGTTACAAAGTTTGATGTTTTATAAGGGCTTTTAATTCCTGGAGACTTCTTGGAATCACTCTGGTAATCACCTGAAAGAATTAGTATCAGTTTAGTTCTTCAAGGCACTAGCCTAAATCAGTGCTTCTCAAACTTAGGCATGCATCAAAGGTGCATGTGACAAGAACCTGTGAAAACACAGATTTTGGGCCCTAGCCCTAGAGATTCTGACTCTGTAGATCTGGGGTGGGGCCCGAAAACTTGTAATTCCAACAATTTTCCAGGGATGCTGGGAAGATCTGGGAATGGCCTAGATTATTTCTTGAAGTCTGTTTCCCTACATCATTTACTGAGGTCTAACTTTTGATGACTGGTAGGCTGCCTTGGTCCAACTTACTGTATCCAGGGCAGAGAGGAGGTAACTTCCCACACAGGCTGAGGAAATGTGGTATCACTTCTGTAATCAGTAGAAAGTGGTCCAGAGCATGATAGTGAAAGCAGAGTCACGGAAGCAATTTAACTCAAACATACTTTCAAAAGAGCTGGGAAAATGATGCGTGTGCTTTTCTCCTTTTAGGAAGGCTTTGCCCTCAACCCTTGCTGAACCCTATGGGGTCTGGAGTAGGTACTATCATATCTTAGAAATAATACATGGTTTCTATAAATGTCTTCCTTCCCTCCCTCCTTTCTTCCTCCTTTTCTTCCTTCCTTTTGGAGTCACTGAGTTAAAAATTAAAAAGAACAAACTATATTAAATTGACAAAACACAATTTGGAGCTCATCTCAAGGCTATGTACTTGAAGACTGCCATTCTGTGTTTCCTGGGCTTTTTGCTAATGGAAAAGAATGGAGATCCATCTTGGAATTTTCCCAGTATCCTTTACAGTGGTAACCTCCTGTGACTAAAGCCACTATCCTACCCTATCATTATGTAAGACTTTAGGGTCTGGTTAGCACAAAGACAAGGACAGCTATGAAAGTCAGGGTTGGAAGAATCATCCATCTCACTGTCAATGGCATGCATCACTCTGATGCTTCAAGCCCTATATACACACATCATTTTGTGTGATTTATGGCCCTAATTAGATCCCAGTGGCAGGATTCCATCAGCTAACAATGCATATCCTAATCACCTTTTCTTCATACAAATGATTTCCTTAACTTTGCATGCATAACTTAACAGCTTTTATTTTAAAAACTCATGTTAACAGCTTTCCTGTGGTAACCAGTAGGGGTGCTATGATAAGAATCTAATTTGCTGTAAAAATGACTCATTTGTCAAATAAGCATTAAAATAATTGTTCCCCTTTTGACTGTTACCCTGCTGTTTCCAGTCATTTTCCAAAACTAAATTATTTACTCATTTGAAAGTTCAGCTGTGCATATTTTAATTGATATTCCCTCATAGGACTCATATTGTTAATGACAATAATTAACCCGAAAAGGCTGCTAAATAATTATGCTGGAAAGATATGAAGTATTTGCACAGAAAGTAAAATCAGCATTTGAAAAACTATCAAAATGTAAAACTTTCATATTTTATGGCAAAGCACAGTAATAGTTCATAATCAAATTAAAGAAAGAGAAAATGTAGATTATATGATTTGATGCAGAATACTTTATGTTTTCAATATAGAAAAGTAGTCTAGCTAACAAGATTACTCTTTCATCTCAGTAATCTCCCAGTATTACTATTCTATCTGGCAATATAAATTGTTCTCCAGCCTTAGCATGGCTTGGAATGGGAGCAAACTAGTGCTTAATAACAATACCTAACACATATTCCCCATCTCTCTCTTAGATAAATCTCCCTGTGACATGCTTAACAAGCTCCACACACTTCCAGCAGGGATAGTCACTAGATAGACTGTATCTCTTTCCCCAAGAATGCAGCTGCCTCTCAATTTGCTGGGAAGTGGCAAGCCATTGGGACCCAAAGAGAGCCAAATTCAGAAGAGAGAGAGCTGCTGTCCCTGAAATCCTGTTAAAACAAAAAAGGAACCACAGTGAGTCTTAGACTTATTAATGTTTGGTCCTTCTTGGCCAGTCTACCAGGTTTCTAGTCCCTAGAATCCCACAAGGCTGACATTCCCATGGGGATGGCTGGAGACCATTTACCCAAATGGACAGTTAGGACTTCTATACTCCTAGGAGTCTTGAGGTAGGGGTCAGGACTTGACTATGTATGTTCAACAAATGTTTTTGAACTAAAGCAGAAAGTAGTTTTATAAAAGTCACGGAAGTGCTAGGGCTTCCATTAAGGTCTCCACTGGTATATTGATATATGACTCCCAGATGGCAAAAAAAAAAGTCAAAATGAATATCAAGAAATGCCTCTGTCATTGCTTCAACTCCCTTTATTTTTACCTTACAGTGAATATCACTGGTAGCATGATAATGTTGTAATAAAAGTGATAATACTTGGTATTTATATAGTTCTGTTTATTTTTGCTCACAGGTGCAAAGACTAATGCTAATGGAAGGAGGAAGAATAACTTATGAATACACAGCCATGCCCGACTTCCACAAATATCTCTTGCAAGCATTGAATACGTGGAATAAATGGATGGGTGAGTATGGTGCTAATTATGCTTGTCATCAAATAAAATTGCAACTTGCATAAAGAACAAGATTTGATTTTAACATACATCTAGATTGTTTGTTTGTCATTATCCATATCACTTCTCCAACAGTTATTCTTTCCATAAACATTAATTTAGCAGCCACTTTGTGCTTAGTACCCACAATATAGTGGCCAACAGGACAGAAAGAGGCCCTACCCTCAAGATGCTTACATTCTGGCCATTAAACCATAGGGCATATGAGTAAATTTATTTCTAGTCAAGATGGTGAAGAGAGACAATATTTTGATGCAACCCCTTTCTCTAAATCTATGGAAATAATACAAAGTAATAATTGAGCTCAATAGTTAAACATTCCTGAACCAGAATGCAAAGAAAGACCCTTAGCTAGAGCAACTGGCCAATTGGCCTCTAGGTGTGGAAACAAGCACTGGAGTCAGGAATTCAACTCCATATAAAAATGAGAGGTTGAAATTACAGGACTGAGTGGAGACTTCCCTAATTATGAAATAAAATCAAGAGTTGGGGTGGGATACTTCTGCCCTGTTTTGCCTGCCTCTGTGGCTGTGGCTCTAAAGAATAGGATAGGGGCATATTCAGCTTCACAAACAAAAACTGAGCTCAGTCATCCACTGAATCAGTGCCCGGACCTGCCACATTCCGAATATCATCTTAAAGAGAAGTTAAAAAATGCTATTATTTTAAGACCCAATCCTGAACTTGGGGCAAAGAGAGCCAAAGGTAAGGTAGAGGCAACCACAAACCCCATAAACCCAATAGACAAGGAGAGGTGATCACAGAAAAAGAGAAATATAGCTGGGGTGGGGAGAACCCATTCAGAATGAGCCTATATGACAAAATTTTAAAATATATGAGGTAATCTTACTGCTAAAAAAGACACTTAAGACATTAGCACTAAGAATGTGAATTCAAGCAAGATAGAATTGATTTTATGGAATAAAAGATTTTAAGTTTAAGATACTCAGTTGAAAATAAAATAACAGTCATTGTTTAAAAGGGAACAAAGAATTGTGAAACAAGAACAGGCAAAAATAACATAAGAACATGAGTCTGAAAAGGCATTATTAGAAATGCTAGAAATAAATATGGTCATTAAAATTATAAAAGAAACTTATATAGACAAGTTAAAATGTAGACTGGACAAAATCAAGAGCAGAGTTCTGAAACTGGAAGACACTGTTGAGGAATCTATCCAGAACAAATTATAGATTATAGACTGATATAGTTTAAAGTAAGAGTCAGTAAACTATGACCATAGGCCAAATCCAGCCCTCTATTTTTGAACAGCCTTTGATCTAAGAATTGTTCCCACTGTTTTTAAACACTAGAAAAAAATCAAAAGAATAGTAGTATTACATGACACATGAAAATTTAATTTTCAGAGCCCATATATAATGCTTTGTAGGAACATAGCCACACTTGACTGTTCACATATTCTTTATGGTCACATTTGTTTATGACTACAATGGTAGAATTGAGTAATTGTAATAAGAACAGAATGGCCCGCATAGCCTATTCATGTTTGCTATCTGGCCTTTTACATTAAAGTTTGTACATCCCTGATATAAAACCCCAGTTTAAGAAAGAAAGGAGGAAAGGACACATAACCTATATTTGAAGAAATAATAAGTGAGAGTTTTCCAGAATTAAAGAAATATTTGGTAGTGAGAGAGATTTAATAGTCTGCTTCTTAACTGTTCCTTATTTTGAGAATATTGATGGGCATTTGTTGGGCTATCACTGAGTTTTACAATCTAAGGTTCACAGCCAATTGTACTATTTCACTGAACTGACCAATTAATTAGACAACTCATTAATCCAGTCAACCATCTGTTGTTGGTTCACTGAAATGATTGTTAAATTTTGCCCAGTGACATCCAGAAGCTCAAAATCTAATAACTCTCAAAAACTCTCTAGGCGCCTACCCACCCATCTCCCCAAATTTGTGTCCTCTCCTGAGACATTATATCATGGGTTATCTTGCTCACTTAATTCCTACTGTCACCCATGCCCTTCTGATAGTTCATGTTGTTAACTTTCAAGTTGCAATCTTTTAAGATTCAGCTAAGACATTATCTTGTTCACTCAGTATTTATTCTGCAAATATTTTTTCAGTGTCTGCCATGTAGCAGGTGCTCTTCTAGGTGCTCAGGAGATAACTAACAACCCCTGCCATCAAGGATCTTACTATATTTTATAGTCAAGCAGATAATTAAAATACACAATAATAAGCTCTGAAATGAGGAATTAAAGAACAAATGAAAAGCACTTAATATCTGGGGGCTTGGTGTCATTAAGGCATCAAGATGGAACACTAAAGATGAGTAGGAGTTAACTGGACAAGTATAGTGAAGGGGAGGAGAGGGAATTCTAGGCAGAATGCATATCATGTGCAAAGGCCAGGAGTAAAAAAAAAAAATGCACAGAATTTCAAAAAGTGTGTGCAGCTGGAAAGTGGAGGTTGATATGGGGATAGTGGGTTAGTCATAAAATGAAGCTATGAAGCAAATCAGAACTAGATCATTAAGATACATTTTAAGCTGGGGCACCTGGGTGGCTCAGTGGGTTAAGCCGCTGCCTTCGGCTCAGGTCATGATCTCAGGGTCCTGGGATCGAGTCCCGCATTGGGCTCTCTGCTCAGCAGGGAGCCTGCTTCCCTCTCTCTCTCTGCCTGCCTCTCCATCTACTTGTGATTTCTCTCTGTCAAATAAATAAATAAAATCTTTTTAAAAAAAAAGATACATTTTAAGCCTTATAAAGGAACCTAAAGATTTTTCCATAGACATAAGAGGATATAAGGCATTAGACAAAGAGCTATGTGATCAGATTTGAACTTTAGAAATAAGTATTTCTCTGGCAGCAGTAAAGAAGGTGGCTTGGTGAGGGTAAGACAAGGTAAGACATGGTTGCAGGTAGAAAAGTTTGGTTGCAGGAAGCTGTAGGACTTAAGATAAATCAGAAGATTCCTGGCTAGCACAGGTAAACATGATAGAGGAGATTTTTCATAGCTGTCATGAAAAACAGAATAAAGATATAAAGAGTTGACTCAGAAAATAGGGAAAAAAATGTTAAGTACATTGAGATTTATAGACCTTGAATTTTTAGTGGCACCATTTACTTAGCAGCCTGGCATGGAAAAGGATGTGGATCAAGAACCCATGGTTGGGGTTTTACTTGGCATATGTGATAAAAGGATAGTGAGCCCCAGGACTTAAAGAAGCTTCCAAAGAAGTGACTGAAATTGGACCATAAGACCAGGATAAGTAAGGACACCAATATCTAGAGGATAGCCATAGCAGTGGGTAAATAAAAACAAGTGGAATTTAAAGTGAGGAAATGAAGCTATAAAAGAACTAAGTGGTTAGGGGATTACTGGGTCATCATGTGGATGATGTTTGTACCCTGAATGATGAATCCTGGGATAGAGATAAAGATTTAGATAGATGCCACTGTCTTAACTGATTAAAAAAAAAAAAAGGAAGAAAACAGAAGATGAAAATGTACAGTAAGGAGAGGCAGAGGAGAGTAAATTGGATGTCGTGAGTCTCAAAGGAAGAAAAGTGATTATATACATAAAAATAGCAAGGTTGTAGTCTAAAAGGGACCCTGAAGATGCTAATAGTATCTCCTGGACTGGTGTCATGTCATGTGGTGTAGAGAAAACTAGCTGTAGTAGAAGCCATGTGCTCAGAGGAGAGCCAGGTTTTAGCTAACTAGGAAGCAGATTTCAGTTCATGGAAGAGATTGAGAATGTGTAAGAATTTACCCCAAAAGGGGGATTCTAGAAGGCAAAGTAGAAAGGTTTGGAAGGAAGAGAATGCCAGAAAGTTTGGGTCAATTCAGTTTATATCATTCATTCATTCAGTACCTTCCAAGTGGTACACCATGTGCTTGGTGTTGAATTTGTATATGTGGAGAAGACACAGACTTGCACCCCAAGACATTCTTCATCCATTCATCATAAGCTACACTGAAGCTCCCTCTGAGCAGCCTCTCCATGACTTCATGGTGGATGCTAAGACTAATGGGACACTTCCAAGAAGACACTGCAATTCACTGCCACTGCCCCAAGCATACATGAGATGATGTAGGCACTGACTTCAGGAGTCTCCTTCAATAGTTCCAAGGCAATCAGAGACAAAGTAGCACAACCTGCTGCCAAAGCTCTGTACCAAGGAAAGAGAAGGGAAAAAATCCTATACCGGTATTCCAACTTCTATCTTCACCAAATCCCCCCCTTTTTTTTTTAAAGGTGCCAACAAATGAGCAAAATAACAAACCATTAACTTCATCATCACAGGTATAACTGTGTTCTGTTCATGTGAACATTTTCTCCACCAGATTAAAAGCTCCTCAGGAAGCAGGAATCGTGTCTTTTTTTTTTTTTTTTCCTGTACCTAACCATACTTAGCGCAGTACCTGGCACACAGTAGATATTCAAGAAGTATGTGTTGAGCTGCAACAAACTGAACAACTGATATTTGTATGATATTTAACAGTTGATCAAGGAACCTCACATTAATTATTCTAGGGTTATAAAAGACTTTTGCTTATAAAAGGCTTCTCATAGCTCCTCTTTCTTGAATGCTCCCTACCAGTTAGAGTCAGGATAATTACTTCCCTTACCTTACATGTGAGAAAAGTGAGGCACAAGAGTTAAATGACTTGTCCTGGATTATAAAACTAGCTACCGGTGGACAAAGGACTAGAACCTGTCAAACCCTGGGCAATTTGACACAAAATATTGTGGTGCACAGGGAACTCATTCCTTGATGATCAGTTAGTGTATTATGATAGGACTGATAGCATATTATTATAATAGTATTATAACAGCATTGATAGTATAGTGATGTTAATATATAAATATTAACAATAATCAGGAGTGCCCTAGTTAAGATGAGCACTGGAGTTGTATGTAAATTGTATACCTGAAATTACTATTACATTGTATGTTAACTGCCTAGAATTAAAATAAAAACTTAAAAAAATTAAAATAATCATTTATTGACCCCTCTATTCCATACCAGGTTTTACCTATATAATCTATAATATAAAAACCTATAGGATATCTATCATTATTCACATTCTATAAGTAAACACAGAACCAGAGAAGCTAATATACTCAAGGTCATAGAGCAAGAAAGAGATCTATATCCGTTCCAAGCTCAAGTCTGTCTGTAGCCAAAGTCTAAATTCTTTCTCTCTTCACGTTCTGCCTCACAAATCATCTCAAGTCAGCTCCGGAAAGCTATCTTGTCTAAATCTTCATCTTCAGTGCTCTGGTCAGAAAGAGTTTGGGCAGTTTTGCGATATGAGTGCAAACCATATTTACTGACCACTGTTTATTATTGCAGGCAGAATAAATAAAAAGGTGATATTCAGTCATTCCTTCTGCCTTTCACTAAATATCTAGTAGATTTTCACCATGTACTAGTCACTGTTATAGGCACAGGGGATGGAGAAGGGAATGAAAGAGACAAAATCCTGATCCTCACGGAATATATATTCTAGCAAGTCCCTGTCTTCTCTGTTCATAATACCCATAACCAGAAAATCCAAGACATCCCTACCTCTTGCAAATGATGCTCATGCTCTTGGGCCCCCAGTCCTGAGGAGAGGCAGCCCATTCTGTAATCAGAGCTGCTGTGAAGATGTCCAGGGACTGGATTTTTTACAGGGCCTAGAAAATGGTACCCACACGGCCATTTGAGAGAATTTGCAGCCATCATTTCCATTAGTCAGAGGGGTGTGCATTTAAGTGAAGAAAGCAGATGGTGAGCAAACCTCAAATCTCAGAGGCTAAACCACACGTGCTCAAAAGATACACTACTCTACTGATTAGAGCCTCAAGTTTACTGTGTGCTGAACTAAGGGTTATGTTGGGACTGTGCCTCTCAACCTCAGTCATCAGAAATGGTTGTGTTTCCTTTTAAAAGGCTTTAGTAATGTTGCTTCCCCTCCTCCTCCCACAAGGGCAGTCCTCCTCATTGCCAAGCCTATTTTTATGGTTCATCTCCAAAACAAGTGCAAAATAGTCTTGGCCTCAGATGAGCCCTCCCTCTTGCTGGCCACTGGAACACCATCTGCAAGTTGAGTGGGAACAGTAAACACTGCAGGTTAAGTAACTCATTACTAATATTTTCCTTGAGCTCTGAAACTTTTTAAACAAACAACAACAACAATTGTATCATAATAACCTTTCAGAGGTTAACAGCCAGCAGGTGGTCCAGCTCAGTTGAAATGCAAACCAGACAGCTGTTTGATTATAAACTGTTGATTCTTATGGAGATCTGGGGAAAACTTCTTGCTGAAAAAGGGTCTTCTCTTAAAAATCCCTAATGAAACAACACATAAATGTCAAAATGACAAAAATAAGGAAGTGTGTCATAGACTAAGCATTTTAATGTCCTTTCTGGCTTCCTCCAGAGTGTACTCTGGATCTAGCCACATTTAATGGCACAGATTCTTAAAGAGGTTGTGCACAGCATGAATTTTTATGACTCAAATAAAACTTGGAGAGGGTCACTTTCTCCGCCATAGTCAGTGTCCTCAGCAGATGTGTGGAAGGCTCATGTTTCAAACCGGCCACCAGTGCCAATGTTTTACCTGGACCCAAAGGCTGTAAGGAAGGGCACACATGACAATGTGAGAAACCCTGAGGTGTGCAGCATTATCCTGTCTGTCTCCAAGCTGCAAAGACAAGGCAGGAATTCCCCTGGGAAGGCTTGGCAAAGCTAGAGAAAATTCCAAGGGCTGATAAAATGGTTTGAGACCGGTGGATGAAAAGTTTCTAATCAAAACCTTATATTAGCACCATACAGCCCCATGGATTGATAGGACTGTTCTCCTCCTTTGATGATGAAATGGGACAAAAGAAAAATCATTCCCTAAATCAGTATTTAATTATTGGTCTATTATGTTACAATCAGAAACATTTCAGAAAGCTCAGAAAAAAAAACAAAGTTCAACGTTTTTATACTAAAATCTGCAGTGAATGATGAAATGCAAAAGCTGTAGAACTTCAAGGAAAAAGGAGATATAGAATGGCAATCACCCATGTTTTTAAATATAAGAGAAGGAACAAAAATGAAACGTGTAAAAAAGAGAGTTTCACAGTTCCTAGTTTAGTTGCAGTAAACTGGCAGAAAGATGAAATCATAGAATGTAAAAAAAAAACAAACAAACAACAACAAAAAAAACAACTTTTGGGTCTGACCCATGTTTGAAGGAGTGCTCTGACTTGACCTTATAAGCAAGCAGTGGCAATGAGCCAAATCCCCAGAGACAGGATGAGAGGCAAAAAATAAGGAAGCACCCAAGATACTTCCAGGTCCTTGGTACTTCTAGGTTACAAGAAGGGAAATATGAGGTGGTAGCATTTCATTCTGGTAAAATAGTCTGTAAAGCCTTTTGAGGGCTTTTTATATCACATTAGAACCAAGCTGTGGCTGCTTCTCAATTCTGGGGGAGGGGGACTTTGAAGGTGAAACAGCTATAATTTAATAAATATTCATTAAGGATCAACACACAGAGGCAATCTGGAGCTACAAAAATCAGGACAGTTTTGACCACTCACTTCAGATTTCAATCTCCAAAGAAATAAAAATCCATAACTAACCAGAAGATAAAACATAAAGGCATGAAAATTCTTTCTTTGCATTTCATTACCATATTTGTTATAATTATTATTTAGTTAGAGAGCATCCAGGAATGCTACATAGGGAGAGAGACTTTGAACTTGACCTGAAAGATTGAGAAGGATTTCAATCATGAAGGTTAATTCCATAATAAGCTAAGAAGCCAACATTGGTTGGGATTCTTCTCATGGGTCACATAGCTATAGGCAGCCGGCATCTTGACTGGACTGGAAATAACCATGGCTTTACTCTCGTGTTGAAAATCTTGATGAGAATGTCTAGAAGGCTGAGACCTCCTCTTTCTCTCCCCGCATGTGTTCAATCCAAGAAGTTAGCTGTATCTCCTTACCTAGTGGTGCAGAGTCCCATGATGGCAAAAGCAGATGATGCCAAACTGCCTAAGACTCAAGCCCAGGACAATGTCATTTCTACCATATTCTGCTGTTCAAAGTAAGTTAGAATCAATCCAGGCTCAAAAGAAGGAGGACACGATTGTTTAGAGACCAGAGAAATTATGGGTAACCATCTTTACAGGGAAACAACCACATCTACCCACTGAAATTATTTGATATTTTTAAAAATCTGTGATAATTGCCAGTTTTACTCTCCTGGCTAAGAGATCTAGAATTTGAAGCTTGTATTTTTTTTTATACTTATCCTATGAAAAATTTAGGTGCCCCCATTACCCTTTATAAGCTGGTTGCAAATTATTCAACTATTAATTATAAAACTTTAATTCTTTGTGTGTGACAAGACATATATTCATGAAAATATATATATAAGCAAAAAGAAAAAAGCTCACAAAATATCAAAGAAATAAGCAGTTAAGCTTTTGATATACGTATGTACGCATACACACGTACGCATACATACAATTTGAGATTTAATCCTACGTATGTGAGCTGATACTAAATATACTGCTTTGTAACCTGTTATGTCTTACTTTACAGTATAGAATGAATATATTTTCATGCATATATGTAAAACTTTCCAATTAAACAGACCTGCATAAGGGGTCAAATACAGAATCCAGGGAGATGCTAGTAACAAGGAAATGATCTAAAACAAAATTCCACCAGATGATTAAAAGTCAAACAAAGGTCAAAGATACATCAGAAAATACTAATAGAAAGAAAGGAGGGAAAGGATTTCAATATCAGACAAAAAAAAAAAAGTAATTCAATGTCTAAAACACACAGGATAGGGGCGCCTGGGTGGCTCAGTGGGTTAAGCCGCTGCCTTCGGCTCAGGTCATGATCTCAGGGTCCTGGGATCGAGCCCCGCATCAGGCTCTCTGCTCAGCCGGGAGCCTGCTTCCTTCTCTCTCTCTCTGCCTGCCTCTCTGCCTGCTTGTGATCTCTCTCTGTCAAATAAATAAATAAAATCTTAAAAAAAAAAAAAAAAACCCACACAAGATAAGGGCAGCTGCATGAATGTCTTTCCTCCCAAATGCATCATCACAAACTTCTTCCTTATTCTCATCTCTTTCCCAAGCTTTTTTTGGCTTAGCTACTCCTTTTACCATTTCTTCAGGGTCCAAATGCCTCCCAGGAGTTCTTCCTTAAACCCCTGATGAGGTGGGGTCAGCCCTCCTTCTCTAAGGTTTCCTTCTGTTTCCTGGCTTACACCTTCAGAAGGTTAAGGACTTCTTCTGCCTCTTGTGGTACATCTTCTGAAGAGGGTCTGCCTCCACCTCTGGCATGTTCTGTGGTTTCTCCTCATTTTCTTTACAAGACTTTTTGCTTGTTGAGTACTTATCTGTTATTTCTTTTGAATAAATTAATCCTGAAATGATCTGGGCACTTTTCTCCCCCTCCAGCAATACAGAGCTCCTATAAGGAAAGAGGGCTTGGACTATAAGCTAGTTGATATATTTCTTTCTTTTTTTTTTTAAGATTTTATTTATTTATTTGAGAGAGAGAGAGAGAGCATGAGAAGGGGGAGGGTCAGAGGTAGAAGCAGACTCCCCACCGAGCAGGGAGCCTGATGTGGGACTCAATCCCAGGACTTCAGGATCATGACCTGAGCTGAAGGCAGTTGCTTAACCAACTGAGCCACCCAGGGGCCCCTAGCTGATATATTTCTTAAGTCTTTTTTTTTTTTTAAGATTTATTTATTTATTTATTGGACAGACAGAGATCGCAAGTAGGCAGAGAGGCAGGCAGAGAGAGAGAGGAAGGATCATGACCAGAGCCAAAGGTAGAGACTTTAACCCACTGAGCCACCCAGGTGCCCCTTAAGTCATTTTTAACCTGTAGGTTACTCCTCCATATTAGTTTTCCTTTTGAAATATTTTTAAAAATTTATTTAAGAAATCAGTTTTTCCCGGGGCACATGGGTGGCTCAGTCAGTTAGGCATCTGACTTTGGCTCAGGTCATGATCCCAGGGTCTTGGAACTATGTCCCATATCAGCCTACCTGCTCAGTGGAGAGTCTGCTTCTCCCTCTGCTCCTCCTCCTACTCGTGTTCTCTTTCTCTCTCTCTCAAAAATAAATAAATAAATAAATAAAATCTTAAAAAAGAAAGAAAGAAAGAAGTTGTTCTCTAGAGTTTCCCAGAGTCTAGATTTTGTTGATTGCTTCTCCCTGGGTTCTTTAATATGTTCCTCTATTCCTTTTATTCTCTGAAAATTGGTTATTAAATCCAGATGCTTGATCAGATACTGGTTTAATTTTCTTTTCTCTTTTTCCAAGATAAAACTGTGTACCTCCATTAGGAGGCATAAAACCTGATCATCTTTTTCATTGTGATGTTATCAGATACACATGATCATTACTCAGATCAAGGGTCTGCAAACTACAAACTATGGACAAAATCCAACCAGTGTACCCTGCTTTTATACATAAAGTTTTACTGAAACACAATCACGTACAGTAGTTTACATAGTGTCAATGGCTGCTTCCACACTCCACTGCAGACTTGAATAGCTGCAATAGAGACTATAGGGCCCACAAAGCCTAAAGTATTTGCTACCTGGTCTTTTACAGAAAAAGTTTGAGGACTCATCCATTTTGTAAAAATTATGATTTTCTAATCTAATTCTACCATTTCTTCGTTTTTATTAACTGAAACATTCTTATAAAGAAAAACCTCTTATCATTACCTGATTATCGTTAGGAACAGCAGGATACATGCTAGACTCTTTCTCTCTACTTACCAGTTTTTAATATAAGGTAGCTTCCTAGTAATCTCCAAAGCAGTAAGGCATTAAGGGTATTTGTGTGCGTGTGTGTGTGTGTGTGTGCACTCGCACATACCAAGTATCATTATGAACCCACAGATTTAAACATATTCCCTGTCTTTAAATCAACTGCATTCAATCTTTATTAGTGCTTAAAATTGTTCCTTCTTTTCTAAGTAGTTTATTTAAATTATGTCCTGAGTCTTTTTTAAAATAATCCACATATTATTGAGAGTTTTCTTACTATCTGGTCTAACAAATTCCTGGCTAATCCTATACATTTCTTTCCCCATGCATGGAATTATCCATTTCCCTAAGGAAATGTCATCCTTTGGTAAGAAATTGTATTTAGTGAACAGACTGCAGATGCATGGGGTACACATTGATACTGGGGTAACTATTATTTCCAAATCTTTTTTGAAAATATGTCTTCTTTTTAAAGAAAGAATATTACAGTTTTACACTGATTCCTCTGATTCAAATTCAGGACTCTGGGATTTTTATTTTATCTCATTGATCTCATCATTATTTCTTTAAATAAACTACTATGAAAATGTCAACTTAAAACAAACCAAAATTAAAACTCATTTGAATTATCCCATATACACACAACAGCAGGATAGCAATATCAGCACTATCACCATTAATATGGTTACCAAAAAGTTTAAGATTTTTTTTGTGTAGTTATTTTTTCTATTGGAGTATACTCCCCTGGGGTTATCCAATGAAATCACTGTTAGAAAGTTGAGCTTATGTTTTTGATGAAAAAGGATATTTTGACATGATCATTTCAAAACAACTGAAATTACTGAAGCATTGTTTTTATTTCCAAGTAATATTTGCAACAGAAACCAGGATCCCCACCCAATCTTCGAACCACACCCCCAGACAGGATTATAGTTGGGGTGAGGCTCAGAAATGAGGTGTGTCCATTGCATACATTACAAAACAACAAAAACACAACTATTTCTTAAGAGGAAATATCATGTTCTTTCATTTAATTTTTAAAGTATGAATTCCTTAGAAGGAGTCATAATCCAAACTATTACTAATAATTTACCCTTTCATATTAATGGGCTCTGCTAGGAAGAAGGGAAGAAGGTTGAAGTCACTAACCAAAGGAAGGGGTGTCAAAGAAGAATGAGGAGGAAGAGAGAAAAGCGTGAAGATCCTTATATTGCAGCTCAAAAATATTTCTTTCAGTGCTGAATCATTGTGCTGTATACTTGAAAGTAACATTACACTGTATGTTAACTAACTGGAATTTAAATAAAAACTTAAACAAAAAAAAGGTTTCCTTCATCTTATTTTTCCGAAGAGTCACCCCTTAGAAGGCAACAAGACAGAGAAGTAGGAGCATTTCATGAAAGTCAGCATTCTTAAGCTTCCTTTAAATAACCAAATTGCTTTCTAGAGGTTAAGTTTCTTTCTTCATAGGTATATTTCTGTTTCCTTCTCTTCTCCACACTCTGTCACCAGCTAGACCCTAAAACCTGCCCACCTGCTTATACTCACCAACTTTGTCCTCCATTTTTCCTTAAGCTCTTCTTTCCAGTTTACCTCTTAACTCAGGCAGATGGAAAGTAAAACCACCACTCTAGCAATAGCGACTGCCCTGACAAGACCTCCAGCCAGCCCAGAACACTGAAATCAGTTGGAGTTTAACCCCTGACTCATGCTTGCAGATAGACCATGGAATGGCCTCTAGAATGACCAACATCTATTTTTACTTCATTATAATACTAAAATCTAAGCCCAAGGAGGAGTACAAGCCTCATATAACACAGAATGTGTGTACAGGCATGTTTCCTTAAGGCGCCTGTGCAACCTTAAGTCTGCCTCTACATCCAAAGACAAGGTTTCCCTATCCAAATATTCATTTAAAAAGAACCCATCTGCCCTTGCTCAGGGATTCACAGTTTTTGGGAGCCATTTCCCTGGATCTCCTGAATTGCTCCAAAAAAAATTTTCTTTGTGTGACAACTCAACCTGGTACAGTGTCTGACTCACCAAAAAGTGAGCTTATATTTGTTTGATTACACCTTTCCCACCTCCCTCTTTTCCCCACTATGCCTTGGACCAGGGACTGTCAAACAATAATCAATAGCCAAACCCTAGTGTCACCATTTTTTGTAGATTAAAGTTTCATTAGAACATAGCCAGGCCCATTTGTTTATATGTTGTCTATGGAGGCTTTCACACTCTAATGGCAGAAACAAATAGCTAAGAAAGAGACTGTATAGAAAACTAAAGTATTTATTATTTGGTTCTTTACAGGAAAAGTTTGCCAACATATGCTCTAAACTATGGGCTGACATTAACTTCAACCTTTTGGAATATGGCTCAGCCTTTCTGAGCTTGAAAGATCACTAAGTATTACATTAAACTTGTAAGTGAAAATAAGCTTACTACCTAAACAGGACAGAATACAGATTCTAGAAAATGAACTAAACTCAGATTCAAGAGCAGTGCTTGCTGAGATTGATCTGAAGTCACAGATTCAGTCTGCAATTTTTTGAGAATTCTGAAATGAGCTACAAATTTTTATTTTAGGCACAATACAACCAGAAATACTAATATTTCAAATAAGGATAATAAGGACTACTATCCTTGCATACTTTTATGTGCTAGGCACCATGCTATGTACTTTACAGGTTATGTATTACCTTCTTTAATTCTTATAGCAACCCTAGGAGGTGGGCACTATGATTGCCCATATGTTATAACTGAGAAAGCAGACTTAGAAAGAGTAAGAAACTTGCCAGGGTCACACAGTTGGAAAGCAATGGAACTGAAATGCAAACCCAAGTCTTCTCAGTTGACGCCCATGCTTTAAAACAACTAAGCAATGCTACCCTTGCCATAGTCTCAAGTCTGGAATTTTAAATTCTCCTGAGAAAGGGCTGACTTTTCTTGCTTGGGGCTCAGAATGCCTAGAAATGGTTTTGAACAATATGGGAAGGTGAGCAATCTGGCACCAAAGCTAAGAAGTTATTTTATTAAAGAGATTTCCAGTGAAATATGGCATCTTGACCACAAGCATTTAAACTTTCTTCTTCCTGAGTCCCAATTAAAATAATGATTAAGGAATAAAAACAACATAAGTCCTCAGGACAAGAAAGATGGAGAGGAGATACCAGCAGATGAGAAATTTAATATATTTTTAGAAAGAAAACATATCAAGGAGAAGTGGTGATCAATCTAGTTGAGTGGGAAATGTCCTTGCAAAAGGAGCTATGACAATGGGAAGAGAGTGATGAATCCTTAAGAGGCCCATGAACTAACAGGTCTGGGTACTGTATAAGGCCGAGGTAAAGCTCAAGTCTAAATAGAGATTTCAACAATGAATCATGGAACACTACATCAAAAACTAAATATGTGCCGTATGGTGACTAACATGACATAAAATAAAATAAATAAACAAAAGAGATTTCAGGGATGGGGAAGGGTAAAAAATATGCATATAAATTAGTTGCCTATCTAAATCTCTTGCCTCACACCTCATAATCCCCAGGCAAAAAGACTGTGTGTCTTTCTTTCTTTCTTTTTTTTTTTTTAAAGATTTTATTTATTTATTTATTTAACAGAGATCACAAGTAGGCAGAGAGAGAGGCAGAAGCAAGCTCCCCACCGAGCAGAGAGCCCGACTCAGGACTCGATCCCCGGACCCCGAGATCATGACCCGAGCTGAGGGCAGAGACCTAACCCATGGAGCCACCCAGGCACCCTGACTATGTGTCCTTCTAAAAGGAATACACTAGAGAGATTCCAGCCATAGTAAAGGGATAGGTAGAATGAGGAAGTAAAAACTGGAGGATTAAGTTTTGTAAGCCTGTTAACTAGCCTACTTTACTTGTCTTGTCTCAAGAACACCTACAGCAAACAAAATATATGCCCCACTCTCAGAGTTATTGCTGTAAGATTCTTTGCTGGATATGGGGAATAGTTCCAGACATCCACAGGCTAATATGTGGGCCTTGTCCAAAGAAAATGCTACTTATACAATGACATTACAGTGAAGCTCACCTCTTAACAGGCTCACAAAGCTTTCAACCCCATTCCTAAATGAGAATGGACATTCAAAGATTACCAGATTTGAGGAAAATCTCCATAATAAAAGAGACCAACCAACAGAGTGAAAGAGACCTGGATGAAACATAGATAATACAGGAATAAAACAAAGTTTCACAATCTATAATTAATATCCTCAGGGAAATAAGAAGATACCACACATCCATAAAACAACAATTGGATGCTACAGAGGAGGAACAATTAGAGAAAAACAAGAGTTCTTAGAAACTAAAATTATGATAAACCCATTTTTAAAAAATATTTTATTTATTTGACTGAGAGAGTAAAATAGAGGGAGAAGCAAGCAGAGGGAGTGGGAGAAGCAGGCTCCCTACTGAATAAGGACCCTAATGTGGGGCTTGATCCCTGAACCCTGGGATCATAACCTGAGCCTAAGGCAGACACTTAACCAACTGAGCCACCCAGGAGCCAAGATAAACCCACTTTTCAAAAAATCAAGACAAAATTTAGAAGATAAAATCATGCAAACCTAAAAAAAAAAAAAGAGAAAAAGGAGTAATGGCAAATAGGAAAGAAACAAAGAGACATGCATGATAAACATGGTTAATCCAATATTTAATTTATAAATGTTCCATAAAAAGAAAACAAAAAAAATGGTGCAATGGAAATGATCAAATATAAGACACAAGAAAACTTCTCTAAACCAAAATTATGAATCTTCTGATGGCCCCATGTTCTTAGAACCATAGGCAAACATGGAATACCAAGAAAAAACATCATTTTTAAAAGATCCATGTCAAAGCACACCATCATGCAATTTCAGAATAAGAGTGAAAACTCTTAAAAAGACTGCACTCAGAAGATCTAGGTCACATGCAAAATCCAAGTCACATGAATCAGAATAATGTGAGACTTCTCAACAGCAATAAAATGTTAGATGACAGGGAATAATTCCTCTAAAATTTTTAATGAGGGGACACCTGGGTGGCTCAGCTGGTTGGGTATCTGACTTTATGTCTTGATTTAGGCTTGGAGTGTGATCTTGGGGTCATGGGATAGAGCCCTGTATCACGGCTCCATGCTCAGCAAGGAGTCTGCTTGAGATTCTTTCCCTCTCCCTCTGCCCTTCCCCCTGCTGGTACACTTTTTAAAAATAAATAAATAAATCTTTTAAAAAATTCTTAGTGAGAAGTGATTTCCAACCCAAAATTCTTTGCACAGCAAAACTAAAAATTAGTTCAAGTTAAGAGCAGGGAAGATTGCTATGAAAGACTCAGCTATAACTTCTTGCATCTTTTAATTCCCCTCTATACTTTCTTAGGAAGCTACTGAAATAGTACCCGACTGACAAAAAGGAATTAATAAAGAAGAAAAAACATTTAAGCAGAGAAGGGCAAAAGAAAGTCTCCATTGTGGCAGCTATGCAGAAGGTCTTCAATTCAAATTTAAGCATTTGGGGAACACAAATAATTGTATATAAAAGACCAACAGGGAAAAATTAAGAGAAGATTCAGAGGTAATTTTAAATGCTTTTCAAATATTTTTATTTGATATATTTAGAAAATATATTTCCAAATATTTTTAGCTCTCTGCCTTTCAGAACCATGGTAGAATTGTTCTTCAAGGGCATCTTGGGGTTAGTGGAGCCATGTGAGTAGTTCTGGCCAACAAACTGTAAGCAAAAGTGATGCACATCACAACTGGGCCAGAGCATTTAAATGCTGGTTTGTCGCCCTTCAGAGTACTTTTCTTTCTGAAATGAAGACGGACTAGGTTCAAGACAGTGGCTGCCCCAAAAGGCAAGGACCCTTAGGGACTCTAATGAGTAAAGTCCCTCCGCCACCCCTTTTGTCAACCCATAGCTGATACAACATGAGCAAGAAATAAATCTCTGTTGTTTTGGGCCAACAGTATCTTGGTGGTGTTATCCAAAAAAATGTAACCCCTTCTGACAAGTAAACAGAAATCCATATGTTTGTAAAAACAGGGCAATTATTAGAATCAGAGTATACTACTAATTCTATACTGATAATATTTATATCATTGTGATAATGTAAAGTCTATTAATTTAGTTAGAACTTTTGATATGACCATATTGAATGGCTGGAAGAAGAGGAAGGGTGTTAGTTTAAGAAAGCTCAATCATTACCATAAAAAGAGCGAACATATAATGTCTAAATGTGGCAAATGAAAAAATAGTAAAAAAAAAATATTTTAGCAATATGTAGACAAACACCAGAAGAAACAGTTTAGAGTATAGAGATTTCTCTAGGGGAACAGACGTGAGAATGGGAACAACAGACTGCTCTTTCTCTTACATGTTAAATAGGACCATTTGATTTTTAACTATATGCATATATCCCTAAGGTTAAAATTAATTTTAATAGTTGAGCTTTAAAAGTTTTTTAAAGTTTAGCATTAGATTAGCACCCCACCCCATATTTCACTGAATTCCTGCCACAAAGGCAAAGTTGTATAAATCTTTTCCTATCCTATCTCCTGAGCCTTCTCCTGGACTTCCCTGGTGTTCCCAAGGCCCAGGAAAGTGGGGAGGGGGGTGGGTGAAGCTGTAAGGTAAGCCTGAGCAAAGATGTCTGGATTTCCCTAGGAAGGAAACAGTGTCATCAATCTGACTCACCTAAAAAGAACAAACCCCTTGTAGAGCCAAACCTGGGACAGATGCTGGGGAGAAGCTGGAAGAAGCCACACACTTTTCTGAATGAGTTAGAATGCCTGGTGACACATTAAGCACTGGTCTTCTGAAATTAACTCCTGGTCTGAGAGTTCCATTTTGTTCACAGTTTACCCGTGAGTAATTATAAGGTCAGTCAAGACAGAGATTCAAAAAGACCTATCCTTTCAGTAGGCCTCATCTCCAGTGAGATAAAATTCCAAGGTCCAACAGTTCAAAGTAGCCTGCAAGGTTGCAAGACCTTCTATCCCTCCCAAGCTGTTCCCTCGGCTGGACTGAGTCTCCGGAAAAGAAGAGTGTTCACCCATGTGAGTGAAAATGTCAAGGCTCAACAAGCCATTCAAATAAATGGCTGGAAGCATTCCAAGAATTATAGATTGTCAGGATGGATGTTGTTATTTCTACAGTAATGACTAAAAAAGAAAGAACAGCCTTGCTACAGACTAGGAACTGTTCTATGCACTTTATGCATAATCTCATGTCGGTATTATTATGATCATCATTTTACAAATAAGGAAACTGAGGCACAAAGAGGTTAAATACCTTGTTCAAGGTTCCAAACTAGTAAGTTACACAGATGTAATTCAAATCTAACTACATCACAGCACTTGGGGTCTGAAATGAATCACTGGTAATATTTGGAGGAAGAATAATTTTCCAAAATTCTGTATCAAAGTTCTGCACCAAAGAGACTGGGGGCTGCTTTTCAAAGATGCTATTGCTACTCACAATTCCACAAAGCGTGGAAGTATGTGAAACAATCATTCCCCCAACTGCATAGGTCTACTATTTATATGAAGCTATTTAACTTAATTACAAATAATTTAGGCTACAGATGGGAGCAAAGCAACATTAAGGATCTTGATTTTGAAACTGTTCTAAAATAGCTTTTAAAATCTAGGAGGCAAATTGTCTTTCCAAATGGAAATGAACGTGTGACACAGTGAAGCTTAAAGTTATTAGCATTTTTTCCCAAGCGCCCATCTATTTTCTTTGTCATTTACAGGATGTACCATCTTTAATTTCAGCTCCATGATCAAAGAGCTGCAACTCAAGAAGCTCACTATTAAAATCAATGGCTACACTTGGCAAGGGGTATAGCAGCAATATGATGGCTGCTTCTCACCTATAAGGGGAGACAAGACTCTCTTCATGATCTCAGGCAGAGACCCCAGCCCAATCTCTAAAGGAAGAGTATGGAAGTCAGTCTCTCCCTCTCAGCCTCTCAGTCTCTCTCTACCTATCTCTCTCTCTTTCTCTCTCTCTCTCTCTCTCTCACACACACACACACACACACACACCCCTATGTGCAGTGAAAGAGAAGCTCAGCCTCGCCCATCCCATTCCTCCGTACCTGTGAGGGCTCCACTGCTGAATGCAGTGCCAGGAAACATGTTTTTAGGAATTCAAAGTATCACATTTCATAATTTGATTTAAATCAATTATCCCATCCCTCCCTGGAACAGGCACAAGCTCCAAAAATACAAAATGTAAATGGAACCAGCTGCGGCAAAAACCTTTTGCCAGGATGGATTTCAGTCAATGTAATCAGCCTCCTTTTCGAAGTACATTACTGTTGAGACCCAGAGATTTGGTGAAACACTTCCAGTGTCCTCGGAGGGACCAGGAAGGTAACCAATTATGGGAGGGGAGAAATAGAAGGAGCTAATCTTCTCCATCCTTGCTGCCTTTGCCCCAAACTCTTATGAAGAATTAATTCACTCCTCTGGGGGATGCTAGGAAACTGAGGTCGTTACTGGCAGCCTTCAAACACTATCCTTAATTTATGGATATTTACTAAACCACATAATCATCCTAAGTTATCCCATTACAGGGCTCAGCAGAGATGAGGTCTGTAGTCCTGGGTGTGAAGATCAATTGTGAGAGGTTCTGCGAATGTGTGTGAGTGTTTATTAAAGAGGGCATGAGTGTACAATTATTTAGGCTCCCAACATGCTGCCCAACAAATGGATCCCATGCGTAGGGCTTGGCATCCTTCCATTGAAATCCTTCCCCTTAATTGATTTAAAATGATAATTCAATTAAAATAATTATTCTAATCAAACTTCATATCTTTTTGGCAGGTTCTACGGGGGCCTCTGCCCTCAATGTTATTTTAGTATTTTCATTATTTGTTTTCTCACTGGGCTGACTTTGGCTCTCTTAATCTTTGGAAAATTTTACATCATTGGATAGTCACTGCACCTTTCTGGAGCTTTCCACTCAAACCACAGGGAAGGAGGGAAGGAAATATCCTAAGAAGATGATGTGACCTTGAATTTTGAATAAGTGTGACCCAAGAAACAACTGAGAATGATGTATGGACACCTCACCTACCTGTTCACCTAAAATGCAGACTTTAGAATGGCTGGGCAGCTTGTGAAAGCTGTAAAGAGAGGACAAGTGGTAGTTCCATCTCTCTTATTCTTGTCTTTTTTTTTTTTTTCATTGCCTCGTTAGTCTTTCCGTGGCTGCTGCCATCTTGAAATGTGTAATACAATTCAGGAATTCTTCTAGTTTTTGAAATATAATCATAAAAGTTGTCTCATTTCTTCTACACAACTAGGTCAGAAACTAGGTAGAGCAGATCATCATAGGACCATTTTAAAGATGAGGGAATAAAAACAACACAGAAGGGTAGGTAGCTGTCCCAATGGCACACAGCTAATATTGGAAGGGCTGTCACTTTCAAACTGGAGAACCACACAGCAATGCAAGTGAAAAACAAACTACATCTATATTTTAATTTTTTAGCATTAATGCAATTTGCAAGGATAGTATGATTTGTGTAACAGCTAATTTTTATTTTAAAAAATGTTGCTGCCTCTCCTAAAAAAAAAAAAAAAAAAAAAGACTCCAGGTGCACTTTTGCCTGAGGGATGCCATCCTCTCAACCTGAATCATTGATGCCTGGAAATCCAGCTGTGGCCTCTTTCACTTTTCAGCCATGCTAATGAGCATGCAGAAAAGATCTGCAACTGAAGAGACAGGCCTCTTTCTGGTGCTACTCTAAGTTAAACACTGGATCAAGAGTTGAAAGACTTGATTCAACAGCTCTGCCACTGATTAGCTATGTAACTTAGGAAAATCCTTTTTATCTCTCTGCTCTTCAGAGTACTCACTACACCCTTAGATTCTAGTGTCTGTTTTTAGCCAAAAAAGCCTTAAGTTTTGAGATTCCAATATATTAATCCCAAATGAAACTGTCTCCAAGGGGGTAGGGGGGACAAAAATGGGCTTCAACAAGGCAACAGGTCAGTCTTGAAATCTTCCTAGAAGAAATTATACCCTCTTGATCCAAGGGAATGCCTGTCTATCAGCATATTATAGATATACCTTTTTTTTTTTTTAATAAAATAAGCTTGCAGGGGGCACCTGGGTGGCTCAGTGGGTTAAAGCCTCTGCCTTCGGCTCGGGTCGTGATCCCGGGGTCCTGGGATCGAGCCCCATGTCGGGCTCTCTGCTCAGCGGGGAGCCTGCTTCCCTTCCTCTCTCTGTCTGCCTCTCTGTCTACTTGTAATCTCTGTCTGTCAAATAAATAAATAAAATCTTTAAAAAAAATAAGCTTGCAGTACCTTTGATGATGTTATTGATGGAATGTACGTTTTGCTTTTATACTGATGACAAAATAGAGGCCTGGAGAGAGGTCTTACACATCTCATTATGCACCTATAGTAGCAAGGTAGAGCCTAAAAAATGAGGAAAAGGAAGGAGTCACACCCTTGGAGCCTGAGTGGAAATCTAAGAAGCCTGAGCAGGGGCTCAGACTCTCAGTCCCAGACCTCTGAACTGGCTGTCGTGCTTCTCTGCAAATTCTGCTCTGAGTGGAAGCCATCTCAGAATTTACATTAAAAGCCATATGGAAAAATCAAAGAAAGGAAAGGGGCTGTGGGAAATGGCATTAAAACATCATTCAAAAAGAAACTGGTTCAGACAGAAAGTATCTTCTAAACATGCTCTTTTCCAAATTACTTCTATGTAGGATTACCCATTTTAAGTAAGCCAACTTCTAGAGGGCAACCCTTTGTACCTATACTTTGTCCATCATAGTGTAGGAGGCTAAGAAATTGAAAACAACTTATATTTATATGTATATAAAAACAATTTTTATGTACATATATACAACCCAGCCCAAATTGGAGTTTTTCCTCTAGTCCACCCCCCCTTTTTTTTTTCCTTTTTGGAGAGAGAGTGAGGTGAAAATAAGGGGCAGAGAGAGCAGGAGAAAGTCAAGCAAACTCTGAGAGAGAAGCCCAACATGGGGGTCCAATCCCATGACCCAAGTCAAAACCAAGAGTCAGATGCCTAGCCAACTGTACCACCCAGGCACCCTTTCTTTTACTCCCTTTAAATGTCATTTTATAGGAATGGGTGGGTGATGAAAGATTCCTGGCTCCTGTTTTTCATTTCTCCCAGTTACATTGTATTGTTCTCTTTGGTCATAAGGTCAAAATAAAGTGATCAGAAACATTTTTTTTAAATGTCTGGAAAGATGAAATGTAACAAACGAAAATAAAAAATCCCTTAAAAAAGTAACTAAAGGGAATGGAACTAAAGTCATCTCCTAAGGCCATTTTTATGGAAAAAGCCTGGTGAATAATTGATTTCTACTATAGGAAAACATTTGACCAGCTGGTCCCCTAAATCTGTCGTCGATGTATCACATGATGAATGTGAGTCCTGGGCTGGCCTGCAAGTATTCTGATTCAGTAGTTGTGAGGAGAAAGAACACATACTTTAACAAGAACTCAAGCTGAATAGGATGGCACGTGACCCACTGACTAGATTTTTAGAACCACTGCCTTGGACAGTTTCCCTGAAGACTAACTTATTAGCGATCAGTAAGTTTTCTCGTGACTGCTATCATTTACCAAGACTTTTTAAATTAGTCTTCAAAAGAATATTGGTTTAGAGGAACTAACAGAAGATTAAGAACTAAGAGGCCCAGATTATATTCTCTGCACTAGAATGGGTCAATAAATGCAGTTATTATTACACAGGGTAACTAATATCACAGCAGCAAAATCCAGATTTCTGTTTTCTGAACAATTAAAGTCAGCAGCAGGTATTATGATAATCCTGGTGTGGTGCTTTAAGTCCCCTTTCTGGGCCTAGCACTGGTTCATGTGCTGGATATTGGAGGAAATATTCAAATCTACTTAATATAAATGGTATTTCTCAAGTACCCATTTTGAGTCAAACCAAAACACTAAGCAGGGAATGAAATAAGACATGAACTATTACCTCTACTGAAGAGTTAATGTGCAACCTCACAGAATTTGTTTTATACTAGAATTCATTAGCAGTCCATATTAGATATACAAAGTGCATACAGAAGGGCTGAGGGACACAGCAGAGAATCAGACTTTTGGCATGGAAGAAGTAAGTGTGAGAGATCTTTGTGGAGAGAATAAGTAATGGATAAGGTCTTACTTAGCAAGACATGATATCTTAATTCATTAGAAGGAACAGTCTTGAATTTGGCTGTTGCTAAGCCTGGACAGATGGTAAACAACCATGGGATAGAACGGTATGTCCCTCCTTAACTGGAGAGGTTCTTTTCTCTGCCCTAGTTTATCTTCCAAAACTAAGCTTACAAAAACTGTAAACATACATACATCTATCCAGTCATACATCTATCCAATTATACATTCATACTTGCATACTTTCAAGTAATCATTCATTCATTCAACCTTTCATTCTTCCTATCAAAGACTATACTTTTCACTGGGGATGCAAATCAGATCTAGCCAGAGTACTGCTCTCAAAGTTTGCAAAAAAAAAAAAAAAAAGGAAGAAAGAAAAAAGAAAAGAAATCAAAACTCCACATAGCTCATGAGTGAGAATTTCTCAGTGGCCACAGTTGTAACCCAGTGAGCTCAAATTAGGTAACCCAGAAAAGGTCTGTCTCTTTCATACTTCTCTTTCTCCAGATTAATTCATTCTGCTGAATGAGAGAGAGATTGGAGAGATAGCACAGTATTATGATTCAAGATTCTGGAGCCCAACTATATCGTGGGAATCCTGGCTCTAAGTAGCTTATAAATCATGGCCCACTGTATGATTCTGAGCAATTTACAGAACCTCTCCAAGCCTTTGTTCCTCATTTGTAAACTGGGGACAGTAAGTTAATATATATTCCTACATATATAGTGCCAACAAGTTCCATAGGGACACTATGTGAGTGTTCACTATTAAGAGGATGTTCCTTCCACACCAGTCTGTTACTTGAGAGCAGGAAATCTGTAGCCCCCAACTTAACCACAGATGGGCACCCCCACACAAGAGCATCTACTACATGCTAACCACTCAACACATGCTTTCCTGTATGGGCTGGCTGGGAGCTCCTCCTTTAAGTAACCCTGTATTTCCTTCCATCCTGAGAGCCATCATCTTCAGTGAGATGGAAAACAGCTGGCAAACACCCTCTCTACAACAACACTCCTACCACACTGCATGACCACTCCAGGTTACCCATCAGGCTCTTCAGGATAATCCATGCTTCAACACTGCATACACAGATGCCCTCCCAGCCCTTCAATCTTTTCCCTTTGTTCTCTTTAGCCTAGCACCTGCCCTCATTATCAGTATCTACATTAACCAGGAGTGCCTCAGACAAGCACACATGATTTTCCAAAAACACCTTCTCTAATACTTCTGACAAATGCTCTGCATTTACACTGACATACTTTTGAGAACAAGATTCCATATACTTCCTTACTGTTTCCTTCACCTTAACATAATCAATGAAGAGATCCCAGGCAAAAAGGAACTGGCTGTGCTCATAAGTGAGAAATATATGTGAGCTGATAAATATCCTCACCCCCAAGACTTAACACCAGTGCTAGAAAGTAGACTTTGTTCCATGTGTCAACTCCCATTACTTGGTATGAGAGTTCTGTTAAGACGGCTTCTGAGGTCATGTCTAAGCTCAGTAAGAAGTGGGCTGTGATCAGATAAGAGTGTGTACCACAGGCTCAGTGGTATAAAATAGTTTTTGATATTTGCTAGGCCTTCACTAGATCCTTTCATCAGTCTATATACTAACATGGTAAATTTAAGCCTTAGAACACTATACACACACACACACACACACACACACACATATAATTGACCCTTAGACAACACAGGAGTTAGGGCCACTGACTCCCCATGTAACTTTTAACTTCCTCCAAATTTAACTACTAACAGCTTACTATTGATTTACTATTGACTCACCAATTACATGAAGGGATATATAAAACATATTTTGTATGTTCTATGTATTATATACTGACTTTTACAACAAAATAATATAGAAAAAAGAAAATTTTAAGAAAATCATAGAAAGAAAATACACTGATAGTACTGTGTATTTACTGCTAGTGTAAGTTTACGTAGTCTGTTTGCAAGATGAATCATCTGTCAGTACCTATGTCAATATCATTTTATATGATAGAAAACACTGTAGAAGTTGTACATATTACTAAGAACAGACATCAAAAACAAAAAGTTAATGTGAAAAATAAACTCATAGTTACTTAAAGCTATGATGATTTGTGCACTGATAATGAAGAAACAGTGATTTGTTTGTTTTATGGTAGTCTAGTGTAATTGATACAAATATTTCATGGTAGCCCAGCCTATACACTAATGAATGAATCATCATGAAATTTTTATGGCATACAGTATTAGAGTCATATTCATTCGTTACATTTTTTAAAAAGCCACTTACCTATGATGCTAGGATTGCAGCTTTTCCAATTATGAAGAGACATACTGTACATTAAGGCAATTCTTTGAAAACAAAGTTATAAAATAGCACAAAAATACATTATTTTTATATGAAATATCACTCACCTAATGCCTATGTAAGGATAGGCTGTTCACTTCTATACAGCGTCCTCCACAATGCATACTTGGGCAATAATGACAACAAAAGTCTCATGCAGGTCTTACTCTACAAGCAGATTTTCACATGACACTCACACACATATACAACAGATAAGTGTATTAGCTGCACAGTATGATGGCCATTTATAATTCACTGCACAGAAGCAGATCATCATGAAGTCTTCATCCTCATCGTTTTCACACTGAGGAGGATGAGGAGGAAGTAGCAGGGTTGATCCTGCTGTCCTAGGGTGGCAGAGGTGAAACAGGTGAAGGAAAGGGAAGGCAGAGAGGCAGGCACATTAGGTGTAACTTTATGGAAATACAATATAATTTCTGTCTGACTTTTTGCTTTTCCATTTCTCTAGAATCGTTTCTATACTGTGCCAATCCTTCCACTGTTTGCTTTAATTTCAGTGCCCGTACCATAGAAGGGTCTATGTCATAAAAGAAGTCAAAAGCAGTCTTGAGAACTGGACTCCTCCTGCAAGACCGTCTGACATCAGTTTGTTTTCCGGCACTGCTTCTTCTACGTCTTCTTCCTCATTTTCTGTACTGATTCATAAACACTCGTCTCCATCAAGTGGTCTTCTGTTAATTCCTTCAGTGTGATGTCTATTAGCTCTTGAATTTCTCCAAGATCTGAATCTTGAAACCCTTCACTACCTCTCCCCCCACCCCACCTTTTTTGCCATATCCACAATCTCTTTCATGATTTCCCTGATTGGCTCCGTCATAAATCCTGTGAAGTTATGCACAACATCTGGATACAATTTTCTCCAGCAGGAATTTATTGTTTCAGGCTTCACAGCTTTCATGGCTTACTCTATAACAACAATGGCATCTTCAATGGTGTAATCTTTCCAGATTTTCATGATGTTTTATCAGAGTTCCCTTCCACAGCACTGACAGTCCTTCCTTGAAGTAACATGTGTAATGAGCCTAAGAGGTCCTTATGACCCCAGGACCTAAAGGTGGAGTTACAGACATTGTGTTTGGGGCAAGCCGATCACTTCAGCGCCTTTGGTATTTAAACCCATGGGCTTCCAGGTGGCCAGGGGCACTGTCCAATATTAAAAGAACTTTAAAAGGCAGTCCCTACTGGCAAGGTACTTCCTGACTTCAGGGACAAAGCATGGACAGGACCAATCCAAAAAACGATTCTCACTGTCTCAGTTGTTCTTCTTGGTGTGCAGCCAAAAGACTGGCATCTGGTGTTTATCTTTGCTCTTCAAGGCACAGGGGTTAACAGCTTTATAGATAAGGGCAGGAAGTCCTATTTTAAAGCAGAATTCATCTGTATTCAACAACAGTTAGCCTATCAATTCCTGCCTTAAATTGTAGTGCTCACTTCTCTTCCTTACTAATAAATGTCCTTTGTGGCTCCCCCCCCCCGCCCCCCGCAGAATAGAACACTTTAGTCTGCATTAAAATACCTGTTCAGGGGGTGCCTGGGTGGCTCAGTGGGTTGAGGCCTCTTCCTTCTGCTCAGGTCATGGTCCCAGGGTCCTGGGATCGAGCCCCGCATCGGGCTCTCTGCTCGGCAGGGAGCCTGCTTCCTCCTCTCTCTCTGACTGCCTTCTCTGCCTACTTGTGATCTCTGTCTGTCAACTAAATAAATAAAAAAAAATCTTAAAAAAAAAAATACCTGTTCAGGGAGATATCCTTTTGCCTCAGTGATTTTCTTAATGGTATGTATGAATTCATCAGCTGCCTGCTGGTCAACAGAAGCTACTTCTAGTCTCTTGACACTTTTTTAAGCCAAATTTCATCCTAAAATTATCAAACCAGGGCGCCTGGGTGGCTCAGTGGGTTAAGCCGCTGCCTTCGGCTCAGGTCATGATCTCAGGGTCCTGGGATTGAGTCCCGCATCAGGCTCTCTGCTCTGCAGGGAGCCTGCTTCCTCCTCTCTCTCTCTCTGCCTGCCTCTCTGGCTACTTGTAATCTCTCTCTGTCAAATAAATAAATAAAATCTTTAAAAAAAAAAATTATCAAACCATCCTTTGCTGGCTTTAAATTCCCTGGCTTTAGTCCTTTATCTTCTTTTTCCTTTAAGTTGTCATGTAACAACTTCACTTCTTCTCAAATGATTAATTAGAGTCTATAGGTATGCCTTTCTTGTAGCAATCCTGCACCCACATAAAAGCTGCATTTTCAATATGAGATAAAAAGGTATTTTGCAAAAAGTGCAATGTGTTTTGCTCCTGCTGGTAGAGCTGCACCAATGGCTTCTCAGATTTCCTTTTGCTTTGGTTTGTTTTTGTTTTTCACAATGGTCCTTACACTGGATTCATTTATCTTGAAAAGGCTGGCAACCTCAGCCGTGGACTTCAATCTACAATACATATCAAGCAATCTGACTCTTTCTTGTCATGTCATGACTTTTCTCTGCTTCTTGGGAGCACTTTCAGCCTCACTCGTGGCACTCTGTATGGGTCCCATGGTGTTATTCCAGGTTTATGGTATTGCACTAAACGTGATGAAAAATACGCCAAGAACTGTGAAAGATCACTTTTTACTGTGATACACAATTTACTGAAGAGATGAACTGCACCGCTCACGTGGAGGTGATTAGCATCACATGGCATTTTAAGCACATTCTCACAACACTTGAGCTTACCACAATACCAACAGGAGGTGGTTATAAAATTATTACAGTAATACAGTCTGTACTACAGTGAATTTTATGCAGTTATGATTTAATACTGTATCTTTACAGTCATTTAATCTTTCAACTATGAGTGGCACCATGTACAGTCTGTGCTTATAAGTTTCAATAAATTTTCACTTTTCGTAATAGATTTATATATATTTTATGGTATCAAGTGATAAAATAGACTAGTATCTACATATATTTTATGCATCTCTGTCATACTTAATTTGTTCTTAATATTTTTAGTACTTCTAGGTTATGTAGCTTGTCTACAATTTTCTTTAAATTGTCACAAATCTCCAAAAATTTTTCCAATGTATATATTGAAAAATCCAAGTGGAAGTGTACCCACACGGTTCAAATCCATGTTGTTCAAGAGTCACCTGTATTCAGATTTGAAGAATATAGTCTATCCTAAAGGCCAAATATTCTCTACTATTTTGATCTCTAAAATCACCCTGAATTAAAAATCTTCAACAAGGTCTCAATTCACCTTAAAATGTGTTTCTTGGGACGAATAACCTAATCTATTATTAGCTTATCACTAATTCAATTTCAGACTAACTAGTTAGTCACCTAACAAGGGCCTATAGGAATGGTATCCAAAAAAGGTAAGTTTTGACATGGAAGATGAAAAATAAAAGAATCTGGGGTACTTTCCAAAGAGACACACCCTTACAGGTTTCCACAGTGCAGCCTAGATAGTCATTAAAGGACATTAAGGCACACAGTATTGGGGAGAAAAATTTAAAAAATAAATAAATGTCACAAAAATGAATTGGATTAAGAAAGATGGAGACATCCGAAAAGCATACACCATCTGCTTCACAAATGTACTCACCTCTGGGCTTAGGGGATAATTCTAACTTTCCAAAGTGTGTAAAAGATATGCAGAAGGCCAAAGTGACTCCTATTCACCAGCTAGACAAGATAAACCAGTTAAGGTCTACTTGGCCTACTAAAGAGAATCCCAAGGAAGCGAAGGGAATTGGCTCAGTGTTTTGGTAAAGGGAATTGGATGAAGGGGTAAAGAGTTTCTCTTCCCTTCTGGGATTTGTCAATCTTTTATTATTGTATTTTACCTATACCTAAGACTATTCACATATTAAACTCTTTAAAATCAAGTTGCATCTTACAGTCAGAACTTTTTTCTTTCTTAATAGAAAATAAAATATTGGCATCTATTGTATTTGATGGCATCTTAGATGAAATGAAATACTGTGTATTGGGAGAGGGGCTATAATACATGGGAATATACAATACTTTGCCATCTCATCTCTTGGATTTAGCCACAATCAGCATAGCCCTCCAAGCCTCTGTCTTCAATTCATAAGTTGTTTGTGGAGTCCCCAAGACCCCCAGGCACAGTGATCATGTTTGTGCGGCTACATGAAAACTCTTGTCAGAAAGGGGAAAGACAAGGTGGCCCTATTTATTTTAATATGTCTTCAGCTATTTTAAAGAGCTTTTCTTACTTCCATGTTGGAGGTCCTTCTACCAGTTTGGAAGAATGCACCCCTCCCTCAATTCCCCAAACACACCAGTTAAATTTTAAAGCTTAGGAGTTTTCTCTGTTTCCATTAGATCAGGGAACAGCCACTGAGAAAGGAAGGAATGCTTTCAGAGTGTCACTTACACCCCAGAGGCTCTGTACCACCCACAGTCTTCCCTTTTTGCCTCTCAAATGAATCAGAGAAAATTAAATATCAAAACTCACTCAGACACTCCCAGTTTCTCCAGGCCTTCAATCCAGCCTTTGCCACTTGGTGAGGAATATGGCTTAGTTGAGCTCTGGGAATATAAAATAAAGTTGCTATTGGTGCCTTGTCAATCAACATCCAATCCCATGAAAAGGCAGAATGTGCAGTCATGTGCCTGCCACATGTAGAATGTTACTCAACAATTCCTCCAGGGAAATTCTTACAGCCCAGACATTTGACTCAGAGATCCAAGGGGGAGAGGAGAGAAGAGAAGGATCAGGAATGAATTCATGGCCGGTATTAATGTAACACTGACTTCCCCCATCTTGACCATCCAACTATGCATAGGGAAGAAAAAGAAAGAAAGAGGACAGAAAACAATGAATGGAAAGGAGAAAAAAGAGCAAGAATGTTCTCTTCCAGAAGCACAGCCAGGGGTATAAGGGATATATATTCTCTAAAAGAGATACTCCTCAGAAAAAGTTCTTACAGTGCTGTTAACATCACTACTGTTAGAAAAATATAGGTTAAAACAAATCAAAGAAAACAACATGAAAGCAAGGAGAAGCTAAGAGAAACCTATGTGGCAAAACCTGGAAGCAGAGAGTCAGTTTTTCTCTTTCCCATAAATAATGCTACATGGCAGCCCATCACTTGCCTACAGAAACTAGCTTTGTCAGGACCCAAGACATGGTGACAAGGAAAAACCCAAGCTGATGGTCACCCAGGTGGACCTGAAGGAGTTCACACAAGGCCAAGAAGAAAAATGGAGAATTTATTAGTTGCAATCACTGCTAACAGGAAAAATTCATTCATAAATATGTTCTTTCCCTCAGGTGAATATAATGGATCTGTCTCTCTTTCAATCAATTGGCCTGAGTCAATGTCAGCTGGGAACATCCTAAAGGAGGATGATATCGTCTCCAAATTCTACCTCCCAATGTTATTTCTCTTCAAATTACATTTGCTCATGTCTACAGAGTATTAAGACACCCGTTGATTTATCAAAGGACCTCGCAGGAATGAAACAATCTTCAAACTGAGACTTTAACAGAATTGACAGATGCAGCAGTTCCCTGTAGAACAGCTAAGACACAGAGAGGAACCTGAATATCATTGTCCTAAATTATCTGGAACAAATTGCCCAAATTCCCCCACTTAAGGCAAATGAACATGCCTCTTTCTCTGGGGGCTGTGTGAAATACAAACACACCTTTACTTGTCTGATCTACTCCTTTGTGGTTTTAAGTGGGGAAGATCAAGTCATACAACCTAATCAAAAAGAATATTTTTCTTCTCTAACTGAAAAAGCTTAAGGATTCTTCACATGTGTATAGAACTTTATACTATTCTAAGAACTCTCAGCTGTTATGTTTGATGCTCATAGGCATTAAAGCACATAATAAGATGTGTACTTACAGTCAGCCTAATACTGCAAAGCAAACCAACAGTTTTTCTATAAACATTACATGCCAGTTGCCCATAACCTCAAAAGATCTTTCTCTCGGGGCACCTGGGTGGCTCAGTGGGTTAAAGCCTCTGCCTTCGGCTCAGGTCATGATCCCAGGGTCCTGGGATCAAGCCCCACATCGGACTCTCTGCTCAGCAGGGAGCCTGCTTCCTCCTCTCTCTCTCTCTGCCTGCCTCTCAGCCTACTTGTGATCTCTGTCTGTCAAATAAATAAACAAAATCTTTAAAAAAAAAAAAAAAGATCTTTCTCTCTATCCACTGCCCTTTCCTTTCCTTTTCCCTAAAGCTTTTCTCCCCTCCTATGATCAGTCCTGCCTCTTTTACAACCTTTATTATTGTTGTTATATGTACAGGTGTTTGCATTTTCATTGCCTCTGAGGATCTTTACTCATAAGATGGTAAATCTCCCCCACATTTTCCTTTTCTTTCTTTTAAAAATTCTCTTTTATACTCCCATACCCTAATCAAATGATACCCACATGTTTCACAACAGATTGTGTTTTGTTTCATCTTCACAACCCTTTCTCCTGGCCATATCCTTCCAGTACTTATGCTTATTTTCCTTGTGATTTGTATAAAAGGTATTTACTCACCCTTCCTCACCCTGGTTCTATTTCTGCTGCCACAAAAGATAACGTTGATGTTAGTCTAAAGCCATCAACTTCAAAGAAGGAAATTACTTATTTGTACAGAAAATGCTTCCAAAGTCTTTCTTCTTACTAACTCTTCTTAAAAACTTTCTTCTTGGGGCACCTGGGTGGCTCAGTGGGTTGGGCCTCTGCCTTCGGCTCAGGTCATGATCTCGGGGTCCTGGGATCGAGCCCCACAACGAATTCCCTGATCAGCAGGGAGCCTGCTTCCCCCTCTCTCTCTGCCTGCCTCTCTGCCTACTTGTGATCTCTGTCAAATAAATAAATAAAATCTTTTAAAATAAAAAACAACATTCTTAACAAACTTTTATTCTTCATCCCTGCCATAAGATTTTAAAGTCAGAAGGGACCTATGAAATCTAATCCAAAGGTCTCATTTGAAGGTGACTAAGCAGGGATCCAAACCCAGGCCTCATCAGCTTAGGCCTTTGCAACATATACTGATATCTGGCCCAGTCACCTCTGAGTCTTACACTCAGAAATCACTTGACATTATCACCTAGTGGCCCAAATGTATTTTGAACTCATTCCAATGCCATCACTGAGCTCTTCCCCCCACCCCATTCCACCACCACCCCCCAGCCCCCAACTCCTCCTTCCCCACTCAAAACCTGCTGTGCCTCCTTGGTGAATATACCACCACCCACCGATGTCATCCTTGATGTGGGTGTCATCCTAATTCCTCTCCTCCTTCTCCCCCCACCTCCAGTTCATCTCTCAATCTGTCTCCTCTCAAGCCTCTCCATCACCAGCCTAGTTCCAGCTACCAACAGCTCTTTCCTCAATTACCACAGTACCTTCCTAAGTGGTCTCCTATATCCCCATCTTGTCCATATCCAATAGCAACCACCTCTTACAGCAGACACATCTGAAGTTAAAATTTGATCACATCAATACTCTGATTAAAACCATCAATGATGGGGTGCCTGGGTGACTCAGTGGGTTAAGCCTCTGCCTTCAGCTTAAGTTGTGATCTCAGGGTCCTGGGATGGAGGCCCACATTGGGCTCTCTGCAGGGAGCCTGCTTCCCCCTCCCTCTCTCTCTGCCTGCCTCTCTGCCTACTTGTGATCTCTGAGAAATAAATAAATAAAATCTTAAAAAAAAAATCCATGAGTCCCCCATTACCATCAAGAGGAGGTTCATATACCCAAGTAGAGCTACAAGGCTGTGTTTTGACCCCTCATGTCCAAGCTCATCTTTAGCCCCTCCTACATCACATTTCAAACCAAACTTCCTTCAGTCATTTAGATGAGTCATGCTCTTTCCCACCTATAACCCTTTGCACAAGCTATTCCCTCTGGCTGCAAGATTTTCCCTCTTCCATTTTGTTTGGATTACTGGCAAGCTTCTATTCATCATTCAGGTAGGAACTTTAGAAATCTTTCCCTGCAGATCGCATGCTTCCTTCTTGCAGTTCTTTGCTCAGATGTCAGCTTTTCAGACAGCCTTCCCCCTATCAGCAGCTCATATAACAAAATCTCATGGACATTTCCTTATGCTGCCTCTGCCCCTTCCCCACCTGTTCTCCTCACCACCACATTAGACAATTTTTAAGTACCATGAGAACAAGGACCCTGCTTGTCTTAACCAACTGCCAAATCTTCAGTGCCTAGTAAGCATTTTCAAGTATTTGTTAGAAGAATGAATAATCTTGGTATTTAACATAACTTTGTTTACAGTAGTAACTTAATAAGTATTTGAAGAAGGATAGAAGGGAGGAAGGAAAGAAAGAAAAAAGGTTAAAACTTGGGAGTTTAGAATGGCTGTCATCTTTCTTTTCTATAAAAGTTACATCTCCTCATTTTATGATTTGTTATTTCATCAACTTTTTCCTATTAGCCACTGAAAACAGCTGCCCCCAAATGGACCAGACCATCAACAAACTTAACTCCAAATGCAGCAGCACAGCAGTGAGGCCCACAGTCATGAGCACCCCTCCAGACTTCTCCAATTCACTGCTTAAGCTTAGATGCCTATATTGAAGCACCAATTTCTGTATCTTTGATTGAAATGCCAGAATTTGTCTACAGCCCTGCCCCATCACCTGCACCTTCCCTGAAAACAATTACATCAAAAACTCCTGTTCTACTCTGTTTCTCTCATACACCACCTCCTAGCACCCCACGAGCTGTGTAGGTTACTATTCCTTAACCTGCTCTCATCTCTCATCACCCACAATGTCAACATAGATGCCTCTCATTTATACTACTTTTTTCCCACTTAGTTCACTTTTATTTAAGAGAGTATATGCTTCCTATTCTGGGTCTCCCCAGAAACCCCCCTTTAATGATTTATTTGAGAATCCTGCCCACTTGACTAAGTTTAAGGGCCTCACCTTCCTTTCCTTTTTGAACAACGATTTGTGCTTGCCCACGTCCCATCTGCTTCCCACCACAGTTGGTCCATGAACACTGGAAGTGACCTGCTCTCTCTTGTGCAAGAACATAGAAAGGCATCTGCTCCAGCCAGGAAATTAGAATTCATCCAGAGCAGGGAGGTCCCCGGATCTGTTCATTCATGTTAGGTCTCAGTTCCTTCCTACTTATGTTTGTTCTTCCTTTTACAGCCCCAGCATCATTCCTTTTGGCAGAAAAGATGAATGTAAAATAGCTCTGATGGAGTTTGCACTGTACTGACCATTCATCGACAGTACCCTGGCGCTGCCAAGCACTCGGCCAAAGGGATTCTTTTCTTCTTATTCCATGCTTAGTTTTAAATCCTTTTCCCTATGCTAAGCTTTCTGAAAGCCTAGATTCACTCTGAGCTTCAGCTTTCTGGCTTCTTTAAATTTTTCTTCTCATTTTTTTAAAAAAATACTACGTATTCTACTTTGTGCATGCCTGGTTTAGGTTTTATTCTTTTATATTTTTATACATCTTTAAAAGTCTGAGCTCATCAGAGAAGGATCTGTAGACTCAACCTGAATTCTATGGGGTTTTTTTCTTTTTCTTTTTCACTTAGATCCATTTTTCTAAAATCATTAGAATAGTATCAGGGTGGAATCAGGACTAACTTAATATAGACATTGTTTTCACTTTCTTTAAGGTACTCGTTGTGAACTTGATTCATAGAACACTGTACAAAATGCGCAAAAACAAAAAGAAAAAATTTGAATCTATCCAAAACCTTGTCAACAAGGAATATCACCACTGCCATTGTACCCATGTATGTAGGGCTTCTTTTCCCCTCTGTGTTAGCAAAGAAAAGGGAGAATCATTTGTGCATCTGATTTACTGCTTGCTAAGCTCACTTAACATCTTTCTGTGCACATTTTTCTATGTCACTAAATATTGTTCTTCAACATTATTTTTTAAGGCTACATAGTATTTCATGATATATATAAGCTATTATTAATTCAACAAATGCCTATTATGAGACATAGGCTGTTTTTAACATTTGGTATTAGGAAAAGCCATATATTGAACATTGTTGTAGGGGAACCTTTGTGCATATCAATAACTGTTTCTTTAGGACTCAGTCCTGGAAATGGAACTGCTAGGTCAAAGGGTATGAACTTTTTAAAAAAGGTATGAATTAAATTTCAGGATACAGATAAAAATTACCCTTCTACAAGGGCTTTATATTCTCTGTAAATATATACCAGGTTACATTCTCTGGAGATGAACATATATAATTTCCATAAGTTAAATTTTTCCAAAAACCTTAACCAATTTTACAGGTAAAAAATGATATATGTTGCTTTCAGTTGCATATATTTAATTACTAGTAGGTACTGATACTTTTCATATGTTTATTGACTTTATTTTTCTGCTTTTATGAATTATCTGTTCATAATCCTTTGGAAATTTTCTTTCTAGGGTGCTTGTCTTTTTCTTAAAATATAGGAGTTCTTTTATACCTTGATAATTATATTGGACCTATTCTTACAAGTATTTTATTCCTATTTTTCACTTGCTTTTAAATTTTCACTATTTTAATAAGGCAATAGCCTTTGTTTAGTAAATGAAATGTATTTTTTCTTATATATGATCTGCCTTTTGGATAATGTCTTACATGGCTTCCCCAACAAAAGATTACTTTTTAAAAAAATACCCATATTTCCTTCCAATATTTTTTTTTAAAGATTTTATTTATTCATTTGACAGAGATCACAAGTAGGCAGAGAGGCAGGCAGAGAGAGAGGAAGGGAAGCAGGCTCTCTGCTGGGCAGAGCCCGATGCGGGGCCAGATCCCAGGACCGTGAGATCATGACCTGAGCCAAAGGCAGAGGCTTTAACCCACTGAGCCACCCAGGCGCCCCTCCAATATTTTTATGGATTCTTCTTTCTTACTAAACATTGAATTTATATAGAATTTACTTTGCATATGGCATGAGATAGGAAATCTTAATTTGTGCCTCAAATGCCTAGCCATTTTTTCAAAACCATTTATTAGGGGTACTTTGGTGACAGTCCATTGAGTGTCTAACTCTTGGTTTGGCTCAGGGCGTGATCTTGGGGTCCTAGGATTGAGCTCATAGAGAGCTCCACACTCAGTGAGGAGTCTGCTCAAGAAATCTCTCTCTCCTTCCCCTGCTGCTCCTCCCCTCATTCATATTTTCCTCTCTTTCTCAAATAAATAAATCTTTAAACTAAAAAAATTTTATTGGGTGCCTGGGTAGCTCAGTCGGTTAAGTGTCTACCATTGGCTCAGGTCATGATCCCAGGGTCCTGGGATTGAGCCCCACATTGGATTCCCTGCTCAGTGGGGAGTTTGCTTCTCTCTCTATCCCTCTCCCTGCTCATGATCACTCTTCTCACTCTCTCTCAAATAAATTATTTAAATAAACAAACAAAAACATTTATTAAATAATCCTTCCTTCTCCCCAGTGATATTTAAGAACCATTCTTATCATACGCAAATTCTTATATATACTTAAGTCTATTTTTAGATATTCTACCTGTTAATTTGAAAAGAATTAGAACTTTTAAGTCCTCTCATTCAGAAATGAGGTAAATACTTTCATTCATCGAGATATTTCTCAGTAAGTTTTCTTTCCAAATAAGTCTTTAACATGTCTCATTAAATTTATATGAACACATTTTACATTTCTGACTGCTATTACTGATGGGACCATCTTTCTTATACTTTTTATTGGCTTATCACTAATATAGAGGAACTGTAATGGTGGTTGTGATGTGATGCTCAGATCCTCCTTTGTGGCTTATACATTCACATCCCTAGCTGCTGGGTAGTGACGGATGGCAGATTGAACTTGAGTTCCCCTCTGGAACTGCCCTTAGCAGGAGGGCTGACTTGCTGTAAGTCACACTCTTCCCACCGGCAGTCCTTGTCCAATGATGGGCAGGTTAGAGGTATCAAGGTTCAGACCCCATGCATCAAAGCAGGAAACTCTAAAGAACCCTCTCAGCTTCAAGGCCCCTCATGGAAAAGGATGTGGTTCTAATGGAAACTACATCATAGTCTAACACCTCCCTCCACTCCCCCTAAGCTATTCACCCTAAGAGCACTTACCAATAAACTTCTGATATATAAGCCTCCACATCAGAGTATACTGCCCAAGGAACTGGTCCTAAGATAGCTGTTGTCAGGAGTGATCTGAGGAAGAAGACTAAACTAAAATGCAGTTTTCTAACTGGATCACCTGCTAACAGGCTGGCAATGAGGTCTCCATTCTTAGCAGTAGGTGGAACAGTAGAAACTACAAATTTTTTGTAGCAGTGCAACTAAAACTTTTCACCAGTGACAACTGGGGATAGGATACCCTTGGAAGAAAATGCACTGGCAAATGCAGTAGCTTAAGTTTCTGAGGTTCTGAGGAAGTCTAATTATAAGGACAATGGAATCTAATGGCTTGCTGAGTGGCACTGATGCATTGGAGAGAGACAAGAAAAGACTAACAGTAATTAATCACTAATTAAAAGCTAAGAGTGAAAATCAGACGACCTCTCTGGCAGCATGTAAAGAGGCTATGGTTCCTGATCTCTGGGGAAGGGAGGAGGTTAAGGATCAAATCCAAGACTTAATTATACGAATTGCAAAGCTCCAGATAAAGTGAATTCTCAGCCCTGGTAAGTCTGCTATACCAAGTTCAGGGCTCTGATTGGGAAGGAATGAGACCCTGAAATTTGAAATGAATCACTGGGATCAATACATTTGTAAACATTAACAGTCCAGATCCCCCCAACCTCTCTGGGCCTGTAGAAGTGGCCCACTGCTCCTTAGTAGTCTACAGCACCCCTTATTTAAAGATAAGGCAGAGACTTCTGTCCTGCAAGGTAACATGTACCCTCCCTCAACTTCTTTCCCCACATCCCCTGTTGGGCAAGAGAGCAATGTACAGGGTCAAGTGACAAGGTTACCTGGATGATGATGTGCTGGGCCTGTAAAGGGAGGAAACTGTATCCCAAAGATACTGTAAGACCTAGCTTAACTTAGACTAATATAAGCTGAAACATATGTATGAGACTGGATGCTGAGGGTGCTAGAACAAGATGAGTAAAGGACATCAAGTAGGGAAAAAAAGAGTTCATCAGCATGAGGACACTCTCCTATATTAGAGGATCTAATTTCATATCCTGGCCTAGGAAGTGGCACTAGCACACTACTAGGATTACTCTTGGAAGATCAGAAAAAGAAAGAGGTCATACTAAATGAAGTACAAATATCAAAAGTGCCTTAACTAAAATGAGGGGTTTAAAAGCCCAGGGAAATAAGCAACTAGAGTGGATATACTTCGTACGGCCAGTAATCTCACTTGGTGATAACATTATGCAGCAGAGTCTGGAGGACACCCATTTACCAAAGTAATAAGACAATAAGGCATGGGCTGGTAAGAGAGGCTGTCCACTGGAGGCCAGATCAGAGGAAAGGAAATACTATTAAAAATCATGTTCACTGGTAGTGGTGAAGATGATAAAACCAAACAAAGAGGCCTGGTTTTCTAACCCGGAAACCATTAACTCAAAGGCTACTCAGAAGGAAAGACTCTGCAACACCAAGGCAAATATGCACAATAATAATTCCCATAATTCTTCTCTAAAAAGACCTACAGCCACTTACTCTGATAATCATATACTGGGGAAAAGTAAAATACACCAACATTTCAAGGACTATTATACAAAGGGTCAAAGTTGATATCTGGGCACATAAAACATACTCATGGCTCCATTAAAATGGGAAATTCTGAGAGACAAGTAATAAATAGAATGTTAATAGGCCTAATCTTGCTTGAAATCTTGCTTCTACTGGGGCCACAGATCCATTCTATGAAAATGTCCTTGGACACTAAATGCATAAATGGAATGAACATTTGTGGTGGTTGGCATAATCCTTCATGGGTTCCTTGGCCTTTGGGATAAGTAAGAGCTATTATAGTAGGGAAGATCTAGTGAAAGCCACTGAAACACCCCCTTTTCAATGAAAAACTATAAATAAAACCACTATCGTGTCCTGGGGAAAATGATAGAGATACTGTCACCCCAAAGACCTCATCATGACTGAGAATGCAGAGGTAGTAGTCCCCATTTTATTTCCATTTAATTAAGTAGTCTGGCTACTAGAAAAACCAGACAGATCCTGGAAGAGGACATTAAATTCAGCCTAGCAGTAGCTCTAATTACAGATACTGTGCCAGATGTGATATCTTTTCCAGAACAGATCAACATGGCCTTAAATACATGGCAACCAGGCACCGATCTGTTGAATGTGGTGTTTTCCATCCATATCAGGAAGGAGGATCAGAAATATTCTCTTTCACAATAGAACAGGCCAAAGAATACATTCACTGTTTTGCCCTGGTATTATGTTAACTCTCCCAATCTCTGTCATATTGTAACCCAAAGAGACTAGGAATCTATTGGAATTTTTTCAGAATATTACACTGAACCACCATATTGGGCAAGATGAGTAAGAAGTACTAAGTACATTGGAGGCCTTAGGAAAACATGTGTCCAAAAGTGGGGGAAAAACTCTGAAGATTCAGGGACTTGCCATTATCAGGACATTTTGGGGGGATCCAAGGATGCTGATACAGCTCTTCCAAAGTAAAGGACAAACTTCTGCATCTCACACCTCCTGTCCATAAGGAGGACATATGATGCCTGGTAGTCCAGATTTTAGAGACAGCATTTTCCCTATTTGAAAATACTGCTCTGATCCCCCTACTGGGTGACATGATGTACAGTTTCAGGTATGTCCCAGAGCAGGAAAGGCTTCTCTAAGGCAGGGAAAAGTTGTAAAAAAAAAAAAATGCAGGCCTGCCACTTAGTCAATATTACCAGGAAGACACTATGCAATTGGAGGTGTTGGTGTGGGGAAAAATGCCCAAATGAAGCCAGAAAAATGGCTGAACTTGGGTCACAGATGTGTCTGTTCAATATGTGGGTTCAGGGTGAAAATGAACAGCTATTATACAATAATATACCGCCCCACTCAGCGGTAACCTAGAAAGTCAATGGTATAGAAAATCCTCCTTAAGAATGGAGCTTCAGAAGATGCACCTGGTAATGCACTTTGTTGAATGAGAAGTGACTCAAGGTAAGAACACATACATACTTAAGGCCAACGGTGTTATTATCATGCTTATGTGGTGTGCCAGGAACCTGAAGGAAAAAGACTAGAAGATCATAAACAAAGAGCGCTGGAGAAGAAAAATGAAGATGCATCTACAGAAGTCAACACAAAATGTGAAGACCTTTACTTGTTGTATTAACTAACACACCAGAGAGCATTTACCATAGAAAAAGGACTAAACAACGAGGCAACCAGGATGGCTGGCTGACTTATCTAGATGATGCTAGCCAGTCTCTGCATCAGCCACCCCAGTGCTACAGAATGTGTACAGGAACAGAGCAGCCATGGAAACAGGAATAGGGGTTGTGCATGGGCCTAACAGCATGGGCTCCCAGTCACCAGGATTGATCTAGCTACTGCTGCCACCAAATGTCTAACCTACCCGGAACAGACATGCATACTGATTATATTAACCATTTTATCAATGATTATGTTGATTATCTTGAATGGACTTGAAACACATTCTGGTATGAGATTGCCTTTTTTGGCTGCGGGCTTCAGCCAGCACCACTATTTTAGGATACAATATTTGATCTGCTGACCAAGATTTCACAAATATCACACTGGACCAACATACCTACTTTACAGCAAAGAAAGCACAACACTAGGTGCATGCATGGTCATTAGATCCACTAGTCTTATTGGATCACACAGAAGTTATTGGCCTGACAGAGCAAGGGGATGGCCTTTTGAAAGTACAACTGAGATGCCAGCTGGGAGATGACACACTGAGAGAACAGGACACCCTCTCCAGCATGTAATATACATCCTAAATCAATGCAGAGTATATGTCACTGAATCTCCACAGACAGAATATAAAGGTTCAAGATACAATGACTGAAAGAGGAGTAAAACCACTTACCATCATGCACAGTGACCCACTTGTGAGAATATGTGATTCCTGTTCTTGAGCTCTGTAGGTTTAGAGATCCTGGGTCCTATACCCCTTGCTTCCATCCATTAGGTAGCAAGAAAGAATCTCCCTAAACTCTAAGCTATGACTTCCATTTGGTCACTTCAGGATCCCCATGCTAAGGGACCAGCAGGTGGTGAATTACCAGGGTAATCAACCCAATAATCAGAAGGAAGTAAGGCTGTTAAAATGTATCAAGTCAGGGAAAATATATATATATATTTTTTTGTTTTTGTTTTTTTTATTTATTTTTTATTTATTTTCTGCATAACAGTATTCATTATTTTTGCACCACACACAGTGCTCCATGCAATCCGTGCCCTCTCTAATACCCATCATCTGGTTGCCCCAGCCTCCCACCAACGCCCCCCCCCCGCCACTTCAAACCCTCAGATTGTTTTTCAGAGTCCAAAGTCTCTCATGGTTCACCTCCCTTTCCAATTTCCCCCAACTCCCTTCTCCTCTCTAACTCCCCATGTCCTCCATGCAATTTGTTATGCTCCACAAATAAGGCAGCCTCTTTGGAGAACAGTGTGGAGATTCCTCAAGAAATTAAAAATAGAACTTCCCTATGACCCTGCATTTGCACTCCTGGGTATTTACCCCAAAGATACAGATGTAGTGAAAAGAAGGGCCATCTATACCCCAATGTCTATAGCAGCAATGGCCACGGTCGCCAAACTGTGGAAAGAACCAAGATGCCCTTCAACGGATGAATGGATAGGGAAAAATATTTTTGGAAACCTAGTGATCCGTTAAAGCATCTCTTGCTAGAACTTTGTCTTAATTTTGACAGTTTTTGTATGTGATAATCTCATTTCAATGTCTAAATAGCCAAAGAATTATAGTTTTTCTTTTTCTTTGAACTAAGATTTAAAAGTACTTAATTTCACTTTTCAACTAAAAATTTCTTTAATAATTTTTATATAGTGTCTCTTTCTCAAATGCTTACATAAATCCAGTGATCTAATATTCTTAATTTCCATAACCAAAACACTTCATTTAATGGTACTTTGCCATGCACAAATGATTTCACTTTTTCATTTCTTGATTCATCCTTGTTCCAGTTATGATCCCCTTCTCCATTTCTTAAAAAACAAAAACAAAAACAAAAACAAACATTCCTAGCAGGTAGTAGAAACTATCCTCCAACTTGCTACAACCCAACTTCCCATTCAGAATGCCAAGTTCAAACCTCAAACCAGCTGCTTTACTGGAACTGCTACCACAAGCAAAATCTCTCCTAAACAAAGTCCCAGTGTTTTCTATACTTGCCCTTTCATTCATGAATAGAATGAATAGAGCTTCTGACCCTGACCTGCTTGATTAAAGCCTGCCACGTTCCTCCACCAGTCCTTTCCTCCTGGCAGAACTTCCACGCCAAATCCAATTCCTCTGTGGGACTTCACAGTGAACTCCTTGCCTACACAAATATGTACACTATAAATAGCATCCTTCTACTGAATTCATAATCAGGGTTCCCACACTCTACTATGTCTGAGTAGCTACTTTTTGCCTCAAGAGGGAGACCCAAGACCCAAGTCCAGCATATGCCCCAAAGGTTGATTCTTGCCCCCTTTTCCCCCTCCCAGGAGCTGCACATGTTTTCTTTTCTTTCCCCCCCAAACTCACAAAAACAAGCAATGCCTCCATATTTTGCTTTCTCCTTCTGCTCTCGATCCCTAAGTTCTTTCCGTTTTACACCATGTCAAAATTCTAGAACACTTCATCTTCGAAGTCCCGATATGAATTTCCACTAACATTCCCATATAGTCACAATAAATGACAGATGAGAAAAATTCAGGGATCCAGCTAAATTCCTGTAGTTCTGCTTTTTAATTCACTCCTTAGGAGAACAAGGTTCGCTCAGCCCAGGTCAGGACATAGGCGACAGGAAGCTGCCAAGACTTTAGTACAAGGCAGCCCCATGGAAAGCCTAAGTCAGATTCCTGCAAGAGGCATGCAGAGTCAACCTGAGGCCTACAATAAAATGTCAAAACCAGCACACAGAAATAGAGCCAATGTTCACATGAACTGGTCTAGAATGGGAGAAAATGAGGCAAGTCTGGCTACCAATGACACTGAGTTATCTCCTGCTTCCCTCTGCTGCTGCATAATAATATGGTATGTGTGGATAGTGGACTGACTGAAAGAAATATTGTTGGGAAAATATCTGCATCCTTCTAACGGTATGTGATTTCTTGGTGGTACCATATTCTGTATGCCTTATCCTCACACTGCTTTCTCTAGCTGCCTCCATTTCCTCACGACTTCCATTTGTACCACTAAGGCACCTCTTAGTTCTCCAATCACATACTTGCAGGTTCTCTAGGCTAGGTCCATCTCAACATGTACTACAAATTCACAGCAAAGCTCACCTCATCTTTACAATGATGAGGTGAAGTATATAGAGTAGGTACTGTATCCATCTTAAAAGGCAGGACATACATACATAAAATATTAAGTGATTTGTTCTAAATAAATTAGAAGCAGAGCAGCAACTGGGATACAATTTGTATCTCCTAATTTCAACTCCAATGAGAGTTACCTCAAAATTACGCTGAAGTGTGCAGAATTGTGTTGATCTACAAATGGGCAATTTCAGATGGAAAGCAGTAGATGTCTAGCCTTTATACCAAACCTATATACCAAGATGGCACAGGACATACTTGATACTTTCTCAAATCAAAAATGCATATTCTGTAGTCACATGTCTTCAGGCCACCAGTAAACTCTTTTGTCAATATCAGATGACTGTTCTAGTTTTACCTTATTTGACTTTCAACCAGCAGCATACCCCAGTCCCATAACCTTGAGCTTCTCTGGATCCTCAGATTTTCTAGTGTAAATATTAAACATGTAAAGTTCTATAAATCCTAAGAGATGAGAGACAGTTCCCAGAGCCCCTAGGAACACCAGCCTTGCTCTCTTCTCTATGTTCAAGCACAAAGGATGCTTACTTCCTCCAGTATTAACTAGATGAATAACATGAGAGCAATTTTCTTTAAAAGGAGGCAAATTGTTTCTTAGGGTAGGAAGAAGAGGAAAATCAAGCTTTGGTTTGATTTGTCCTAAGTTTCAGCAACATTTTGTGACTCTGCCCATACACAGTCCAAATGCTCTTGGCAGGACTACAGTGCAAATAAAATATGTCGTACCTCTGTGCATACAATAAAGGTGTAAATGTTCACACTTCTGGATATGTCAGACCATTTGAACTCATTCTGCTGCAGCATGACTTCTAGCCTCAGGATGCATGGGTAACCTCTGATAACATGAAGATTTTTTTTTTAAATTTCTTTTCAGCATAACAGTATTCATTGTTTTTGCACCACACCCAGTGCTCCATGCAGTCCCTGCCCTCTATAATAACCACCACCTTGTTCCCCCGACCTCTCACTCCCTGCCCCTTCAAAACCTTCAGATTGTTTTTCAGAGTCCATAGTCTCTCATGGTTCACCTCCCCTTCCAATTTCCCTCAACTCTCTTCTCCTCTCCATCTTCCCTTGTCCTCCATGTTATTTGTTATGCTCCACAAATAAGTGAAACCATATGATAATTGACTCTCTCTGCTTGACTTATTTCACTCAGCATAATCTCTTCCAGTCCCGTCCATGTTGCTACAAAAATTGGGTTTTCATCCTTTCTGATGGAGGCATAATACTCCATAGTGTATATGGACCACATCTTCCTTATCCATTCATCCGTTGAAGGGCATCTTGGTTCTTTCCACAGTTTGGCGACCATGGCCATTGCTGCTATAAACATTGGGGTACAGATGACCCTTCTTTTTATTACATCTGTATCTTTGGGGTAAATACCCAGTAGTGCAATTGCAGGTTCATAGGGAAGCTCTATTTTTAATTTCTTGAGGAATCTCCACACTGTTTTCCAAAGTGGCTGCACCAACTTACATTCCCACCAACAGTGTAAGAGGGTCCCCTTTCTCCACATCCTCTCCAACACATGTTGTTTCCTGTCTTGCTTATTTTGGCCATTCTAACTGGTGTAAGGTGGTAACTCAATGTGGTTTTAATTTGAATCTCCCTGATGGCTAGTGATGATGAACATTTTTTCATGTGTCTGATAGCCATTTATATGTTTTCATTGGAGAAGTGTCTGTTCATATCTTCTGCCCATTTTTTAATATGATTGTCTGATAATTGGGAATAAACCTAACCAAAGAGGTAAAGGAACTATATTCAAGGAACTACAGAACACTCATGAAAGAACTGAAGAAGACACAAAAAGATGGAAGACCATTCCATGCTCTTGGATCGGAAGAATAAACATTGTTAAAATGTCTATACTGCCTAGAGCAATCTATACTTTTAATGCCATTCTGATCAAAATTCCACTGGTATTTTTCAAAGAGCTGGAGCAAATAATCCAAAAATTTGTATGGAATCAGAAGAGACCCCGAATCGCTAAAGAAATGTTGAAAAACAAAAATAAAACTGGGGGCATCATGTTACCTGATTTCAAGCTTTGTTACAAAGCTGTGATCATCAAGACAGCATGGTACTGGCATAAAAACAGACACATAGACCAGTGGAACAGAGTAGAGAGCCCAGATATGGACGCTCAACCTATGCTCAAATAATCTTCAACAAAACAGGAAAAAATATACAGTGGAAAAAAGACAGTCTCGTCAATAAATGGTGCTGGGAAAACTGGACAGCTATATGTAGAAAAATGAAACTCGACCATTCTCTTACACCGTACACAAAGATTAACTTAAATGGATAAAAGACCTCAATGTGAGACAGGAATCCATCAGAATCCTAGAGGAGAACATAGGCAGTAACCTTTTCGATATCAGCCACAGCAACTTCTTTCAAGATATGTCTCCAAAGGCAAAGGAAACAAAAGCGAAGATGAACTTTTGAGACTTCATCAAGATCAAAAGCTTCTGCACAGCAAAGGAAACAGTCAACAAAACAAAGAGGCAGCCCACGGAATGGGAGAAGATATTTGCAAATGACAGTACAGACAAAAGGTTGATATCCAGGATCTATAAAGAACTCCTCAAACTCAACATTAAGATTTTTGTTTACATATTGTTACAATCTTACATTTTGTTTACAAAGACTCACTTTCTACCAATTCTTATGGGGGACATAAGTAATAAAGTAAAGGGATTTCTAGCTTTGGAAGTTTCTTAGGAGAAACTATTGTAGGGCAGTCCACCTGAGCCATTGATCCTAAAATCACCTACTAAGGCAAAGAGGGAATAACACAAGAAAACTTTCATTAACAAGTGTTCAGAAATAAGATGACCACTTTCTAGGAAGTGAGGAACAATAGAACGAACTGGGATACAGACATGATAATTACGCATTACAGGAATCAAGATGAAGGAATCCTTTCCATTTGTACCCAACAAGCACATCCACACTGATACACATATTCACACAATAAAGGCTCACTCCAGTCTTTCTCTACCACAACCCACCCTATACACAACTGTTTATCTGTGATACTTCTCAGTGTCATGTTTTTCATAGCACTCTATAAATTGGAGGAAATCCTACTGCCCACAGAGTAAACGTGGTAAATTCCTGGCAAGAAGGCTGTAGCATTCTTCTCCCATGCCCTCCTATTGGACTGCTATAGTCTAACCTGCTGAACCTATCTTATCCCTAAAACATAGTGCTTCAGACAGTCCGCACTATTGGATCCTAGTTGGCAAGGGAAGAGAAATGTCCTTACCATACCTACCTGAACCCTAACTGCTCACATTTTTCTTGTATTCACCCTTCAATCTTTGTTCTTGACTTAGATATGGATTTATTCATTCATTCATTCAACATCTACTGAACTCCTATCATATACTGTATATAGTGGGGATAAGTGAGACAAAAATGAAGCCAAGGAGCTCAGGGAGGAGACCAGGGAGAGAGAAAGTGAGAATATAGGCTGATGACCAGGTTTGGAAAGGAGAAGTTGATGATTATGGGTTTCAACTTTTTACTGAAAATTTATTTATGATAATCAAATAGAGATGCCCATTAGGCACTTAGAGAGAAAAGGGGAAAAGTGTGGGCTCAATTTATAGATTAGGGAATCATGAGAGAGATTGTGGGAGCTGAGAAGGCTGCTAAGACCAGACCAAGAAGCATACCAGACTATGAGTACTGAGGACAAGGTAAGAAGGACAAAGGTCAAGCACTTAGAGGACTTAGAGGAAGACCTGAAAGAACATGGAGCCAGGGTGCCAAAAAAAGTGGAGGTTTCCCTTTTTAGAAGATGCAACACGGAAAATATTTTCCTTTCAATTCACAAATTAGTTCAATGAAATAAATAATAATTATTCAGAGTGTACCTTGTAGTGATGAGCACTGAAATAATTAATCAGAGTGTACCTTGTAGTGATGAACACCAGGTGACATATGGAATTGTTGAATCACTGTATTGTATAGAAACACATATGCATAACACTGTTAACTAACTGGAATTTCAAAACTTAGAACAAGAGAGAGAGTGCACCTTAAAGGATAACACATTCTACAAGCGACTGTCCTCACCTTCAAGTTCCTTGGGTCTGAGGGAAGGTGTGTACATTAATGGATATGACGTGCAAGGATCTTATTTGTTCCCAACAGTGGGAAATTACTGTAAGCAAATTACAAAAAAAAAAATGTAAGTTAATGGTAGAAATAAACAAAATACCAGTAATGAATTTGCATTAGGATTTTGATTTTTTTAGCCTTTAATATGTGCAATTCTATCCCCTTAGCACGATGTGAAACCAGAAGGAACACTACCTGAGGTTTATGTTTCCGGAATGTGGCCAGTACCAAATGGAGTGTTTACCAAACGCAGCTGAAAGCCATATAACTGGAAGGACAGTCTGAACTGTAGTCAAAGAAAAAGAAAACAAACCAAAACTAGAGCAGTGGTGCCAACTATTTGGGCAACAGAATGAAGCAAGACCATCAACAGATAATTCAGTGAGGGGATAAAAAACCAGCAAAAGGGCAAACAGGTAGGAAAGTAGAATGAAGAAAGAATGCAAAGGTGGGGGAGGAGTCAAGATGGTGGAGGAGTAGCAAAATGAGATGACATTTGGTAGCAGGAGTTCAGCTAAATAGTTATCAAACCATTCCGAACACCTACAAACTCAACAGGAGACTGAAGAGAAGAAGAGCAGCAATTCTAGAAACAGAAAAATCGACCACTTTCTGAAAAGTAGGACTGCGGAGAAGTGAATCCAAAGCAAAGGGAAGATAGATCTCGGGGGTAGGGGCTGGCTCCTGGCAAGTGGTGGAGCAACGGAGCACAAAATTTGAACTTTTAAAAGTCTGCTTCACTGAGGGACATCGCTCCAGAGGCCAAGCGGGGGTGGAGCCCTCATGGGGACGGGGACAGTGTAGTAGTCTCAGGTCCTGCGGTGCCACAGAAGGATTGGGCTTATCTGAGTGTAGCAGAGTTTACAGGTGTTAGAGTGGGGAAGCCAGCTACAGAGACGGAGCCAAGGAGTGAGGTCTCAGCTCTGCATTACCTTAAACTGTGATTCACGGCACAGTCAGACCACAGCTCTTTGTGTAAGGACCCCAAAGTGGCAGATCCGGGGAAATCCACCTTCCTTCTCTGGAGGCAGGGATCTGCTGGGTTCGGAGACTCCAAGTGGGGTTGTGTGCCAGAAACAGAAACACTCAGTAAGTTCGGAGTGCGGCCAGAGATCAGGGAGATGAGAATGATTGAGTGCTTTTCTCTGAGGCACACTGAGGAGTGGGGCCCCAAGCTCCCGGCTCCTCTGGGCCAGAGATTAGGAGGCTGCCATTTTCATTCCCATCTTCCAGAGCTCTACGGAAAGCATTCAGGGAACAAAAAGTCCTGAGAGTGAACCCAAGCAGATTACTTAGCCTGGCCCCTGGCAAGGGCAGTGCAATTCCACCTCAGGCAAAGACATTTGAGAATCACAGGCAACAGGCTCTTCCTCCAGAAGAGCATCAAGAACACCCAGCTAAGACCAAGCTCACTGATCAAGGAGAAGAGTGGAATTCCAGAGGGAGTTCATGGCTTTCTCCCCATGATCCTTTAGTCCTGCAAAGTTAATTAAATTTTAAAAAATTTTTTTCTTATTCTAATTTTTTAACGTTTCCTCTTTCCTCTTTTAACATTTTTTAACTAGTTTATCTCCACAATACCTTTCTAAAAAAATCTTTTTAAACCTTCATTATTATAGTCATATTTTATCCTTCATTGTATCTAACTTTATTTTTTGTATACATATAAGGGCTTTTTCTTCTAAAAAGTTGTTTGGATACAAATTCTTCTAATAGATCAAAATATACCCTAAATCTAGCACAGGGCTGTTCTAGTCTCCAGCCTGAACAAGTTCCCTCTACTTTCTTTTTCTTTCTTTTTCCAACCAAATTATCTTATCAATTTATTTTTAAGAAATTTTTTAAAATTTTCATCTTTACAGTCATATTCTATCTCTTCATCATGTTTACCCTTATTTTAGTATATATGTAAGTTTTTCGTTCTTCAAAATTTTGGAAGGTAGTTTCTTCTAAGAGACCAAAATACACCCAAAATCAAGTGGGTGGCTCTGTTCTATTCACCAGTCTAATATATTTTTTTAACTTTTTTTTAACTTTTTTCTACCCCCTTTCTTCTCCCACCGATTTGGGGTTTCTTCTGATTTGGTTAGCGTACCTTTTTCTGGCATCTTTGCCTCTGTTTTAGTATTTTATTCTCTCATTCATATATTCTTATCTGGATAAAATGACAAGGCAAAAAAACTCACCACAAAAAAAAGAACAAGAGGCAGTACTGAAGGTTGGGGACCTGATCAATATGGACATTGGTAATATGTCAGATCTAGAGTTCAGAATGACGATTCTCAGGGTGCTAGCTGGGCTCGAAAAAGGCATGGAAGATATTAGAGAAACCCTGTCTGGAGAAATAAAAGCCCTTTCTGGAGAAATAGAAGAACTAAATTCTAACCAAGATGAAATTTTTTTAAAAAAAGGTATTAATGAGGTGCAATCAAGAATAGAAGCTCTTATTCCTAGGATAAATGAGGCAGAAGACAGAATTAGTGATAGAGAAGAGCAAATGACAGAGAATAAAGAAGCTGAGCAAAAGAGAGACAAACAACTACTGGATTATGGGGGGAGAATTTGAGAGATAAGTGATACCTTAAGACGAAACAATATTAGAATAATTGGGACGCCAGAAAAAGAAGGAGAGAGGGGTCAGAAGGTATACTGGAGTAAATTATTGTAGAAAATTTCCCCAATATGGCAAAGGGAACAACATCAAAATCCAGGAGGCACAGAGAAACCCCCTCAAAATCAATAAAAATAGGTACACACCCCATCATCTAATAGTAAAACTTACAAGTCTCAGTGATAAAAAAGAAAATCCTGAAAGCAGCCCAGGACAAGAAGTCTGTAACATACAATGGTAAAAATATTAGACTGGCAGCAGACTTATCCAGAGAGACCTGGCAGGCAGAAAGAACTAACATGATATATTCAGAACACTAACTGAGAAAAACATGCAACCAAGAATACTATATACAGCTAGGCTATCACTGAAAATAGAAGGAGAGATAAAAAGCCTCCAAGACAGACAAAAACAAAAAGAATTTGTAAACACCAAATCAGCTCTACAGGAAATATTGAAAGGGGTCCCCTAAGCAAAGAGAGAGCCTAAAAGTAGTAGACCAGAAAGGAACAGAGACAATATACAGTAAATTCATATCTTTCAATGTAATGTAAGTGGGCTAAATGCCCCAATCAAAAGACACAAGGTATCAGAATGGATTAAAAAAAAAATCAATATGTTGTCTACAAAAACTCATTTTAGAGTCAAAGACACCTTCAGATTTGAAGTGAGGGGGTGAAAAACAATTTACCATGCCAATGGACATCAAAAGAAAGCTGGGGTGGCAATCCTTAGATCAACTGGATTTCAAGCCAAAGACCATAATAAGAGATGAGGAAAGACACTATATCATACTTGAAGGGTCTATCCAACAAGAAGATCTAACAATTTTAAGTATCTATGCCCCTAACATGCGAGCAGCCAACTATATAAACCAATTAATAACAAAATCAAAGAAACACATTGACAATAATAGTAGGGGACATTAACACCCCCCCTCACGGAAATGGACAGATCATCCAAGCAAAAGATCAACAAGAAAATAAAGCCTTAAATGACGCACTAGATAGACGAGATAGAACATCACAGATAGAACGAGATAGAACATCACAGATATATTCAGAACATTCCATCCCAAAGCAAGAGAATACACATTCTTCTCTAATGCACATGGAACATTCTCCAGAATAGATCACATCCTGGGGCACAAATCAGGTCTCAACCAGTACCAAAAGATTGGGATCATCCCCTGCACATTTTCAGACCACAATGCTCTGAAGCTAGAACTCAATCACAAGAGGAAAGTTGGGAAGAACCCAAATACATGGAGGCTAAAGAGCATCCTACTAAAGAATGAATGGGTCAACCAGGAAATTAAAGACAAATTGAAAAAAATTGATGGAAACAAATGAAAATGAAAACACAATGGTTCAAAATCTGTGGGATACAGCAAAGGCAGTCCTTAGAGTAAAGTATATAGCAATACAAGCCTTTCTCAAGAAACTAGAAATGTCTCAAATACACAACCTAACCATACACCTAAAGGAGCTTGAGAAAGAACAGCTAAGAAAGACTAAACCCAGCAGGAGAAGAGAAATCATAAAGATCAGAGCAGAAATCAATGAAATGGAAACCAAAAAACCAATAGAACGAATCAACAAAACTACGAGCTGGTTCTTTGAAAGAATTAATAAGATTGATAAACCCCTCACCAGACTTATCAAAAAGAAAAGAGAAAGGACCCAAATACATAAAATCACGAATGAAAGAGGAGAGATCACAACCAACACCAAAGAAATACAAACAATTATAGGAACATATTATGAGCAACTATATGCCAGCCAATCTGACAATTTGGAAGAAATGGATGCATTCCTAGAAACCTAAACTGAACAAGGAAGAAATAGAAAGCCTGAACAGATGCATAACCAGTAAGGAGATTAAAGCAGTCATCAAAAATCTCCCAACAAACAAGAGCCCAGGACCAGACTGCTTCCCAGGGGAATTCTACCAAACATTTAAAGAAGAATTAATACCTATTCTCCTGAAACTGTTAAAAAAAAATAGAAATGGAAGGAAAACTTCCCAACTCATTTTATGAGGCCAGTATCACCTTGAGTCCAAAACCAGACAAAGACCCATCAAAAAAGAGAATTACAGACCAATATCCTTGATGAACACAGATGAGGAAATTCTCACCAAAATACTAGCCAATAGGATCCAACAGTATGTTAAAAGGATTATTCACCACAACAAAGTGGGATTTATTCCAGGGCTTTAAGGTTGATTCAACATCCGCAAATCCATCCATGTGATGCAGTACGTTAATAAAAGAAAAAACAAGAACCATATGATACTCTCAATAGATGCTGAAAAAGCAATTGATAAAGTACAGCATCCTTTCTTGATCAAAACCCTTCAACGTGTAGAGATAGAGGGTACATACATCAATATCATCAAAACCATCTATGAAAAATGCACAGCGAATATCACTCTCAACGGAGAAAAACTGAGAGCTTTTCCACTAAGGTCAGGAGCACAGCAGGGATGTCCATTATCACTGCTATTAAACATAGTACTATACATACTAGCCTCGGCAATCAGACAACAAAAAGACATTAAAGGCATCCAAATTGGCAAAGAAGTTAAACTAAGAGTGATCTTTGCAGATGGTATGATACTTTATGTGGAAAACCCAAAAGACTCCATTCCAAATCTGCTAGAACTTGTACAGGAATTCAGTAAAGTGGCAGGATATAAAATCAATGCACGTAAATCAGTTGCATTTCTATACACCTACAGCAAGACAGAAGATAGAGAAATTAAGGAGTCAATTCCATTTACAATTGCACCCAAAATCGTAAGATACCCAAGAATAAACCTAACCAAAGAGGCAAGGAATCTATACTCAGAAAACTATAAAGTACTCATGAAAGAAACTGAGGAAGACACAAAGAAATGGAAACTGTTCCATGCTCATGGATTGGAAGAACAAATATTGTGAAAATGTCTATGCTACCTAATGCAATCTACACATTTCAATCCCTATCAAAATACCATCAATTTTTTTCAAAGAAATGGAACAAATAATCCTAAAGTTTTTATGGAACCAAAAAAGACCCTGAATAGCCAGAGGAATGTTGAAAAAGAAAGCCAAAGTTGGTGACATCACAATTCCAGACTTCAAGCTCTATTACAAAGCTGTCATCATTAAGACAGTATGGTACTGGCACAAAAACAGACACATAGATCAATGGAACAGAATGGAGAGCCCAGAAATACACTCTCAACTCTATGGTCAACTAATCTTTGACAAAGCAGGAAAGAATGTCCAATGGAAAAAATAACAGTCTCTTCAACAAATGGGGAAAACAAACTGGGAAAACTGGACAGCCACATGCAGAAAAATGAATCTGGACCATTTCCTTACACCACACACAAAACGGGACTCAAAATGGATGAAGGACCTCAATGTGAGACAGGGATCCATCAAAATCCTTGAGGAGAACACAGGCAGCAACCTCTTTGACCTCAGCTGCAGCAACTTCTTTCTAAAAACATTGCAAGGCAAGGGAAGCAAGGGCAAAAATGAACTATTGGGACTGCATCAAGACCAAAAGCTTTTGCACAGCAAGGGAAACAGTTAACAAAACCAAAAGACAACTGACAGAATGGGAGAAGATATTTGCAAACGACATATCAGATAAAGTGCTAGTATCAAAAATCTATAAAGAACTTATCAAACTCAACACCCAAAAAACAAATAATCCAATCAAGAAATGGGCAGAGGACATGAACAGACATTTCTGCAAAGAAGACATCCAAATGGCCAACACACACATGAAAAAGTGCTCCACATCACTCAGCATCAGGGAAATACAAATCAAAACCACAGTGAGATACCACCTCACACCAGTCAGAATGGCTAAAATTAACAAGTCAGGAAACGACAGATATTGGTGAGGATTCGGAGAAAGGGGAACCCTCCTACCCTGTTGGTGGGAATGCAAGCTGGTGCAGCCACTCTGGAAAACAGCATGGAGGTCCCTCAAAAAGTTGAAAATAGAGCTACCCTATGACCCAGCAATTGCAGTACTGGGTATTTACCCTAAAAATACAAATGTAGTGATCCAAAGGGCCACATGCACCCAAATGTTTATAGCAGCAATGTCCACAATAGCCAAACTATGGAAAGAACCTAGATGTCCATCAGCAGAGGAATGGATAAAGAAGATGTGGGGTGTGTGTGTGTGTGTGTGTGTGTGTGTGTGGATGGGTGTGTGTGTAATGGAATACTATGCAGCCATCAAATGAAATGAAATCTTGCCATTTGCAACAATGTGGATGGAACTAGAGGGTATTATTCTGAGTGCAATAAGTCAATCAAAGAAAGATAATTATCATATGATCTCCCTGATATGAGGAATTTGAGAGGCAAAGTGGGGGGTTTGGGGGTAGGGAAGGAAAAAATGAAACAAGATGGGATCTGGAAGGAGACAAACCGTAAGAGACTCTTAATCTCACAAAACAAACTGAGGGTTGCTGGGGGAGGGGGGAGGGAGAGGGTGGTTGGGTTATGGACATTGGGGAGGGTATGTGCTATGGTGAGTGCTGTGAAGTGTATAAGCCTGAAATTCACAGACCTGTACCCCTGGGGCTAATAATACATTATATGTTAATTTTTAAAATGTAATTAAAAAAAGAATGCAAAGGGGCCAGAGCAAGGGTGCAGGAAGAAAACACAAGTGTCAGAGATGGGTTAAATGTGGAGTCAGATGCACAGCTTAGGAATATGCTGGATGATCTAAAGGAATGGCTGCACTTTAGGATTAAAGGCCTAAAACACACCAGTTCCTATAGTTCCTAGTACAGCAAAGTCTCAAAGAAAAGAGATACCTCTACATTTGACTGTCAACCAACTCCACCTGCCTGATGGCAGCATCTCATTTCCCCCTTTGGAGTCTCATATTGGCCTGTGATTGTGCCTGACTGTGGCCAGGGGCAGCCTGTTTCCCTTTGTCTCCTTGGCTGTAATAATCACTGTTGAAAAATAGGTGGGATGATCTATCTGTAAATGTGTAGCAGAATGTTAAATGATTGGCATGCCTCAATATAATTAGGTAACTAAATGAATGAAATAAATAGATACTTACCAGGACCGCTGAAAAACAGGGTCATTTGAAAACGTTTCTTATTACAAGGGAGAGTATGGAAAACTGTTCATGATTTTCCCCTTCTATTCCTTTCATTTACCTTTAATTTTTTTTCCTTGCAGGTTAAAGCTGACTCCATATCCTAAGGGACCAACACAAGCCATCAAGTTAAATGATGTCCCTGATAGCTCTGTGGATCAATAGTTATATAGGCCTATTCCTCATCTGAGCTCTGTCAGGGCCCAAATTATACACTACACATGAAAACCACCTCCGGGATTTACTACCCTAGCACCCCCTAGCCATGGCATGTGGCTTATCACCCTGCAGCTATTTCTTTTAAGCTTTAACTAAGTCTTTGCTACTGATTTTTCAACATTTCCAACGTGGCAGAGCAGCAGTTAACCAAGTTGTCCTCCCTTCCACAAAACAGCAATAATTTTTCTTGACTTCCAAAGAAACTCTTTAATTTTCTATTTGTCTCACAGGAGTAGGAGAAATATTTGAGTCAAAGGACATAGAATTGGCAGAGAGATTCTAACAGTATGAGGAAGCAGGTGAGAAAGCGGCCCTCTACAGTGTGTTTGGTGCCCCTAGAACAATTCATGAGAATCTGAATCACCAGCATTTGTGGGAAAGTGGTGGATGAATTGAAACCTCTGGTTCTGCTTTTCTGATACTCAGATGCTGGCTAAACCACCTCACCTGTCTATGTCTTGGGTCTTCCCTCTCTCAAATGGGAATGATTCCTCTTCCCTGCATTATTTCATGGAGAGGACATCAACCTAAGTCAAACAGAGTTTGTGTGAAAGCATTTCAACTCTTGGTAAGGCAGGAGTCCTATAAATTCTAGGTTCTATTATTTAATATTTATATATCTCAGATTGGTCTGGTTTCATGAATCACTTTATAGCAAAGGGGACTTGAACTGTATTGAAGTATTTTTGAGCTTCCTAATATCCCAATTGTGTCAGGCGTCTAGAATTACAGTTCTCTGAAATAAAAACATGGCTTTAACATATCAAGACTGACTATTGCCTGTGGTTGAGAGATAACATTGTGTGGCTTCTAGCAGTGTCCAAGGCAAAGAGGCTCACTTGTTGTCGACCTGGTAGCTGGATTAATGAATTGCCTGACTTGTGAACTGCAATCTTCAAATTTGTCTCAGTGTGGCTTATATTTTTTATCTTCTCATGTATGTTCTTGGGTCATTTCAGTTTTGTGAACAGGAATAATATCCATGTTAATAATCTTTAAAAATAAACAGGAGACCCTATGTTCTACAAGTCCAAATATGTGGATATAGTTTCAATGTGGAGTCTCCCCATGACTTGTGCTATTATAAATATTGTTTTACACTCTAGTGCCTTGTTTATACTCTAGTCACTTACTGACCCAGTTATAATCTGTCTTGTACAGCCTGTCTTGTATAAAAATAAGTAACGTGCTCCTCTAATTCCAAGTATAATTCTCATTAGCTACTCTACTCCTGCATCCAATTATATCAAGCCAATGTTTTCCACACTATCCTACTTTGAGTTCCTATAACCAACACTTCACTGTGAAGTGTCATTTTTGGCTCATCTTAACCAATGTTTAGCTAGTTAATCAAAAACATTTGATCTACTTCTAAACCTGACTCAGCTATAAAACTGTAGGGAAGTGGTCAGTGCTGCTTTTGTATTACCAGGCCCAGACCACAGTTCAATTTCACAGTGGACAGGTCAATTTCTAAATGTTTGAACTTAATCAGCATTCAATTTTGCAATCTGTGCAGAAACTGAATTGTAGACTTTCACTGACTCTCTTGCCTGTAGGACAGAAGGATCCTTCCCCTTGCTACTCAGAGTCAATTCAGATCATTTTCCCAGTACTCTCTGGTATTGTCTGGGGACCTCAAAGTCTTCATTTAGTCATTTAGTCTTTGTTGTCCTCCACAGTAAGTATCATCACACAACAATGACCCACATCTTGTCCCTTACATATGTTGAAAATAATCCCCTTTCTTCCCTACCTGCCTGGATTATTGTAAAACTCAAGTTAAGTAACAGAAAATTAACTAGCACATAAAGCTTTATAGAATTTAAGGTATTTTTTCATTTAAATGAGAGGAAGTCTTAAAAATTTAAGTCTGTTGTTAATAATCACAATGATGATGATGATGATGATGATGATGGAGAATGTTTTATTCAGTTTCTCTTTTATTCCTAGGTGACCAGCTCTTCTTAATACTAGCACAACCAGATGTTTATGAACTCCTCATTAGTCCTCTAAGCTCAAAAGATTTCAATTTCCTGACCATGATCTGAACATCAGATTAGAATCTCTTTCCATCATGTGGACTGACTTAAACTCATTGATATCCTACTCCAGTTGCAGATCATCTCCAAGTTTCTTATTCTGCTAAATAGCTAGACTACTGTTCTTTTGAGCTGGCAGGCAGCTCAAGGTTAGCCATGTACAGCAAATAGCTTATGAAGTGCTTTTGACGTGCTTTTGGCCTTGATGTCTGATCTTAAACCCTAAGTCAGTGCTGTTTAGTTTTATTCTTTAAGGATTCACTCCACAAGCAAACTTATAAGAGACAAAGCAGATACCTGGATATTCACATGAAAAATTAAACTAGATGCTTATATTATACCACTAACAAAAATTAAATTGAAGTGGATTAAAGATTCAAATGTAAGAACTAAAACCACAAGATTCCTAAAACATGAATCTCCTAGAAGAAAATATAGGAAACAAAACTTGACATAGGCCTGATTTTTTGGATATGACACCTAAGCAGTAGCAACAAAATCAAAATTAAAATGTGGAACTATATCAAACCAAAAAGTTTCTACAAATTGAAAGGAGTCACCAACAAACTGAAAAAACAGACTACAGAAAGGGAAAAAAATATTTGTAAGCCAGGTATCTGATAAGGAGCTAATATCCAAAACATAAATACATACATACATATACATACACACACACACACACACACACACACACACACACACACACATAAAACTCATGCAACTCAATACCAAAAAACAAATAACCTAATTTAAAAATGGACAAAGGACCTGAACAGACATTTCCCCAAAGATGATGTATGATTGGCCAACAAGTACCTGAAAAGTTGCTCAACATCACCAGTCATTTTGGCAATGCAAATTAAAACCACAATAAGGTATCACCTCCCATCTTTTAGAATGCCCATCACCAAAAGACAAGAGATAACAAATGCTGGCAAGAATGTGGAGGAAAAATGAACACCTGGTACTGCTGGTAGCACTGTAAATTGGTACAGCTACCATGGAAAACAATATAGAAGATCTTCAAAAAATTAAAAATAAAACTATTGCATGTCACGGGGATCCTGCTTCCTCCTCTCTCTCTCTCTCTGCCTCCCCTCTGCCTAATTGTTATCTCTGTCAAATAAATAAATAAATAAAATCTTAAAAAAAAAAAAAAAACTACCGCATGATTCAGCAATGAGTTCTGGGAATGTATCCAAATGTCAGGAAAACACTAACTTGGAAAGATAACTGGTTCCATGTCTACAGCAACATTATTTACAACAGCCAAAACATGGAAACAACGTAAGTATCCACTGATGGATAAATGGATAAAGAAGTTGTGGTAGATAGAGACAGCTATATAGATATGAATATAAAGCAGAATATTAGGCTGGAATATAACAAGGAGCATTATATATTTAATAGAATATTATTCAGCCATAAAAAATGAGAAAATCCTACCATTTGCAGCAACACAGATAGATCCTGAAAGCATTATGCTAACTGAAATAATTCAGAAAGAGAAAGACAAGTATTATATGATCTCACTTACGCGGGTAATCTAAGAAAAAAAAATAACTCATAGAAAAAGAGATGAGATTTGTGGTTACCAGAGGCAGTAGAAAGGGAAGGGAAGATTGAAGGAGGGTGGTCCAAAAGTATACCTCATTATCAAGAGTACTAGAGATGTAGAGTACAAACTGATGATTATACCCAACACTGCTGTATGATATATAGGAAAGCTGTTAAAAGAGTAAATCTTAAGAAGAGTTCTCATCACAAAGAGAAAATCTATTTTTCCTTCATTCTTTTATTCTTTTCTTTCTACTGTATATGAGAAGATGGATGTTAGCTAAACCTATCATGGTAATCATTTCACAATATATGTAAATCAAACCATCATACTATATGCCTTAAACACATACAATGACATATGTCAATTATTTTTCAATAAAATGGGGAAAACAAAACAAAACAAAAATCGACCAAACAAATCTTCCTGAAACAGTCACTGCTTTAAGGAGTACCCCCTTTAATTTGAAGGTACTTTTGCGCGCTGAAAGCTATAATAATGCTTCATTCCATTTGGCAACAAAACAAAGAACTGGAGGATTTATAAACTGACAGATCCTCTAATAAGTGTAAGAGATCAAATTTGCATTCTTTTATGTGACTGGTGACATATCTCATCACCTATTCTGACTCTGGGGCCTTATTAATAGTCAGTTTGCACACGAGCAATTGGCATGATGATCCAAATCAATCGTAACCATGATGGAAAATGTTCCACAGGACAATAACAAAATCCACTGGCACCCAAGACCTACAGATATGGAAAACTAAAGGTAATCTACCTGAACATGCTGCCTCCTAATTTCTGAACATTGATTCAGCTCATCTGACAAACTAGAGATTTGTGTCCTTCCTCACTGCTCTATAAACAGTTCTCACATGGTAGCCTGGTCAATAATGGGAAGGACTTTTCCAAATGGAGACTGACAGGAGGCAAAAGTCTGGAGTGTTTCTGGATGGTTCAAAAGTATTCTTGGAAAGGCCATGGTGGTAAAACGAGTTTCAAAAGGAACATGTTTTGTGCCCATTAGAGCATGTGGGGTTTATAGACATGGACATCAATCCTTGTGTTGACATGTAGAGAGAGACATCCATTACAGTAATACCCCTGGTCTAACTGACCACCACGCCATCCCCATAAATAGTCCACAGACTAAAGAGAAAACTATTGGTACACAGTTCTAAGTTATGAGATAACTATGACCCCAAGAATGTGGTCTCTTTTCTTCTTTTCCTGAGACCAGAGTGATGCTGTAATCCTAGATGAGTACATCTGCCTTAAAAATTCTAACTTCACTCAAAGCAGGCATTCCTGGCATCTAAACTGGAGGTATGGGGTGAAGAAAGTAGAACATATTAGCAAGCCCATTTGATATAATGATTACAGTTAACCATTTGGTTTCCATCTGACTGGCTCTTCCATCTGACCCTGGCTCTTATGTTGGATTTTTCATTTGGCTCTGAAATCACACAAAGAAGAGAGGGGTGTTAATTATGGGCTCCTAAAAACCCAACACCTTCGTTAGGTAGCCATGACTTAAAGGTAACATAAGCTGATTTAACAAACTAACCCAAACATTTCACTTGCTTGGAATAGTAGACTCATGTAACAGTTCAATTTAGCATTCCTGGATGAGTGGCTATCTCCCAAGGAGTGAAGCAAGGGCCTGGTTCCTTCTCTACTCGGGTTCTATTAACTTCAATATTTGGCTTCCAAAGCCAGCAAAGAAGTCAGAGAGGGAGCTTGCAAGATGCTCATGGGAGGATTTTATGAGCCAGGCCTGGAGTAGTGTACACTACTTTCTCTTGACATTGCTTGGGCTAGAACGCAGTTACCTGGCCTCAAAAGGGAGGCTTGGAAATGTATTTGAGCTGTATGTTCAGGAAGAAGACAAAGTGAGTTTATGACCATGTAACAGTAATGACCATGTAACAGTATCTGCTACAGTGGCTATCAAGGAAAAACAAAAAGTCAAAAAAAACAAAAAGTCAATTGATCAGGTTTCAGATCATTATCAACACAGTTGCAGTAGCATGAAGATGTCTCAAGAATGAAAGATGCAAGAATTTTCCAAATAATCTCTATATTGCAAACACTATTATTAGGAACCCATCAAATGGTATAGATTTGTTAAAGGCAAACCTTGGGACTTGCACTGTCTACTGCAATCATGCACTTTGAGCCCACTAACCACTTCCATGCCATGCTTCTAGCACTGAGTAGGCAGAAGATCCTGACACTCTTGCCTTCTTCCTGAACTCAAGCTTTTTCCCACCTTACACACCACATCCTATCCCAATCTTAACTGCCCAGCTCTCAATCTTTGCTTCATTCATCCCTATCCATGCGGTTACCCCTTGATCCTCCTTGAACTGACCCTAACACTGTCCTCTTTGTCTCTTACCCTGATGACTGGCACTCACTCCTCTGGCTACTGAACCTGACAACTCAGCCAATTTCTACTGTTAATCACTGGATTCCACCTCAGCTCCAGTCTACCGACCTGTAGACATTTTTCCCACTCTCTAAAAAAAGAATAGGACATGCAAGTTTAGGAAAATATAAAAAATTCCCCACCCAACTAGATTTTACATTTTAGCTGCTAAAGAGCATTACTTGTATATTATCTGATTTGATTTTTTTTATTTTTTAAAGATTTTATTTATTTATTTGACAGACAGAGATTACAGTAGGCAGAGAGGCAGGCAGAGAGAGAGAGGAGGAAGCAGGCTCCCCGCCGAGGAGAGAGCCCAATGTGGGGGCTCGATCCCAGGACCCTGGGATCACAACCCGAGCTGAAGGCAGAGGCTTTAACCCACTGAGCCACCCAGGCACCCCAAAGAGCGTTCTGTGTACATTATCTGATTTTAATCTGATCCAACCCTCATAAGAATCCAAAGATGTTGGGACCACAATCATCCACATTTTAAAAATGAAAAGAAATGAGACTTAATGAAGCATAGAATCTTAGGAACATCACACTTAAGAGCTCACATTTGAATCCAGTTATTCCTGACTCTTAAGTTTAAGCTCTAGAAGAAAAGTACCATCTATAACTAGCAGTTATCAAGGTTTAAAGATCACAGTTTTCTGGGTGATGTCTATGGATATTGATCTGGTCCCAGGTTATCCAGGCCTCTCCCAAAAGAGACAACCAATATGAAGCAGTAGTATAGGCCAGTCCACTCTTGTGGAACCCCAGATCCATCACTTTTGAACAACTACAATCACAGTTCCAAACATTTCTGATTGGCTTCACGGTCCCTGACCTTTGGGGGATCCATTGTTACCTCCTTGTCCAAATTATAACATATTTTCTATGTATTAGTCACGAGCTGATTTTTCTGACAGTGTGAGGAAATGTTCTCAGCTCCAAATATCTGCCAATGATTTGTGGATGGCAGGTAAGCATATGAACAGGCTATATTTAATGCAATTTGAAAATTCATTGTCTTTCAGTAAAAGGCAGCTGTTTCCAGATGTCATGAATCAACCTTTATGTATGACTGACACGGTGTTTGCAGGAAACATCTTGCAATACTCTCATGTTTTACTGGGAGCTTCTTGGACTAGATTATTTGCAAGTCAGAACCTGCTGCTTTCTAGTGAACTGTTCTTTGGATTGCTTCAGCAAACTCCTGTTCAGATATGACACTACGTTGACAATCCCATGGTTCATCTCCCCACTTGGTGCTCTCACAACCACAATGTCAGCCATTCAGTATCAACAGTTTCATAAACACTTGCCAACAATTCAATAACACATATTTGAGGAACACACTCAGTGAGAGCTAACTGGTGCTTTTTAGCGTCAAGCACAAGAACATTTTATTTGGTTTTCCTGGAATTACTTAATTTTTCAAATCCTGAATTTCCTTCTATTTCTGTAATGTTTTCAGTACCAAGTTAATTTTTGTGTGCATTTGTCAATTATACCCATCAACTTATCTTCACTTAAGTCACTCAATGTAAGATACTAATTAGCTAAGCAATTTTATTGTTTAGTCTGTCAGATCCATGGTTATTTTTTTTTACCACATAAGTCTTCCCAGGCTTTGGGTGACTTTGCCAAATTTCTGTCCCTTTGTTTTACTACATTTCACCCTATTCACCCCTTTACTGCTATGATGTGGATTAATTTAAGTCATTTTTCCTTCTGCTGTAACAATCCAACAGTAAATGCTTTATGCATATTATTTTAGACCTGTCATGTCATTTGGCTATTGAGGCTATGCATAATAGTCTAATTATTATAGAGTAGAGAATTTGGAAGGTATGATGTCTTTTATTAGGTAAGGCTATAAAAGGAATTCAAGGCCACAATTAATGTAATTCTTGCAAACAACTGTTGGATGTCATGGTTTTTAAAAACAACCTGAATTTAGTTGGATTTTTATACTTTCCTTCCTTTTTTTTCCAAGCAGAACAATGCTCTCTACCCTCACCCACATTTTTATTCGTTATTTTCATATCTGAGCTCTCACATCTGATGGTATAGCCATCTCTGATTCAATAACTAGGATTCTCTTTGCCATGACTAGTTTCAGATTTACCACATTTTACTCACTTAGCCTGGCTGTCAGTTCAAGATATTTGGTAATAAAGTGTGGCTACCCCACAGGTCTGCACACTGTCACCTCAATTCCCAATAGAGAGGTCTCCAATAACTGTGGATTTACTGGGTCTTCCTTTAATGTCCTCTCAGCCATCCAGCTCTAGTGGATGACTGACTCTGTCAGCCAGAACACTTCGGACAGTCACAGCTCGCTGGGCTTGGATGCACCTTAAATCTCTGGTTCCAGACCATCGAGCCCAGCCGGCTACTCGCAACTATTTTCAGTGCATAAGGCCACTCCTGAGTGAAAAGACCATCAGTCTCCCTGTGGGCTCACCTCTAATTCTCCTTTCCCTGACAGAGTGACTAGTCTGGCCCCAGGATGAGCTACTAAAAACCTTTATGGGGTATCAGAGTCCCATGAAGCAACTGTGGCACAGCTTGCCTCTCATGCACAAGGACAGTGCACTGAGCTGGGTTTTGAGAGGGTTGTAATTAGCATGATTACTTTATTTTGATTGCTGAGGTTAACAACATGGGCAATGCCCAAGAATATTATCATCATCAATTGATGAGTTAGAGTTTTAAAAATCTGATTATATGACATGTGTTCAGCCATATCACTCTCTGCATTGCTGTTAGGGAATAACTAATGCCTTGTTCCTTAAGATGCTTAAATAATTTTGCCCATGCTACTATGCCAGGTGTGAGTGAACCTAAAGAAATGAGTTCCCCAAATACTTCCCTGTGTAAGTATGTTTGCGTCTGCAACAGTGCCATTTTAAAATGGCATCCGAGAGTAGGAAGCTCATTTCAGTTGATCAGGAGTATGCCAGCAGAGTTCAAAATATCTTTGAGAGACAGACAGCTCTTCCCTATGTTAATCCCCAAAGGAAACTGATAAACAAATGGTTCTCAACTGAGGCTACCTGGTAATGTCAAAATTTGGCAAAATTTTGATAAACATTTTTGGTTGTCACATCTCATGGGTGGGGGAATATGCTGCTGGCATCTAGCAGATACAGACCAGAGAGGCTGCTAAACTTCCTACAGTGCACAACACAGCTCCCCACAGTGAAGAATTACTTGGCTCAAAATGTCAATATTAACAAAGTCTGAGAAACCCTAGTTTAGACCAAAGAAAAAAGACTTATAAAGGGTTAAAAGAACTTCAAAGAACCATCCAAAAATAACAAGCTCAAATAGTTTGTCCACTCAGAATTATATTTAACAAGGACTATAAAAATTTCAAAACAGTAAACCTCATTTGTTGGAGCATCCTAAAAATGGAAAGACCCCAGCTTGCCTTTCGAAGATAAATTTTTAGGTATTTTGAAAACTCCCTGAAATTAGGACTGAGATTCAAATGAAGAATCTGTCTTTATTCCAGTACCAAAGATCTTTCCCTCTTAAGGAAAGATCAGTTGATAAATTCCCCCAACCCCAGCCCCAGTCGTCCCATACTTATGCCAGGATTCCCTCATGAAATCATGCTACCTTTGAGAGAGCCAACAGGCAGAATTCCATTTAAAAGTGATCACTGGTGTGGTGCCTAAACAATGAATTTTGGAACACTGAAAAAAGATAAAATAAAATTTTCTTAAAAAGTGATCATTACCCAAGGCTGTAAAACAAGTCTCTACCCTCAGTGATCAAAAATGAAGTACTAGCCACAATAACTACAAATAGACATATGGCTTAATTTATGTTAAATTAGGTTATTGTGGCCTAAATTCTGACTCTTCCCAAAATTATTCCCTTGCTTGTGCACTGTGACACAAATAAACAGAATAAAAATTAAGGTTAGTTACTAGCCATTTAAAATGTAAATAGTACTTGTAGAGAGTGGGCTTTCAATCATTCATTCATAAAGTAGTTATAAAAATGTTTGTTGTAAGTGATTTCCAATGACTCTGAGGAAGATAGAGATGGAGCTACAGATGGACAGACACCATAAATATGTGACCTTCAAAAATTAAAGCATTTGTCTGGGGAGCTGTAAGAACCCCCAAATCCCAGTTTTAGCTATACTCACAGCCCTAGGTTGGGGGAGAGTGGTCCAGAAACCTATATGCACAGAAGACAATGGTGGGAATATTTCTTATTAGCAGGTAGGGCTTTGGTCCCAAACCCCAAGGTAGATCTCAAGACCTGGTGAGCTCTGCTGCCCGCAGAACTCCTTGTGGCCAGACTAAGAAGGCTGATGTAGCTTTCCTTCCCCTGAATCCTACCCTAGTTATCACTTAGCTTTTTTTTTTAATCAATTAACATACAGTATTATTACTAGTTTCAGAGGTAGAGTTTAGTGATTCATCAGTTGCCTATAACACCCAGTGCTCATTCCATCAAGTGCCCTCCTTTATGCCAATTACCCAGCTACCCCATCCCCCCACCCACATCCCCTCCAGTGACCCTCATTTTGTTTCCTAGAGTTAAGAGCCTTATAATTTGTTTCCTTCTTCCCTTCCTTCCCCTAGGTTCATCTGTTCTGTTTCTTAAATTTCACATATGAGTGAAAACACATAATTACCTTTCTGTGACTGACTTATTTTGCTTAGCATAATACCTTCTAGTTCCATCCACATCATTCCAAATGGTAAGATTTCATTTTTGATGGCTGAGTAATACTCTGTTGTGTGTGTGAGTTTGTGTGCATGTGTGTATGTGTGTATCACATCTTCACTTGGCCTTTTAAAGGGAATGGGAAGGGAGGCATCTCTTCCACATGGAAGAGGGGTACCTCCTACCTCTGGTCTCCCAAAGGGCAGAGGATTTAAAGAAAGAATAGACAATAGAGGAAGAAAAAGAAACATACAGATGGATGCTACCAGGCCTTCCTCCAAACATAGCAAGTCTCCACACAGCCCCCACCTTAACTCTCTAATCCCCTAGGAAGGAGCTACAACACAAAAGACTACTGGGGCAGTTGCCATAAAATGGGCTTATTTACTCCATTCTAGATAAGGCTCTACATTTTTAAAAAATGAGACCAGATGAATGCCATCAAACCTGACCAATCCATGCAGAGCCAAACTTCTCCTCCTTGGAGGTGAGACACAAGCGGGTTGAAGGGAGAGTGATCTTCCTTAGGTATAATCAACTGAAATGATTAACAGCAGTTTCAGTAGAAGCATGAAGGAATGAGGAATTAAGTAGGTACTGGATTTAAGGGCTTTAAGAGCAAACATGGCAAATAGAGAAGCAGCATAACCAGGAAGCAAAATAAAAGTTCAGGATGTTGGGAAAATGGGATCATACTGTCAGAAAGGTGCATGAAAAGGGGGTGGAAGAGAGCCAAAGGCAAATAAGCTTTTGCAAAATCTTGTGTTGCCCAACCTAATGTCGATGGGTTTTTCCCATCAATGACTCTGTTACCAAGGTAGAGCTACTCTCCAGGGATGACCCCTCACTCAACCAGATTCTTACAGAGATGTCAATCCACATGCAGAACTTCATAAGCAAGCATCAAGGAATCAAGGTGCTGCTCAAGCAAACTTAACCTGTGGCACTGTGTATCATAGCTCCAACTTAATTCACCTTGTAGAAGATTCTGAGTTGCAAGTAGGAGACTGCTGAGGTAGTAAAATACCCAAAAGACAACCAGCACTGTGGATTTATACCCAAATCTTCAGAAAGTAAGACTAGCTGCAGCAAAATGTAGGGACTTTGAAAATGGTGACAATTTCTGGAAACATCCAAAACCACTACTTGAGATTAACAGTACAATCCTGTCACCTCCACTTCAACATGCTGTGTAGGTTAATGACGAAGAGACCATCCACACTTGCTTGCATCTACCACAATGCCATTGCTGCATTGGGTGGTGGAAGAAGGACCCCTGTGTAGCAAGCTCAGCAACTCTTATCTACCAAAAATTTATTCCCAACTCCTCTAGTTTAGTCCCAAATTTGTGACCAAGCCCACTGTTGGAGAGTTTCAGTTTCATGAGTACTCTGCTAAAGAGCAAAGAGGTTATTAAATGTCCCCAGAGCAATCACCAGGAATGTGAAAAAAGAGGGCTTAGAAAATCTACCTAGAATATATAAAGCAAAGGCTCCATCCCATTTTCTGCCCACACTTAGGTTACTGGGGCAAACATACCTTCCTGGTATGTCCTTGGTAAAAGGTAGACATAAACAAGAAGGTCATCCAAGATTAAATCAGGATGTGTAGAATTATAGTACTCAGGCTAAAAAGAGTTAATTTTAAGTTATTTAGGTAAAAAAAGTTTGACAGGAACAGTAGCTGTGGAAGAATTCCCAAAGTAACTTTGCCCTTGGTATGTGGTCACAAAATGCAAGGCTGGCTGCTACTCAACTGGGAAGCAACTTTAGCTCTCATCATCATCCTTTCAAATAGGGTCAGACCTGGGGATGTGTCCACAGTGCTGAAGAACTTCATTTGTGGCACCGCCTGAATGGGGCAGTGGGCTAGCAAGCCATGAAAGGAACTTCCCAACAAGAAGAGCTTGTCTCTGGATTTCAGACACTGCTTTATCCTTTGGGCCCCCCACCACCACTATTTTCCATTTCATCCTAGTTCCTTTTCCTTTTCTCCTTTATGTGTCCCCTGAGCCCTTCCCTGTGGGGCTGATTTGACAACAGCCAAGCTTTAGTTTCTTAATTTGTTTCACTTGGAGTTTTCCATTTTAAAGCTTTCAGGAGTTTCATCTTACATTATAATTCTGATTAAGTGGTTCCTGCTTTGCCTTCCTCCTAGGCTTGTTATAAGAACAGAGGAGTGTTGGGTTCTTCATGTCTATAATGGGCCCAGAACTCCCTAGAGGGAGGTTTTATATTTAAGACAACAAAAATAACTCTCATTACAATTAATAAAAGAAAAATGAGGCTCCCCGTGTAGAATCTCAATAAGCCTCCAATATATTAAACATTCAGGAAAGAGATTTGCTGAAGACTCAGCCTGGTATGACCCAGGAGGGGCACCACAGTTAATGGGGCTGTGATGCAGATGACACCAGGTGATGTTCAGGGTTGCCGGTTGCCACAGCAACTTGAAATCTCTCCAGCATCACTCTTGCTCCTATGTTCAAGAACCACATTCTCAAAGCAAAGAGGTTACAGCTTCTGACAACCATCCTCTACCTCTCTGACCCTCACCTCCATTAGGTGTAAGGCTTAGGGAGAGACTTCTAATATATATATATATATTCATTATATTATTTAACCTTAAGCTTGCTCCAACATGGGAAATTTTTTCCAAACAATAACACAACTTTGAAATGAGGCAGACCATTGTTTGAATCCATCCTCTCTCTATTGTGTTATTTCAGCAATTCTGGTCAAGCTGCTTAACTTCTTTAAACCTCAGCGTCCATCCCTGGAAATTAGTGTTGTATGTTAGTCATTTTTTGCTGCATAACAAAAAACCTCAAAATCTCTGGGTCATAAAAAGCTTTGAGGGGCGCCTGGGTGGCTCAGTGGGTTAAGCTGCTGCCTTCAGCTCAGGTCATGATCCCAGAGTCCTGGGATCAAGGCCCGCATCGGGCTCTCTGCTCAGCGGGGAACCTGCTTCCTCCTCTCTCTCTCTGCCTGCCTCTCTGCCTACATGTGATCTCTCTCTGTCGAATAAATAAATAAATAATCTTAAAAAAAAAAAAAAAAAGCTTTGATTCTCTTGCTCACCTGTCTTCCAGTAGCTGCAGGTCTATTGGGACTGGCTGGGGTCAGCAAGGCATGGCTCTAGGCTGTAGGGTGGGGTTTACATATTTCCCTATTCTCCTATTTCTCCTATTCTCCTAGCAACAACCCAGGAATATTCTTCTCATAGCAAGCACAGAAGCACAAAGAGGCAAGCCAAACTATGCAAGCACACCTAAACTCCCTGGTCAAGTCATGTCTGCTAGTATCTCATTAGCCAAACCAGTCACATAACACGATCTAAAGTCAAGTAGGAGGGAAGTGCTAGCATCACTCCTCTTATTAAATATTTGTAAAGCCACAGAGGGTGTGAAGAATTGAGATCCAATCTCCGACAGTTGAAATAACTATAAAGGTGTAGTAAAGATTATATGAGATCAAAATATGTAAAGCCCAGGACACAGTAGGTGCTGAATAATGAGTTATTATTATGGGTTCACAAATAGTTTTCTGATAGCTAGGCCTAGCTACAAAAAAGTTCTAAAATGAGACAGTTAAGACGTTATTTTATTACTCTTTATGAACTTTAATTACTAAAACATAGCCCCAGGCTTCTGCACCCTGTGTCTATGAAACTCTGATGATGAAAATAAGCCAGGGCAAGCTACCAAAAGACTTAACACAAACTAAAAAGCTAGAGACAGCTGTCCTTGGAATCTCGGGCTCCCTGTCCTCAGCAGCTTCCTCCAATTGCCCAAGCCTTATTTAACATAGCAAAGAAGGTCTCCAAACACTTGGTCCTATTAGAAACCATTAATATGTCTAGAAAATGGATGTCCCCTTCTCTCTGTATTTACATGGGGCTAATGGGAAAATAGGTATGGTGGTACAGCAGCTGATTTCCAGTCTCTTCTCACTCAGCTCTTTCTTTTTCCTCCAGTTCCTACAAGGAAAGGCCTTTCATAATGTGGAGGGACAGGATGTGTTTTAAACACATGATGATCCTAGGACCACTTCTGGATTCAGAGCCCCTCCCCCTCCTGTCCCATGTCACATACACACTCTCCTACCTCTCATCCATCCTTCACAGAGAACTGCAAAGCAAATTACCTAAAATATAGAGACCATTCAAATTAGCAGGGACCTGGGCAGTTTCAGAATATCTCAGGGCATTCAACAGGAGAGCTGAATCTTTGGACCTGGAACAATATTCCTGGGTTGAACTTTCTACTCCATCATCTCTCAGACGGACCTCAGAGATGTTATTTGGATTCTTTAGGGTTCATTTTTAGCAATTACAAAATGAAATTAAAAACACCTGCTTTGACGGGCACCTTGGAGTTTCAGGTGGTCAAATGCGTGACTCTTAATTTTGGCTCAGGTCATGATCTCAGGGTGGTGGGATTGAGCCCGTGTCAGGCTCTGCACTCAGCATGGAGTCTGCCTGAGATTCTCTAGCTCCTCCTCTCCCTCTGCCCCTCCCCCTGCATTCTCATTCTCCCTCTCACACAAATAAAATCTTTAGGGGGGAAAACAACAACAACAAAAATAACAACTGCCTTAAAATATCATTGATGGGATTAGATTAGATCATTTACTTCTGAGAAAATATTTATTGAATGCTTTGTGTGCCAGGTCCTAAAGATGAAAGACACAATGCATTCACTTCCCTCCAAAGTTTACAAAGTGGTCCCAGCATATAGTGAGAGTGCAATAAACCATCACTGTTTTTACCATTTACATTTATTTGGAAGCAACATATGAGATATTAAACAAGTGGCACAGTATAAGAAACTTTCCATAGGAAAGAGCAGTCTTAGAGCTGTAGCAGGATGCTGGATGCCACCTAGTACTCTAGGATCATGGGGAGTAATGACACGGGCAGCCTTCGGGTAATGACCAAGGAGGCCAAGGCAGCATGGCTGCACAGGAAACTCAAAGCAGCCGCACTTACACCTAGTAAAGAAGTGTTCTCTACATTTTAACAACTGGTATCGTATTACAAGTGGTGTTATATTCTAAATAATAAATATGCACTTATCCTTTAAAGCCATGCACTACATGTTTGATACTCCTCTTTTCTACCTAAATGATACAATGAAGGAATAATTCTCTGCTATGTATGTTGCTTTCACTGACCAATGATACAAAGAAAATTTAATCCTGGGTGAAGCTGATATTCTTTTTTTTTTTTTTAAAGATTTTATTTATTTATTTGACAGAGAGAAATCACAAGTAGACGGAGAGGCAGGCAGAGAGAGAGAGAGAGGGAAGCAGGCTCCCTGCTGAGCAGAGAGCCCGATGCGGGACTCGATCCCAGGACCCTGAGATCATGACCTGAGCCGAAGGCAGCGGCTTAACCCACTGAGCCACCCAGGCACCAGCTACAAAATGATACACACATGATAATGGCCAAGGAAGAGACATCCTGCCATAAGCACCAAAGATCCCTCCCTAACCACTACACATGGACCCATATTAAAAATTGAATGATTCTGAAATCAAGGTTGAAGCAAGCATCATTCTGTCAGATGTCAGGGATTCTAAGCCAGTATGTCTGGATGTCCCACCCCCCTGGGGGGGCCTCTTGTCCTATAAGAACTCACTTCTCAGGGATGTCTGAAGTTTTTCTGAAGTCCTCAAGTGAATAAGTGACAGGCAGAATGAGGAGGGTCAGTCGTAGGAGAAAGGAAACAAAAACAGGAGAGCTCTTAAAGAACAGAGAAAGAGCCTTGCATGATAATCATTCCAACCACAGTAAAACAGTGCCTTGAGATAGCGCCAGCCTCCAGCCAGTGTCATGTGTTTATTTGGCAGCATTCGCCCCTCCCCAAAATACTGACTGAAGTAAATGAAGTAACACATTTTATCAAATGAAAAATATTCTAGTCAACAAAAGAGTGAAAAACCGGAAAATTCTCGTGCAAAATGGAGAATATTCTTGTCAGAATCATAGCCAGAAATGGTACATTCTTACCTAATTCTGGCATATAATCATGGGGGTTTAGAGTTTACAAAATCATCTGGTCCACTTAATCTGGAAAACTGAAGGCCAGCAAGGTAGAATGCCCTGTACTGAAGACTCTTGATCCTCAAGCCAAGGGCCAGTTACATCATGCTAACATTTCTTTCTCCCAACTGCAGAAAATAAGAACACACAAAAGGAAGACACTGAGGAGTAATCAATGCATCATGAGACAGACATTCTTGGAAGAGACTTGTGATAAAATATTCTCCAAAGAATATACAAACACAGACATTTAAGATTATTATTCTAGTTGCCAAGACAACAAAGGAACAAAATCAGAGAAAAAAAGAACCAAGAATTTTTCCCCCAAGCTCTATACCCAAACCACACTGAGACTAAGAGTGAGGCACTTCTCACCTTAGAATTGTTGGCCTAAGGAAGGCATCCCAAACCAAGACATATACCTCTGACCACAGAAACCTGGGCTGCCCACAACCACGGAGGAACTACCGAACAAAAGTATTCAACACCAGTGTGCTGCAGGCCAGAATGATCTGAGGCTAATTCCATTCACATGTGCCTAGGAGATTTGTTTAAGGAGAAGCAATCCAAAGGCCAACTGCAGAGTTCGTTTTAATAGCACTGAGGTTTGTGTGCATGTCTAATCACGGGATCAGCAAATTACATGGCTAGTGCAAAGACCATCTGACCTCTGTGGGATGGTGGAACAATTGAATGCATCTGAGAAAAAAACACTAAGAATGGAAAATTCACTGAGCAGAAGGGCCAAGTTGTGAAGCTGCTATATGGGGGCAGAAGAGCAACAGGGATAAGCAATGTGGTTTTGGGCATCTCCTAAGACTGGGTCACTGAACTAGGCACTGAAGAATTAATTCCTTTCCCCATCCTGCCCAAGTCACTAAGGAGAAAATCATATTAACTCCTTTAATGGGGCACTGGGTGGTTCAGTAGGTTAAGCTGCTGACTTCAGATCAGGTCATGATCTCAGAGTCTTGAGATGGAGCCCTGAATAGGGCTCCCTACTCAGCAGGGAATCAGCTGGTCTCTCTCTCTCTCCCACCACTCATGTTCTCTTCTGTTTGTCTCTATCTCAAATAAATAAACTCCTTTAATGAAAGGACAGCACTCAAAGGAGGCTCTAAATGCTTGTCATTAAAGCAGACCAGAGGGCACCTGCGTGGCTCAGTCAGTTAAGCATCTTTCTTCAGCTCAGGTCATGATCCCAGGGTCCTGGGATTGAGACCCACATTAGGTTCACTGCTTAGCAGAAAGCTGCTACTCCCTCTGCCTCTGTCTCCTGACTTGTGCTCCATCAAATATAAATATAAATATAAATATAAATATAAATATAAATATATATATATATATATATATATATTTTTTTTTAAGGCAGACCAGAGATTGTACAGGAGAAGTTGGTCAGGAAACAATCTTCTTCAAACACTGTCTGCCTAGTTGGGCCTCCTCCAGACTCTGAAAACTCATGAAACAAAAAGACCTTGGGACCTTTGAACATTTAAAGACCCTAGTAATAGACTAACACAAATTAGCTAAAGATGCAAAGTATGAACAGAGTTAATGACAGTGAGTCAGGAAGTAAAGAGCTAACAGTTACACATCTTCCTCCCCTCTCTCCTTTGTCTGGCCCTGGTTTCCATACCTCCCCCCATCCCATCATCATCTCCACACACGATCATATGTGCATGCACACATACACACACACACTCGACACACACAGTCATTACCAATGTGTGGTAGTAAAAAGCTTTGGGCAAGATTAAATCCCAGACCTTTGGCAATAGGCTATGGTGAATGTTGCTGGAAATGTCAGGTAATGAGGAAGACTATCCTGAGTAAACCTCTGACCTGAATTACAGAAAGGAAATGTTAAGAAATCCTGTCTCTGAGAGAATCCTCTGAAACTTAAAACCCACCCAACACACAAGTAATACTGCCGCAGTTAATTCTTCCCAAGAATACAGTCTCTGTTGAGGACTAAGCCTGGTTTTGTGAGCTCAGTTTCTCAACGGCACAAGCTGTATTTCTCTCATTTTCATACATCAGCACCCAGTACATAAGAGGTCCTCCTAGATACCTATTTTTGTTAGAATGGCCTGCCCACTCCATGTGCCCACCCTACAAAGAAGTATTCAATTCCCCAATGCACACCTCTACCTCCTACCTGAGATGAAGCTGAGCTCAATACACCATCACTATCTGATGACCATCTGTAAGATACTTATGAAGTGGCACAGTGCAAGGTCCCACTCAGAGGCATGAACGGCAGTCTTAAAGCTTCCATAAGGTGCTGGATGTTGCCTACTATGATAGTAGTACCATCTACCCACCCAACAGCTGCATATGTACCAGACAGACAGCTTTTTTTTTTTTTTTTTTTTTTTTTTTGACAGAGGGAGGGAGAGAGAGATCACAAGCAGGCAGAGCAGGAGGCAGAGAGAAAGCAGGCTCCCTGCTGAGCAGAGAGCCCAATGCGGGGCTTGATCCCAGGACCCTGAGATCATGACCTGAGCTGAAAGCAGAGGTTTAACCTACTGAGCCACCCAAGTGCCCAGACAGCTATTTTTACCAGGAATATATCCCACCCACGATTTCTCTGAAGAGTCATCCAGCCAGTCCTAATTTTGAACAAATCAATAAATAAACACTGATCTGAAGAGCACCTCCATGAGCTAGGGTATGTCCTAAGCACTTAAAGGAAAATTATTTAATAGATATAGACTATGCCCTAAAGACACAAACCATTTAGCAAAGTAGCTGAGACCACACACCGCAAAGAAAAGCTGGGCAAAGTTGGTAGAAGGGACATATCTCCAGGGAGAGAGAAAGTCATTGATATTTTAGTGTACTGAGGAGGGAATCTGTTCCTTAGCCCACTTCAGCCTGTTAGATCTGGGATGCGCTAAGAGGTAGTTCTCCAAAGACAGAGACTTCTAAGATTGGTAGGGTCAGCACTGAGCAGAAATGAAGAAGGGAAAGAGAAACTAACAATGACAGAGCACACTGTTGGGCCTTTATAGCTCTTGAACCTCATGCAATTCTGTAGCGGCTCTTTTTTTATTTATTTTTTATTTTATTTTATTTTATTTTTTTTATTTATTTGACAGAGAGAGCTTACAAGTAGGCAGAGAGGCAGACAGAGAGAGAGGAGGAAGCAGGCTCCCTGCTGAGCAGAGAGCCTGATGCGGGACTCGATCCCAGGACCCTGAGATCATGACCTGAGCCGAAGGCAGCGGCTTAACCCACTGAGCCACCCAGGCGCCCCTGTAGCGGCTCTTTTGATGTGAACTTTTGTCATTATGTTAAGCTGCCCAACATGGAAGCCCTCTTCCCTTCTGAGAAACCCTTCACTGTCTTACCCAATAGAATGCTCCAACTGCTCTGGGTCCAAGTCAATAGGATTTGATCTCAGGTCCCCAGAACAGAGGTTCAGTTCCAAAGTATGTCCAAGGGAGAGTACTAGGGGTCAAACTGCTAAGGAAAAACATGTCCAAGAAGTTTACAGAGAAAGAAGGCCCTAAGATGGGCGTTTAGAGCTGGAGCTTCCAGCCAAGGGCTTAGACAGCCACAGAAGACAAGAGCGGAGTACAGCAAGAAGGGCTGAGTTGAGGTTGATGGCAACAGAGCAGACTGAGAAGAAACAGTTATATCTTTGGTGTGCAGCAGAGTAAGCTGGCTCTACAGAAAGGGTCAGACTGAGCAGTACATCGGGTTCCAGGGAAGGCCACCCCTAGGGCCCTGTGTCATTTGCTCCTCACGTCTAGATTTTTCCTCCCTGCCCCAATTCTAAAGTTTTTCTTAGAACTGAGTCTGCCACCTAGCAACTGATCCTTAGTTGAAACTGTACAACTTCAATATTTACCAAACACCAAGTGTTATTAGTTAAGACTTGTGTTAGGGGTTGGTGATACATAGATGAAAAAAAATGTCATGTGAAACCTTGAAAAACTTTGCTGAGGGTGAGAGAAGCAGCTGAGCTCTAAAAAAAAAAAAAATTAAAATATTAGTTCTATAACAGAGGTTTATATAAGGTTGCCATAGGAACTCAGAAGAGGAGCAATTAACCTGAGTGCCCTTAAGGTTGTGGGAGGGAACAGTGGATAATGAAGGTGGAAGAAAATTGGGTCTGATCCTCCATGGGAGGCACCTCCATGGGGTGGCACAGGTTGAGAAAGAAACACCAGAAGGAATTAGGGTTGGGTCAGAAACAGTCCACACCATGATCTGAGGTTCCCCTCCTAGAGCATGAGCCTTCCACTTTGTATGCCTGCATCTTGGCATGGGGCCTTTTCCTTAGAGGGAACTCTGTATATGTCTATGAATTAAACAATGAACCCTGCTTTGCCTTTAGAACAGAATGCAGACCTGCAAGACCAAGGGACACTGCTTTCTAAAACATTATCACAGCCTTTAATTTCTCATTATGACTCTCTGAGCAGTTTAATTAATAATTGCTATGAGAAGAGGAGAGCAAAGTGATAATTAATAGCTATTGGCCAGAGCTATTGCTGAATTGAGTCCAATTATAAAATGAACAATGCACACCCAAAAAGAAACATGAATTACAAAAGTAAAGGCATGGGTAAGGGAGACTCTGAGGGATCATCTTAATCTGACCAGATGTTGGGTGAGGTAGACTTCAAGTGGGAAGAATGGAAAAGTGATAAACATGGGCATCTGTCAGGAAATGAATCCTTCACCATGGTCCACACTTCCAAAAGAAGCAAGCACTGCCACTGGGCTCCTTTTCCTCCTGACTGAAACACCACAGAATAAGACAGAACAAAAAGGAGGAGCAAAGACTAGAGTCATCCTACTGAAGATACTAAATGCTCAGGATGCCTCCAGCAGCACAAAGACACCCAGCACTTCCGAGATGAAAAAACCTCTAGGACTTGATGGCTCTTTGATTCCTTCTTTAAAAGGCAGCATGATGTTTTTAGAAAGATGGTTGCTACAGAACTGTTTATCCAACAAAGAACCTCCAAAACACTTGTTGTCTGAATAGTTGGGTGACTGAGCACTCCACCAATCCCTGTGGTTACCTTGCATATTTTCCCTCCCGTCCCTATCAGGGATCCTCCTGTGCTGTCTTTTCAGGGCACACTGGCTTCTCTCCACAAACCACCTCTTCCCCACAATGTACCTCTTCAATTTTCAGGCTTTGAAAATTCATTACACCCAAACCATTAATATATGGTTTGGGTGTAAAAAGGCCCTTTCTTTTATAAAGGACCTTTTATGAATATAGGATTCTATTAAGTATTAGGTATAAGAATTTTTAAAGTTGAATCATTTAGGCTGCCAGTTAAACGAAACCTAAATAAAAAGGTTCAGATTTTTCAAAGAAAGTGTAATTTATAAAACCTATGCTAAAGAAGAAATTAAGAAAGCAGGCACACAATTCCTATAACTGCAAATAATAATAATATGAAAAAAAGACCCAAAAGAAGAAAGAAAAATTTTTAAGTACCAATGATGTCTATAAATTGAGAACTGCTTTCCTCAAGCTCTGGTTGAGATAATTCTGTGCTTTAAAAATTGCTCCTTTAAGATAAATCTCTTTTCTACCATCCAGGAAATGCTGCTATCCTGAGAGTTACATGATAGAAAAGCGACATTCTGTGGCTGAGCCAAGGAACTGCAGTAGTTTGATCCAAATGCCCAGAGCCTCCGCCTTCCCTTCCCTTCTGATCTTTAAGCACGTGTAGGCTGGAGGTTCTAAATTAACTTTTTTTTTTTTTTTTTTTTACATTTTACAGACTGCACTGCAACTATCATTCAACTGTGAACCGCCCCCCCCCTTTCTTTGCAGGTTAAGGTCTCAGGGTGTACACAACTACTTTCAATTTCTCTTTCACTAGAGGCAGTTGACACAGCAGAAAGGAGGGATTCAAATACAAAAACTAAGGTTCAAGTCTCAGCTCTACTCTCCCTCTCCTATTCCATGTCCAAACCACAGAAAGCTGTGCATGTGTATGAGGGAAGGGAGGGACATTATATGCATGGTGGAAATGTTGCACCAAGACAGAGTGTTTTCCACTTCTGAATGATAAAGATTCTTCTTTCAGACACAGAACTCAGTCCATTTGCAATATGCATACCTGCCAGGGGGACTCCACAGCTCCCTCTCCTTGTGCCTGTCACAGCTGTCAGCAGTCTTCCTACACCCATTACAGCCCTGAGTTATTAGAAATGTCTCGGGCACATCATGAAAATACTCTCTTCTTTTACAACGCATGTTGCAAACTCAGTGTCTAGTTCATCCCATAGGACATAGATTTTCTGGGTCAGTATAGTTACATGTCAATGGGTATAGGAGAACAGTGTACTGAACTTAAATCCAAATTTCTGAATTCACAAGACTGGTTCCCTCTAACTTTATATTCCAAGACAGAGGACAATGTTTATAATGTCTAATTCTTTTCTGTTTGGAGGCCAAAGACTACCAAAAACTTACCTGGCTAAGTATTTTCCAGAGTGTGGAGGACTGCTTAGTCCTTTAGCAAGTTTTATTTTGACAAGCAGAAGTTTTGTTTTCCTGATGTTCCAGGGGAGCTGAGGATTTTTTTCTTTTGCCCCTCTGAAGAAAAGCCAAAATCATCAATAGGCTGAAATTCTAAATAGATTAATTCCCAATACTACATAGCTCAAATTTATCACTGTATTGTGACAATTATCCTTCCTCCTATTATACTTGTCTACTTTTGTTGGATTTCTGCCTTCCCATCTATAAGAGAAGAGATAGGAAAGAGCAAAATAAAGTGGAGACTTAATACCAAAACTACAACTTACTTTTTCCTCTTGCATTTCTTTCATCAGAAGAAGAGCAAAAAGGCATATTTGGGGGGAGTAGAGAGAAAGATAGAGTGTGATGCATTGATTATAACTGCACTGAAATAAAAGTGAGAATGAGTATTTTTTTTTTTCAAGACTAGGCCTGGAGAGGGGAAAGATGATAGAATGGGGAAAACTGGTAAAAACCACGCTGACTTCATTATTATCTGTTTTCATGAATCCATAATTTTTTGAGTTTCCAGTTGTAGTGAGAAATTTTCTCCCTTCCTTCTTTTAGATGCCAAGAAAAACTGCACTCGAGGGTAAGCAAACACCTGACAACCCAGGAACTGTGATAATGCACTAACTGAAGACTTGCAGCACTGTTTGTGACTGAAAGACTTCGGAATAGCTTCCCTAGCACTGGGATGTTTTTCCAAGTGAGTAGACCTGGCATCAGCTTAGAGGAGAATCAGACACAAGTGGCCAGTTAGAATTCATTTTGCAGAAATTGGAGAGAACACTGGCTGAGCACAGGCCTGGAAAGTCCTGGCTCTGAGGGTATGCACCCCCTGCACAGATAAGCTCTCCAAAGAGCTTTGTCTCTGGTAAAAACCAAAAGCCCAATATTTATGCATACTCTGCCGGATACTCCTCACTGCAACAGTCAACAAGGGGCGGCCACCCACATGTCAGAGTCCTAGCCAATGACATACAAATAGAAATCTTTTATCAAATGGATTAGGGGTGTTCTTGGGAACATTTTTGCTTTTCTGATAAAAAAAGAAAAATTACAGTTTGTCCATCCTTTCATCCTTCCCCTTTTCTTCCTCCTCAAATTTAAATGTGATGACCAGTGGAGCACCAGCCATCTGGTGATGTGAGAGGACCAGCCAACAGGTTAAAAAATAGACTTTTTTAATCTCAGGAAACAAACTGAGGATGCTGGAGGAAAGGGGGGGGTGACTGGGTGATGAACACTGGGGAGGGTATGTGCTATGGTAAGTGCTGTGTGTTGTGTTAAGACTGATGAATCACGGACTTGTACCCCTGAAACAAATAATACATTATATGTTAATAATTTAAAAAAGAAAGAAAGAAAGGTAGGTAGGTAGATGTCCTAAGGCAGATGGTCAAGCATATGCTAATCAGGGAGGGAGCTGTATAACAGGATCCCTGCTCAGGAGTATCAAAAGTCACCTCTGTGAGAGAAAACCCTGACAACAATAGTGCCGGCACTTCTAATGACCTTTATTGGTGTTGATGTTTTAGTCCTGTCAATAATGATAAGTTACTTACTAATCAATGTTTCTATTCCCCAAATTTGTGACTTTCCTCTATCCTTGGCCCAAAGCAAGTATAAAAGAGGGATTTTGCTGTCTGTGACTATATATAAAGACAGCTAACACAGGTAACCCTCTCTGCTACCATGAAAAGTATTTTACCACAGAAAACCAAAGGTTAGACATAAAATATTATACTGCATACAGCTGAGATTCAGGAGGAGGGGGACTTCTGGTGATTGAAATGCAGTTATCCCAACATGGGCATAATATGCAGGTGAACTGGGACGCCTGGGTGGCTCAGTGGGTTAAAGCCTCTGCCTTCGGCTCAGGTCATGATCCCAGGTCCTCATCTCAGGTCCTGGGATTGAGCCCCGCATTGGGCTCTCTGCTTATCGGGGAGCCTGCTTCCCCCTCTCTCTGTCTCTGCCTGCCTCTCTGCCCACTTGTGGTTTCTGTCTATCAAATAAATACATAAAATCTTTAAAAAAATTTTTTTTTAAAATATACAGGTGAACTTACTAATTACATTATTGACCATAAACAGCCCTTCTATTTTAATGGCCACAGGTGGTTGGCTCTTTGGTTTACACTTTTGTCTTCAAAATGGTATGACACATGGCTTTGAACCACAATCTCATAGTTTAACTCATTTTAATTTCCAGGCATTGCTTTACTGTGAACATTTTACATAGTTCAGTTTCAGAGGTAACCTTCAAAACAGTGCAGTTGGTTCTTTTGAAAAGGTTTGCTCTGTGGGAAAAAGACTGGTTAAATGAAGAGTGAGGTAAGTTGCTAAAAGGGTAACAAGAGAGGAAATACCCAAACATACAACTATGACACATTCACATGAATGCTACCGTATCTGAATTGCATTTTTATTTCCAATGCAATGAAAATACAATGTGACCATAAAATATAGATAATCATAACTATTTAAAACATGTTTTGAATAATGCATTTTATTTTTGAAGCAAGTTTATTACTATCATCTTGATTCGTGGCAAGTGTCTCAAGTAGGCAGGGCTTACCTGCTTATGTCAAAGGAGAATCTTGTATAGAGAAGGAAAATGATTTGCCTGAGCTCACAGATTCATCCTGTACCCTCAATCCTACACCAAAAAATTCTCTATTATTTACTTGCAAAATGCAGAAAATTGGTTCATCTTATTTTCAAGATCACACTGTATCTCCGTGCCCATTTCTTATTACTTTATCCTGCCTTTCTAAATATTTCTCAAGTGCTGACCTTGTAATTCACCACCTAAGCACCTATTTTCCCTTCCATTCAGTATATGAATGTGACTCTGAACTGGTTCTACTAGCTCTGAAATACCTCAGTTGGGTCCATGACGAAGTGCAGTCACTTATAAAAAAAGAAGCTGAGTCACCTCCAAGTCCCAAACCCCTCAGATTAGATGAACTAGCTCCTGTTTGGGGTAAGGTGGGGTGGAGGGGGAGGTTAACTTTCAGGTTAAGTGCAACACAACAGTGGAAAAATACAAAAAGAGGACAAATGCCTAATGAATAATAAGAAGGCAGCGAAGCTTGGTTTAGGAATCCAAGCCACACCTCAAAGTCAAGCTGAGCTGAACCCATCCTCAACTCCTTCCTTAAAAACTACTAACTGCTTAGAAAGAGCTGCCCCTCCTGCCAGTGGCAGCCATGTTCCTAAGCCTCCCACTGCCAAGCCTGCTACCTAGCTGGGGGCCTTCCCTGGGCATCCCCTCTTCCCCTTTATTTTGTTTTCATCTTTGTCCATTCAGCCCAATAAAATCAGCTTTTTGCATACTAAAGCTGAATTTGTTTAAGGACAAACAGTTGGAGACCTGCTTCTCAGGGACCTGAGTGACAGATCGCATTAGGGGTGTCAGCCTTGGGGGCTGCCGATTTGGCAGGTCCCTGACTCTGAGGAGACACCAGCCTGTGAGCTGCTCACTGTCAAGACTCCAAAAGGCATTACCCTGAACTCCAAGGTGGAGCTGTTTACCAATACCATGATCTCTCCCCAGATGCAGTTGCTACGGCAGCTAATTAAGAGAACAATTAAGACTAAGGCAATCAGTCAAGTACACAGACCTCAGTCATCTTCCCAGCTCTTGGATGCTGTGCCACTCCCAGAGGGCTGAACCGTATTCAGTCATTCAGAAAATGACAGGAAGAAGCTATTAAATATCTGAAAACCATAAAAACGCAATCATACTGTTCTTTAGCTGAGCCATCCACCAGAGACCAATGCCCAGCAACTTTAGAAACTTAGCAGTCCTCTTCAATTCACACACTCACAAATAAGATTAATCAAAAGCAGCTCAAATCAAAATTTAATTATAAGGTGGAGATGGGAGAGGCTATGCTGGCCATTCTCTTCCTTTTTTTGGTTTATGACTGATCAATAACCCTAGAATCAGCCAAATGCAAGACAAAATCCATGGGGTGTCTTTAGAAAGGAAGTAACAGATTAAATATTGAGCTAAACAATTTAATCTTCTCCTGGAAGAATTTTCAGATCTCTGTAAAGGTAAATCCTATTAGAAGGGAACAGTCTCCATGATAGCGCCTCATTGGGACAAGTTCATAAACACAAAAACACAAGCTACTAAAACAGAACTTCAAATGGAGACCAGAAAAAAAAAAAAACAAAAAACCTGCCCTTAAAAAGAAATATATGTGTTGTGCGTGCATGCATTGTGTGTATACATATATATGTGTGTATTTTTTTTTAATTTGGTAAACTTACTGCAGAGCACTCTAAGACTCTTCCTGAATATTGGCTTTACCTCTGAATAGGTAGTTATCTCTATGAAACACCTCACAAGAGAAATGAATTTCCTGGTGACCTGGAGCTAGGAAATGAGGCTGACCATTTTAGGAAAAAAGCACCACAAATAATCTTATCAAAACATTTTTCATTAAACATCTACTATATGCCTTGTAAGGGATATTGAAGGAGTAAGTAGAAAGTGTTGAGGTAAGAGCATGAACTTTGGTTGCAGACCTGGGTTCAAATTCTACCCCTCTACATACTAACTATATGACACCAGGCAATTGACTAAACCACTGTTTCCTCATCTGTTAGAGGCCAGTGAGTGCTTATAAAGGAATGATGATAATGATACTAATTTCTATCACTTGTAGAATGACAGAAATGATACTGATAACTATCGTTTGTATTTGGCCTGAACAATTATTGCAATTTCTATATGTGATCTTGCACTCATTACAACTCATTACAACATTATAGGATAAATATTATTACTATTGTAGTCAATTTAGATAGGAAGAATCAGATATTATTAGGCAAGGCCTCTCATGGCAATGACTGGAAGTACCAAGAAACCCAAGCCTTGTGTTCACAAAAGCCTTCAATTTCAATTTTGTTTTAATCTCCAAACATGATGATCACAGCCAGAAACCAAGACCACTGAAAGTGAACAACCTAACCTTTTCTCTGGTTCAAGTCCAAGAAGATACACCTTCTAGTGCACTATGAATTAACATTTTTTTCTAATGTTAAAATTATCTTGTGAATCATAATATATTGTATTATATATTAAAAATGTACATTTGGCCTGCATAAATGTTTAAAATTATCTTTAAGCTATTCTGGCCCTTCCTCTCTTTTTATATAACAAAAGCCTAAAAAAAAAGGCAAGAAAAAAGGGAGAGAGAACTGGACTTGTGTTTACCCATTCTTAAATAACCAAATGGATACTAATGAACACAGAGTTAGGAAAAGATGCATGACACAATATTATGATGCATGACACAATATTAAAGATCCATGACACAATATTATGTAGTGCTCTCACCATATCGACACAATAGTCCCACGTAACCTCAAAGGTATAGGTAATAGTAAAATATAGGGAATTAATTAGAAAGGAATGAGTCTGGAGTACTTACTATCTTTGTTTTATAATATATCTAAATTATAAAGCTGATGCAATATAATTTTTACTAATGTCTGTTTAACAGTCAGCTTGCAAAATTTCAAAAATCTAACCATGGACTTGCCTAAGCCAGGAGGAGCCAATTCTAGCAAATCAGTGACTCCACAGATTATTCTTCATGTATGCAAACATGAATCTTTTAGCAGGTAATATATCAATATAGTGACACTTACAGGAAGACATATTTGAATAGGCATATGTGTTCAAAAACGTATGACCAGATGGATTTCTTTATATATGTGAGAATATGTGCCCCACACTCAATCCAGGTGAGTTGTCCATAGACATTGCTCTTCTAATCTCCCCACCAATATGTTAGTCTCTGTGTACAAACCCTGGTACTATTCACTACAGACTTCTGTTGGCATGGCATGAAAAACACCCACATCTATATACAGCTTATGAAATAAGTTGGGCTTTACTTTGTTAGCTCTCACTAGTCTCAACCCAATGTCACGGAGGAGCTGGTAACTTCCAGGTGGCCACTGGTGGGCTACTTTTCCTCCTCATTTGGTGTTACAGATAAGAACCTTATAAAATGCTCAGAAATCGAATAACCAACATCCACTCACATCAGAGATTTTTTTTTTCCATCTACTGTGTGCTCACAGGCAAACACACCTGCATACACTCAGAAAGAAGGATATGCCATAATCATTTGATAAAGAATGAGAGCCAAAAAAATGCATTCCTTTAAGAACTAAATTCAAGACCTAACTGTACTTCTACAATGGTATTTTAGTGTGCCCATGTTACCATTAAAATTTTTTTAAACGACCACCTCAAATATCCTTATAGCCAAACTACCACTATTGAAAGGGAATTTGTCCACTTCTTACTGCTTCTCTTTTTCCTGGAAATGGGAAACCAACTGATCCAAAATCAACTGCTTAGATCTCCACTGCGGCAGGGAGAAGAAAATTCAAAGCCTTTCGCTAATGCTCTAAATTTGAGAAATGTCCACAAAGGACAAAAGTGTAGGGATTCAGAAGAAAAAACAGAAGGCAATGGTTTTCAGGTGCTGCATTTTCCCTGAGTAATTCAAATGAGTATATAATAAATTTTTAAGACCCTTGGGCCATTAGCTCAAATGCTGTCTGATACCTACAACTATTTTGAAAAGGAAAAAGAAATTAAACAGGAACAGCCACTGAATTTAGAAAGATCATTATGTCTTTGTGTAACAACTTTTCATCTCTGCCTGCATTGTAAATAGGGTTTTTTCCCCCTTAATCAGAAGAACCACTGGTTGTTACTTGTAAGGTATAATTTTCCTAGACAGGATTTTTATACAAAAGAAAAAAAAATCAATCTCTTGACTCAAATAGGATCAAATGACAACCGAAGTTTTTAAAGAATCTTCTCAACCTACCATTCAAAGAAATACTGAATAAAAAGGAAGGAAGAAAGTCCTTTCAACAAAAGAAAGCATTTCATAATAGACAACAAGGCACTTTCCTCTCCAGATGGCAAGGACATGTTCACTTATTTTTAAACAGGTTGTTTAGAAACAGGATAGAGAAATGTCAAGCCAACCTCAAGTGGTGAGCCTCCATGAAGAACAAATGTTCCAACAATTGTTGAATAGCAGAGAGAAGAAATCTCCCTAAACATTATCACTTACTCCCTTTCTGCCAAAAATACATGGAAGCTCTCTGGGCAGCCATACTTCGGAAAACTGAATTCTTAGTCTTTGCACCATACAAAAAACAATTCAGAGGTAGAGAATGGAAATCCAGATTATATTTAGGCAAAGTAGTCATTATTTACTGGCCAATCACAAATTGAGTTCATCCAGATGTTTTGAAAATACATAGTTGTCTAACTGTATGCAACTTGTCATTCTTCTTTCAACATCTGAAACCCAAAGGATTTTGAAGAATCATCTACTTCAAAACAATTTCACTTTGAGGACTGTTATTTGGATACTGCTGTATTGATATGTAGCTTGCTTTGATCTCAAAATAAGTCCAAGGAAGTTTCTAGTAAAAAAGAAAAGAAATTTCTATGAGAAACACATCTAAACTTCTGGTTTCAGAGCTTAATGAGATTTTAGCAAAAACTGGGTGTTGACATAACCAGTATATACTTTCTGCCAGTAGTTAGCGGGCTAATCCATTCTGCATATTTTTCTAAAAATAACAAAATGAAGAATGATGAAGAGTATATGCCCAGTCACGGGGCATACAATATGAATCTCATTTCACCTCACATCTCAAAACTCCCCCAGATTTCAGGCTTCCACAGTAGTTGTAAGCATGTTTATGTAGGAAAAAATCAAGGAGAAATTGGGAGAGTCCTGTATCATCCAGGGATTCGAGTATAAACCAAGCACCAATCTGCTTTTTGTCCCATACCTAAATTAGAGCAGCCAAAAATAAGTACATCAAATTCACTGTCTTCCTCAAAAAATGCTTTCTCTCCCACCTGTCCTCTTTGGGGGTAGTGTAATTGTCTTCCTTCTACTTTCACAAACTGGAACCTTAAATCAACCCTGAAACCCCCACTCTGTCTGCATTTTGACCTCTTCCCCAGTTTTATAATTATTCTTTTGAATTAATCCTCAAGTTCAGCCCCTTCTCACCATTTCCACAGCATCCATCTAATCATACCTGAGCAACTAAGACAACCTCCCACATGGTTTCCAACCTTACTCCAGCCTCTGCCACACTAATCCAGAGGTTATACTATTTTAAGGCCAAATCCTAAAACCCAGTTGTTCTCAAGTCTTTTTGTTTATAGAATCAATAAAGATCCCCGATCTAAACTTCCCCTCTTTCCTATTCTGTTATTCTAGTCCTTCTAACTGTGACATGACTAGATATCCCCCAATATCCACTGTTTTCTTCCTTTAAAAATAGAATCCCTGGGGCACCTGGGTGGCTCAGTCCGTTAAGCATCCAACTCTTGATTCAGACTCAGGTCATGGTTTCAGGGTTGCGAGATAGAGGCCTGTGGGGGGCTCCATGCCCAGCGGGAGTCTGCTTAAGATTCCCCTCCCTTCTGCTCCTCCTTCAACTTGAGCACACTCTTGTGCACGTGCACCCTCTTTTTCTCTTTCTCTTTCAAACAAATAGAATCATTTTAAGAAATTTAAAAATAAAAAAATAAAAATAGAACTCCCAATTATAGCTGGGCACACATCAACAACCTGAATAAGGGCTAGTTTTTCTAAACTTTGCAACCAGGTGTGCCCCTGCAATCAAGTTCTGATGGCTATAATATGAAAAGAAGTACTATGTTCAGTTTCTAGGTCATGTCCTCAAAAATAAAGTGTGTGCACCGGCATTCCTCTTTTGTCCTTCACAGTGACTAGGATGCAGATGTGACATCAGGATCAGAAACAGACACTTCAGAAAAATGAAAGCCATATATAGGAGATAATGAAGATATTTTACCAGTCCTACCAGTTACCTGCTTTCAGTTGGTTAAGTAAAAAGAAACAAATTTACATTTTATCCAATCTGTTGTTAAACTGTGCTTTTGTGACAGCAATATAACCTATACCCTCATTTGTATTCTAATATGTACTACATCCTCAATTGTTTGATAAAATTCAATAAAATATAATATAAAATTTGATAAAATTCAATAGCACTAATTTTCTAAATTTATTGTCAGTTATATAAAACCACAGAAAGTAGAATAATGATCTGGATTTTTCATTCAAAATCACATTCACTTTTGGCACACAGCCCAACACATACCAGCAATATTTTAAACTATTTTTTTAAATCTCTGGTTGAAATAAAAATACTTCTGTTTCGGGCACCTGAGTGGCTCAGTTGGTTAAGCGAGTGCCTTCGGCTCAGATCATGGTCCCGGAGTCCTGGGATGGAGCCCCCCTCTCGGGCTTCACCTGCTCTGCGGGGAGCCAGCTTCTCCCTCTCCCTGCCACTCCCCCTGCTTGTGCTCTCTGTCAAAGAAATAAAAATACCTCTTTATACATATTAAACTTTTCTAGTTGCACTTGTCAGAAACATAACTCAATAAAACCCCAAAAACCTTAAGAAAATGGGAAAATTTTAAAAATCTGTATACCATGGCATCTATTGGCTCCAATGGCTCCCAGAAATACCCAAATCTGACCTGTTTCTCAAATTCCTCTCTCTGTTCGTTCATTTCATTCTCTCTCACTACAAATCAGCTTCCTGTGCTTCTCTGTTTGAAGGTGGGAATACAGCTAGCTGCATATAGCTCTCCTGTTCCACATCCTATAATCCAGTATGTAATCCAGTATGTAATCCAGAGAGAAGCCATTACTGCTCCTGAGTTTTATCATGTGTTAACCTTAAGCAGACCCTAAGAGCAGAGGGATATACAATAAAATTGGCTAAACATTATTTATGTATTTACTTTTAGGAAAAAAAAAAACCTGCTGGGCCATAAGTACATGTAAAAAGAATCCCTAATAACAATTTTCTGTCTTGGACAGTGGCTTAGGGAGGAGCATCTGGACCTGCAGTGGAGCTGGGATGCTCATCACAGTTCCAGCACAAACTGGCTCCAAGTGCAGCACAGAGTGAGATTCATTTCCTTTTCCACTGTCCCCAAGAACCATAAACTCAACGTAGAAATGTTAGGATGCAACCACTCAGGGAAATCTCAAGAAAAGCCATAAAAATGTACTTATACTATTTGTTAACACACACACACATAGATAGATAGATAGATAGATAGATAGATTCTATTCCCACAGCCTCGAGGGACAAGACATTTGTCAGTGGAAACCACATAAAAACTAGTGCGGGCAAGTATGGTCCATTTTGTTCAGATTCTGATGCCCTCACTACTGGATTACACATTTTACAGAAATAAACAGTTGCAACAAGCTAGTTATAGGCTTCTTTGTTGCTGTTTGGTTTTTCTAAATTCCTCCAGGGAAATCTAGATACAGCTGCAAGGTCCTCTTTTTCTGCCTCTGATAGGTTTTTACCTAATTTCTCACAAGCTGCGAATTTCTGGGTTCTGATGATTGTGCCTGGACACTACATACTTTTGTTTTAAACCATGCTAATGGTTTACCTACTTTTTCTCATCTACTCCTGTCAACAGTTTTGACAGAAATTATCATCCCCACGTTTTCAAGCAACTTTACTGAGATGCAGCTCATGTACAAAATGTATCTATTTTAATTTTACAGTTCAATGGTTTTGACAAATATATAACAATTAGAGAAATACAAATATAATCAAAATCAAGATATAGAACACGTTCATCACCCCCGATGATTTCCGTTGTGCTCCATTCCAGTCACTCTCTTGCCTTACATCTCAGACAACTTAATACTTCAGACAAATGAATACTTTCCTCGTAAGAGATTAGTTTCATTCAGTGTCCCATATAAATGGTACTCTTTTCTGTGTGTCTTTTTTCTGCTTAGCATTATGATTTTGCAACTCATAAACACTGCTGAACAGATCAGTAGTTCACTACTCTTTACTGCTCAACAGTATTCTGTTTGTAAGGGTACATCACAATTTACCCACTCCACAGTTCATAGGCACTTGAGTTGTATCTGTTTTAGGCTATTATGAATAAAACCATTATGAAGGTTTGTGTACAAGTGTTTGTATGAACATGCTTTTGGCAAATACCTGTACATGGAATTCTGGGGTCATAACCTAAAGGTAACACCTAGTTTTATAAGATACTGCAACATCTTTTTTCCAAAATGGTTATTCCTTTTTTTTTTTTTAATTTATTTGACAGAGATCACAAGCAGAGGGGAGGCAGGCAGAGAGAGAGAAGAGGAAGCAGGCTCCCTGCAGAGCAGGAACCCCCCCCCCCCCAATGCGGAGCTCGATCCCAGGACCCTGAGATCATGACCTGAGCTGACGGCAGAGGTTTAACCCACTGAGCCACCAGGTGCCCCCAAAATGGTTATTCTATATGTTTTATATTCTCAGCAGGACTTAATACTTTCAGTTTTAATTCTAGCCATTCTTGTGGATCTGTACTGATATCTCTTTGTGGATTCTCATTTCCCTGACGACTGAGATGTTGAGTATCTCTTCGTGTTCTTTTTAGCCATTCACATACCTACTTTTGGAAGTGTCCATTCGAAAGACTTGCCCATTTTTTAAAAACCGTTTGTTTTCTTATTATTGATTTGGAATAGTTTTTATATATTCTGTATATAACTGTGCCTTATATTTTTTAATGGTATCATTCAAAAGGTTTTTAATTTTTATGAAATACACATTTATCATTTTTCTTTCATTGTACCTACATTTTCTCCTCTATATAAGAAATCTTTGTCTAATCTAACATGAATGAAGGCGCCTGGGTGACTCAGTGGGCTAAAGCCTCTGCCTTCAGCTCGGGTCATGATCCCAGGGTCCTGGGATCAAGCCCCGCATAGGGCTCCCTGCTCAGCAGGGAGCCTGCTTCCTCCTCTCTCTGCCTGCCTCTCTGCCTACTTGTGATCTCTGTCAAATAAATAAATAAAATATTTTTTAAAAATGAAAAAGATTTTCTATTTTCCATAAGTTTTATTAATTTAGCTTTTCTAAACTTCCATAGCCATGTAGGGTTAATTTTCACATATGATGTGAAGCAATGGTCAATATTCACTTTTCCATATGGAAATAGTTATACCACTGTAACTTTTAAAAAATATTCTCCTTTCCTCCATTAAATTTTTTTTGGCATCTTTATCAAAAATCAATTGACCACAAATGTGGTAATGCATTTTTAGAATTACTGTTGTGTTTCATTGTTTGAAACAGGTCTATAGGTTTGTCCTTATGTCAATCCCACACTGTCTTGTTTACTATATCGTTATGGTCACTCTTGAAATCAAGTGGTTACTCCTGTGTTTCAGAATTACTTGGGATTTATTAGATATTTTCCTTTTCTATGCATATGCCATTCTCTACTTTTTTTTATAAAAAGCATACTGTGAAATCATTGAGATTACATCAAAACTATCAATTAGAGCAAGGAAAACGGACACCTTAAAAATATTGAGCCTCTTTTTTTTTTAAGATTTTATTTATTTATTTATTTGACAGAGAGAGAGCAATTACAAGTAGGCAAAGAGAGAGGGGGAAGCAGGCTCCCAGCTGAGCAGAGAGCCTGAAGTGGGGCTCGATCCCAGAACCCTGAGATCATGACCTGAGCTGAAGGCAGAGGATTAACCCACTGAGCCACCTAGATGCCCCAATATTGAGCCTCTTATAAAATAAAAAATAGTTTAAAATATTTTTAAAATCAAATCTTTTTAAAGAATTGAAAATATTGATCTCTCCATTTATTTAGATCTTCTTTAATATTTCTCAGCTTTCTTCAAATGTTCTGTAGTTTTTAATGTATAGCACTTATTGATGTTTTGTCAAATTTTTACTTATTTCATAGGTTTTGATGCTATTCCAAATGGGATCTTTAAAATTTTAACCTCCAACTATTCATTGCCCATATAATTATAATTGATTTTTGTACACTGACCTTGTATCATGCAGCCCTTCTATACTCACTTATATCTACTTTCTTGTAAATACCTTTGGATTTTCTATGGATGATATCATGACAGTTTTATTTTTCCAATCCATATGTGGGTTTTTTTTCTTTCCTTGCCTTTTTACACTGATTAGGCTATCCAATACAATGGTGAGTAGAAGTAGGGAATTTAAGTATCCTTCCTGGTTTCTCTCTGTAGGGGGAAAAGTCTTTGGTTTATTACCATTAAATATAATACTAGTTGTAGGTTTTTCCCCAATGTTCTATATCAGGTTTAGGAAGTTCTCTTTTATGACTAGCGTTCTGAGGAATATAACTGATTATCAAAAGTTAAACCATTTGAACGTTACTTGGAGCAAGTTCTACATAATCATGTGTATTACCATTTTTATATACTGTTCAAATCAACTAAGATTTTGTTAAGGAATTTTTGTATCTCTGTTCATGAGGGAGATTACTGTCAATAGCTTCCTTTTCTTATAATGAAATTTTCTGATTTTACTATCAAGATTTTAAGATTTAGTATGAAAATAAAGCAGACCTCATAAAATGAGCTGGAAATACTTCTCCCTCCTCTATTTTTGGAGAGACTATGTGTTAGAATAGTGTTTTTTCTTCCTAATATGTATGATGAGGTCTCTAGTGAAGCCATCTGGGCCTGGAGTTTTCTTTGTAAGAAAGTTTTTCATTGGAATTTCAATATAACTAGTACGTATGAAGCTATTCAGATAATCTATTTCATCCTGAATAAGTTTTGGTTAACTGTATTTGTCAAATAATTTTTCCATCTCATCTAAGTTGTCAAATTTATTGAAATTTAGTTATCCATAAAATTCCCTTATTATCATTAACCTATGTTAGATCTATATATGTTTCCTTTCATTCCTGATATTGGTAATTTGTATCGTCTTCCAATCAGTCTAGTTAGAAGTTTATCAATTTTATTGATCTCTTCATAGAACCAGATTTTAGTTCAGTTGGTATTTTCTATTGTTTTCCCATTATCTATTTCAACCCTTTTTGTCTTTTATTTCCTAACTTCTACTTATTCGGAGGTTTAATTTGCTCTTCTTTATCCACTTCTTAAAGTAAAAATTATTTTTTTAACCTTCTTCTAAAATTTTTAGTATAAATTTCCCTTTAAGCACTGTTTTGCTGTACCCCACAAATGTTATGTGTGTTTTTATTACCATCTAATTTAAAATACTTTTTAATTTCCTTTGTGATTTTTTTTGAACCACACATTTTTAGTAGTGTGTTATTTAACTTCCAAATATTCAGGAATATTCTCTTTGTTAATAACTTCCAGTTTAATTCTGTTGCAGTCAGAGATTACATTCTATATGATTTCAGTCTTTTTACACTATTGAGACTTGTTTTATAGCCCAACATATGTTGGTCGATGCTCAAATATACTTGAAAAGAAATCCTACTGTTACATCAATTTTTTGTTGCTGTTATTTAAACTTTCTAAGTATTTTACTGATTTTTCTATTTTTCTATCAATTGCTAAGAAGAGAGTGTTAAAATCTTCAACTACAATTAAGAAAATAAACATTTTTGCTTACATTTTTGTCAGATTTTGCTTCATGTCTTTTGAAGCTTTTGATTGGTTGCATGAATATTTATGGTTGTCATATGTTCTTAATGTGTTGATCTCCTTATCATTATGAAATGCTATTCTTTATCTCTGGTAATATTTATTTTCTGACATCTACTTTGCCAAATATTAGTTCAACAACTCTTTCCTTTTTTGTGATTAGAGTTCCCACTATATATTATCCATCCTTCTTTCACTTATATCTCTGTCCTTATATTTAAAGTGTGTTTCTTTTCCTTTTTTATATTTTGGGAAAATGTGTATTAAATGGATTGATTTACTTTCCTGCTTTAGTAAATAGAATAAAATTTTATTTTCAGTGATTTATAGTACCTCAACATGACAGTTGTGCATGATTTACAATTTTACAGAAATGTAGCTGAAGAAAATGTGTAGAATACGTCCTATACGGAGGACATAGCTTTGAAAATAACTTATGGCAAAGATCTAATATTACACTATATTATTGTTCTGTTTTGAATGAAGGTATATCTATGAAAACAGATCTAAAACATCTATAAATAGAAATGAAGACTAAAATACAAACATATTAATGTTAACAGGTTGGCTATTGTTAACTCTCAAAAAGAATAACTATGAGAATGTTAGCCCTATAATAGTCATCCTTTTTTCTGTTATTAAATGCTTTAAATACTTATTCTCTTTAGATTTAGTATTTTTTAAATTTATTTTTAATTAAATTCAATTAACATATAGTGTATTATTAGTTTCAGAGATAGAGTTCAGTGACTCATCAGTCTTATGTAACACTGAGAGATCATTTATCATATGCCCCCCTTAACGTCCATCACCCAGTTACACCATCCTCTTACCACTCCCCCTTCCAGCAACCCTCAGTTTGCTTCCTATGATTGAGTCTCTTGTGCTTAGGATCCCTGGGTGGCTCAGTCAGTTAAGCGGCTGCCTTCAGTTCAGGCTATGATTCCAGGGTCCTGGGATGGAGTCCCACATGAGGCTCCTCGCTCAGCAGGGAGCCTGCTTCTGCCTCTGCCTGATGCTCCCCCTGCTTGTGCTCTAACAAATAAATAAATAAAATTTAAAAAGGAAAATAAGTCTTTTATGCTTTGTCTCCCTCTCTGACTTTATCTTGTTTTGTTTTTCCCTCCCTTCCCCTATGCTCCTCTGGGTTTTTTCCCTTAAACTCCACATATGAATGAGATCATATGATAATTGTTTCTCTGGTTGACTTATTTCACTCAGCATACTACCCTCTAGTTCCATTTACATCATTGCAAATGGCAAGATTTCATTATTTTTCATGGTTGAGGAGTGGTCCATTGTAATATATACACCACGTCTTGTTTATACATTCATCTCCTGACTTGGTAATTTCAGCCATTCTGACTGGTATGAAGTGGTATCTCACTGTGGTTTTGATTTGTATTTCCCTGATGCCAAGGGATGTAGAACACTTTTTCATGTATCTATTGGCCATCTGAACGTCTTCTTTGCAGAAATGTCTGTTCATGTCCTCTGCCCATTTCTTGATTGGATTATTTGTTCTTCAGGTGTTGAGTTTGCTAAGCTCTTTATAGATTTTGGATACTAGCCCTTTATCTGATATGTCGTTTGCAAATATCTTCTCCCATTCTGTCAGTTGTCTTTTGGTTTTGTCAACTGTTTCTTCTGCTGTGCAAAAGCTTTTTATCTTGATGAAGTCTGAACAGTTCATTTTTTCCTATTTCCCTTGCCTTTCGATACGTGTCTAGCAAGAATTTGCTGTGGCTGAGGTCACAGAGGTTGCTGTCTGTGTTCTCCATGATTTTGATGGATTCCTCTCTCACATTTAGGTCTTTCATCCACTTTGAGTCTATTTTTGTGTGTGGTGCAGGAAATGGTCCAGTTTCATTCTTCTGCATGTGGCTGTCCAATTTTCCCAACACCATTTGTTGAAGAGGCTCTCTTTTTTCCATTGGACATTCTTTCCTGCTTTGTCGAAGATTAGTTGACCATAGAGTTGAAGGTCCATTTCTGGGCTCTCTATTCTGTTCCATTGATCTACGCGTCTTGTTTTTGTGCCAGTACCGTACTATCTTGATGATGACAGCTTTGTAATATAGCTTAAAGTCTGGAATTGTGATGCCACCAGTGAAGCATGTTTATCTTGCAAAGCATAAAACTGGGTCTAAGTTTTATATCCAACCATACAATCTCTTTATGCTAATTGGAACATGAAGATAATTTACACTTAAACCTACCATCTCACTATTGCTTTCTATTTCTTCTGACTTTTGTTCCTTTTTCCCTCTTTTCCTGCTTCTTTTTAGATTAATATAGTACATTTTTTAAATTTTTATCTCTACTTCTGGCTTATTAACTAAAACTCTTCATTTTGGGGGGGCTTTTAGGGGTTTTTTACAGGATGTTCTAGAACCTTCAATAGGCATCTAGAAATTACACAGTCTATCTTCACATCGTGTTATACCACTTCACATACAAAGTAAGAACTTCATCATGAATACTTCCATATCATCCTTCACATTCATTATACTATTTTTGTCATACATTTTACTCCTATATTTTCTACAAGCTTCACAACTCAATACCATTATTTTTAATTTTAAAAAATGATATATTTTAAAGAAATTTAAATATCAAAAATGTATTTTGCATTCCCCTCATATTTACCATTTCAAGTATTTTTTTTATCTCTTTGTGTAGATATAAGTTTCCATCTGGCATCAGATTTTTTTCCACCTGAAGGAATGTTCTTATATTTCTTATCCTGTAATTCTGCTGCCAATGTATTTCCTCAGCTTTTATTAGTCTGAAAGCAACTTTATTTTGCCTTCAGTTTGGAGGGATATTTTCACTGCATAAAGAATTCCAGTTTTTTTTTTTAGAACTTTAAATATACAGTTACATTGTTTTTTGTATTGCATAGTTTAATTTTGTTTAATTTTTTAAAAACGTATTATTTGTTTCAGAGAGAAAGAGCACATGAGAGAACAAGCACAAGTCGGGGGAGGGGAGGGAGAAAGGCAGAGGGAGAGGGAAAAAGGGCTCTCCCCTGAGCTGAGGAAGGGCTCCCCCACGTGGGAGTGGCTCAATCCCAGGACCCTGGGATCAGCTGAAGGCAGACCCTTAACTGACTAAGCCACCCCAGGCATCCCTGTATTGCATAGTTTCTGGTGAGAGGTATGTGATGTTTTTTTCTCTGTGATCTATTTCTCTAGCTGCTTATAAAACCCACTCTTTATCACTGTTTTCCTTCAGTTTAATTATAATGTCCTTTGGTGTTTTTTATGCTAATTAATTAGGTTTGGGATTTAATGAACATCTTGGAATATGGGTTCATCATTTGCCTCAAATCTTAAAATTGGTGGCTATTGTTTCTTCAGATAATTTCTTCTGCACTTCCCCTTTTTTAGGAGTCCAATTATACATATGATAGAATACTTGATATTGTACCATAGGTCAACCAAAATTCTTTTATCTTTCATTCTACTTCTCTCTGTGTTTCCTTCTTGATCTCTCTTCTATCATATTTTCATATTCACTTATCTTTTTATTTTTTTCATAAGTATATAATCTGCTATCAATACTTCTCAGGGAAATTGTCATTTCTGATACTGTATTTTTATCTCTAGAAGTTCTATTTGCTCCTTTTAAATATTATCCACTTCTTCCCCCATTGTATTCATATTTTCCTTTAAATACTTGAACACAGGGACGCCTGAGTGGCTCAGTCATTAAGCAATTGCCTTTGGCTCAGGTCGTGATCCCAGAATCCTGAGAGTGAGTCCCACCTTGGGCTCCGTGCTCAGTACGCAGTCTGCTTCCTCCTCAGCCCTGCCGCCCACCCCACTCACATGCTTGGTCTCTTTCATAATTAAAATCTTTTTTAAAATTTTTTTTAAAAATAGAGATCTTAGGTCTTTAGAAAAAATAAATACTTAACATGGTGATACTACTTTTGTAACCTTTTTCTCCATTATTTTATTTAAATTCAATTAACATATAGTATATTATTTTCAGATGTAGAGTTCAGTTATTCATCAAGTGCATATAATATCCAGTGCTCATTACATCATGTACCTTCCTTAATGCCCATCAAATAGTTACCCCATTACCCCCCCTCCAGCAACCCTGTTTGTTTCCTATAGTTTAAAGTCTTTTATGCTTTGTCTTATTCTCTGATTTCATCTTATTTTTATCCTTCCCAATACTTTTGTACTCTTGTCTGCTGATTCCATAATTTGCTTCATTAAGTGATTTTTCTTCTGGTTACAAGTCCCAATTTCCCTTCTTCATATGTTGAGTAATTCTTCATTGCATGCCAGACATTGCATGTTTCACATTTTTGAGCATCTGAATATGGTTATCCTGCCTTAGAGAGCTTTAGGATTTATACTGGAAGGTACCACCCATTATTTGCTGAGCTGGATGCTTGTTTCCAAAGCATTTTAAAGTGCATCTAGAGAAGCTCTCATTCTAAAGATATTTCAACTCCACTACTAAGGTATGACTTTTCTGGAGTTTCTATTGAATGATCAACAGGATTTTTCACCCTCACTAGTCAGAACCTGAACACCTCCTAACTGTGGGTTATCTATGGAAAACATTCAGCTCGCAGCTTACCAGCTGGTCTTGGTAGGATTTCACTCTATGAATGCAGATCACAATTTTCAGCAAAGACTCAACGAGACCTCCATACATATTCTTGGAGACATTTTTCTGGGTAGCACCTTCCTCTCCATAACTATGCCCTGTATGTTACAGACTTGTTAGCTTCTCTGAACTAAGATTTCTGTCTCTTCAGCTCCACAGAATTAACATACTTTGTTTGCAATTTTACTCCCTGTTCCACAATTCAGAGTGTTTTTCTAGGCAGAAAGCTGAGCAATCAAAAGGCTCACTTCATTTGTTCTCTTCTTTCAAGGATCACAATCCTTCCCTGCCAATTGTCCAAAATATAAAAGCAATTCTTTCATTTGTTTTGCCAAGACTTTTGTTGTTTACAGCAAAGGCATAAAGTTTGTTCCTCTTGTTCCATCATGGCCAGAAATGGAAGCCTGCTATACATTTTTATGCCATTCCTTATCATTTTGCTCTCAAATTCTACTTTGGGACAAATGTAGAGATAATAATGACTTTTTTTGAGCATTTGCTAAGTTCCAGGCATCAGACTAAAACGGTTTACTTTAACTGCCTCATTTAATCCTGATAATAACCTATGTGTTACATAATACTTAGATTATACAAATGAAGAAAATGGGATTTACAGAAGTAAATTTCCTATAGTGACACAGCAAGTATGTGGTGGAATCTGATTTTCAATCTAGTTCGGCTGGACTCCACAGCTGGGCTCTTAACCAATACAACTAGAAAACCCTGTGATTTCCCCAATATACTTATCACCAAATGACAGTATCTCAAGCAGGTACAACATTATATACATAAACTAACACTAGAAGTTATTACATAACACTGAAGCGTTTATACCCAGAAATTAATTGCATAAATATTTTTGTGAAAAATATTTTTGTATTTATATATATTTATTATTTAATGTATTTCATTCATTTATATATACAAAATGAGAAAAATATTTAAAAATAATGTGTGCAGTTGGAAGTGGAAAACTGCACTATTTATTAGGCAAGGATATTGAAGTTCTTACAATTAACTATCTCTGCATTTTTTAAACATAACATACTTCTTTTTACTATTAATTTCATGTAATTCTATCTTATCTCCTCCAGTATTTTGTAAACAAGCTTCATGAGAGGAAAATCATGTCTGAATCCTCCTTTATACACTGTATTGTTTAGAACAATGTCCTCTACATAATATATGCTAGATTATTTTTTGATTTCTTGATAATTGTTTGATTCATCAAGAGAAGCTTTTTAATGAAAGCTGTACTTGGCTTTTACCTACAGATCCCAAAGGATTTTTTTTAACATATAATGTCTTATTAGCCCCAAGGGTACAGGTCTGTGAATCACCAGGTTTACACACTTCACAGCACTCACCATAGCACATATCCTCCCCAATGTCCATAACCCCACTACACTCTCCCTGCCTCCCCTCCCCCCAACAACCCTCAGTTTGTTTTCTGAGATTAAAAGTCTCTTATGGTTTGTCTCCCTCCTGATCCCATCTTGTTTCATTTTTTCTTTTCCTACCCCCCAAACCCCCCACGTTGCATCTCCACTTCCTCATATCAGGGAGATAATATGATAGTTGTCTTTCTTTGATTGACTTATTTCACTCAGAATAATGCCCTCTAGTTCCATCCACATCGTTGCAAAAGGCAAGATTTCATTTCTTTTGATGACTGCATAGTATTCCATTGTATATATATACCACTTCTTTATCCATTCATCTGTTGATGGACATCTAGGTTCTTTCCATAGTTTGGCTATTGTGGACATTGCTGCTATAAACATTCGGATGCACGTGTCTCTTCAGATCTTCAGGGTAAATAACCAGTAGTGCAATTGCTGGGTCATAGGGTAGCTCTATTTTCAACTTTTTGATGAACCTCATGCTGTTTTCCAGAGTGGTTGCACCAGCTTATGCTTTGTCTTATTCTCTGATTTCATCTTATTTTATCCTCGCTTGATCAAAACTCTGCAAAGTGTAGGGATAGAGGGTACACACCTCAATAGGGTAGGAGGGTTCCCCTTTCTCCAAATCCTCGCCAGAATCTGTCATTTCTTGACTTGTTAATTTTAGCCATTCTGACTGGTGTGAGGTGACATCTCATTGTGGTTTTGATTTGTATTTCCCTGATGCCAAGTGATATGGAGCATTATTTCATGTGTCTGTTGGCCATCTGGATGTCTTCTTGGCAGAAATGTCTGTTCATGTCCTCTGCCCATTTTTTGATTGGATTATTTGTTTTTTGGGTGTTGAGTCTGCTAAGCTCTTTACAGATTTTGGATACTAGTCCTTTATCTGATATGTCCTTTGCAAATATCTTCTCCCATTCTGTCAGCTGTCTCTTGGTTTTGTTAACTGTTTCCTTTGCTGTGCAAAAGCTTTTGATCTTGATGAAGTCCGAATAGTTCATTTTTGCCCTTGCTTCCCTTGCCTTTGGCGATGTTCCTAGGAAGAAGTTGCTGCAGCTAAGATCGAAGAGGTTGCTGCCTGTGTTCTCCTCAAGGATTTTGATAGATTCCTGTCTCACATTGAGGTCCTTCATCCATTTTGAGTCTATTTTCGTGTGTAGTGTAAGGAAGTGGTCCAGATTCATTTTTCTGCATGTAGCTGTCCAATTTTCCCAATACCATTTGTTGAAGAGACTGTCTTTTTTTCCATTGGACATTCTTTCCTGCTTTGTCAAAGATTAGTTGAGCATAGAGTTGAGGGTCTATTTCTGGACTCTCTATTCTGTTCCATTGATCTATGTGTCTGTTTTTGTGCCAATACCATACTGTCTTGATGATGACACTTTTGTAATAGAGCTCGACGTCTGGAATTGTGATGCCACCAACTTTGGCTTTCTTTTTCAACATTCCTCTGGCTATTCAGTGTCTTTTCTGGTTCCATAAAAATTTTAGGATTATTTGTTCCATTTCTTTGAAAAAAATGGATGGGATTTTGATGGGGATTGATTAAATGTGTAGACTGCCTTAGGTAGAATAGACATTTTCACAATATTTGCTCTTCCAATCCATGAGCATGGAACATTTTTCCATTTCTTTGTGTCTTCCTCAATTTCTTTCATGAGTACTTTATAGTTTTCTGAGTATGGATTCTTTGCCTCTTTGGTTGGGTTTATTCCTAGGTATCTTGTGGTTTGGGGTGCAATTGTAAATGGTTTGACTCTTTGATTTCTCTTTCTTCTGTCTTGTTGTTGGTATAAAGAAATAACAACTGATTTGCATGCATTGATTTTATATTCTGACACTTGCCTGAATTCTTGTACAAGTTCTAGCAGATGTGGAGTGGAATCTTTTGAGTTTTCCACATAAATTATCATATCATCTGCAAAGAGTGAGAGTTTGACTTCTTCTTTACTGATTTGGATGCCTTTGATTTCTTCTTGTTGTCTGATTGCTGTGGCTAGGACTTCTGGTACTATGTTGAATAGCAGTGGTGATAACGGACATCCCTGCTGTGTTCCTGACCTTAGCAGAAAAGCTCTCAGTTTTTCTCCATTCAGAATGACATTTGCTGTGCATTTTTCATAGATGGCTTTGATGATATTGAGGTATGTACCCTCTATCCCTACACTTTGCAGAGTTTTGATCAAGCGAGGATGCTGTACTTTGTCAAATGCTTTTTCAGCATCTAATGAGAGTATCATATGATTCTTGTTCTTTCTTCTATTAATGTATTGTATCACATTGATTTGGTGATGTTAAACCAACCTTGCAGCCCTGGAATAAATCCCACTTGGTCATGGTGAATAATCCTTTTAATGTACTGTTGGATCCTACTGGCTAGTATTTTGGTGAGAATTTCTGCATCTGTGTTTATCAAGGATATTGGTCTGTAATTCTCTTTTTTGATGGAATCCTTGTCTGGCTTTAGGATCAAGGTAATGCTGGCCTCATAAAATGAGTTGGGAAGTTTTCCTTCCATTTCTATTTTTTGGAACAGTCAGGAGAATAAGAATTAATTCTTCTTTAAATGTTTGGTAGAATTCTCCTGGGAAGCCGTCTGGCCCTGGACTCTTTGTTGGGAGATTTTCAATGACTGTTTCAATCTCTTTACTGGTTATGCGTCTGTTCAGGCTTTCTATTTCTTCCTGGTTCAGTTGTGGTAGTTTATACGTCTCTAGGAATACATCCATTTCCTCCAGATTGTCAAATTTGCAGATGTGTAATTGCTCATAATATGTTCTTATAATTCATTCTATTTCTTTGGTGTTGGTTGTAATCTCTCCTTTCATTCATGATTTTATTTATTTGGGTCCTTTCTCTTTTCTTTTTGATAAGTCTGGCCAGGGGGTTATCAATTTTATTAATTCTTTCAAAGAACCAGCTTCTAGTTTTGTTGATTCATTCTATTGGTTTTTTTGGTTTCTATTTCATTGATTTCTGCTCTGATCTTTATGATTTCTCTTCTCCTGCTGGGTTTAGGCTTTCTTGGCTGTTCTTGGATTAGGTTGTATATTTGAGACCTTTCTTGTTTCTTGAGAAAGTCTTGTACTGCTATATATTTTCCTCTCAGGACTGCCTTTGCTGTGTCCCACAGATTTGGAACCGTTGTATTTTCATTATCATTTGTTTCCATGAATTTTTTCAATTCTTCTTTAATTTCCTGGTTAACCCATTCATTCCTTAGAAGGATGCTCTTTAGTCTCCATGTATTTGGATTCTTTCCAAATTTCCTCTTGTGATTGAGCTCTAATTTCAGAGCATTGTGTTCTGAAAATATGCAGGGAATTATCCCAAGCTTTTGATACCAGTTGAGGCCTGATTTGTGACCTCGGATGTGATCTATTCTGGAGAATGTTCCATGTGCACTGAGAAGAATGTGTATTCTGCTGCTTTGTGATGGAATGTTCTATATATATCTGTGATGTCCATCTGGTCCAGTGTGTCATTTAAGGTCTTTATTTCCTTGTTGATCTTTTGTTTGGATGATCTGTCCATTTCAGTGAGGGGAGTGTTAAAGTCCTCTACTATTATTGTATAGTTGTCCGTGTGTTTTTTTTTATTTTGTTATTAATTGGTTTATGTAGATGGCTGCTCCCATGTTAGGGGCATAGATATTTAAAATTGTTAGATCTTCTTGTTGGACAGACCCTTTGAGTATGATATAGTGTCATTCCTCTTCTCTTATTATAGTCTTTGGCTTAAAATCTAATTGATCTTTGATCTGATATAAGGATTGCCACCCCAGCTTTCTTTTGATATCCATTAGCATGGTAACTTGTTTTCCACCCCCTCACTTTAAATCTGGAGGCATCTTTGGGTCTAAAATGAGCTTCTTGTAGCCAGCATATTGGTGGGCTTTGGTTTTTTATCCATTTTGACACCCTGTGTCTTTTGACTGGGGGCATTTAGCCCATTTACATTCAGGGTAACTATTGAGAGATATGAATTTAGTGCCATTGTATTGCCTGTAAGGTGACTGTTACTGCATATTGTCTCTGTTCCTTTCTGATCTACTACTTTTAGGCTCTCTCTTTGCTTAGAGGATCCCTTTCAATATTTCCTGTAAGCTGGTTTGGTGTTTACAAATTCTTTTAGTTTTTGTTTGTCCTGAAAACATTTTCCTCTTTCATTCTATTTTCAGTGATATAGTATTTTCAGCTGGATATAGTATTCTTGGCTGCATGTTTTTCTTGTGTAGTACTCTGAATATATCATGCCAGTTCTTTCTGGCCTGCCAGGTCTCTATGGATAAGTCTGCTGCCAATCTAATATTTTTCCCATTCTATGTTGCAGACTTCTTGTCCTGGCCTTCTTTCACGACTTTCTCTTTGTCGCTAAGACTTGTATGTTTTACTATTAGATGACAGGGTGTGGACCTATTCTTATTGATTTTGAGGGGGGTGGTTCTTTGCACCTCCTGGATTTTGATGCTTGTTCCTTTTGCCATATTAGGAAAATTCTTTACAATAATTCTCTCCAATATACCTTCTGCTCCCCTCTCTCTTCTTCTTCAGGAATCCCAATTATTCTAATGTTGTTTCATCGTACAGTATCACTGATCTCTCGAATTCTCCCCTTGTAATCCAGTAGTTGTTTGTGTCTCTTTTGCTCAGCTGCTTTATTCTCTCATTTGGTATTCTATATCACTAATTCTCTCTTCTGCCTCATTTATCCTAGCAGTAAGAGCCTCCATTTTTTATTGCACCTCATTAACAGCTTTTTTTAAAATTTCAAGTTGGTTAGATTTTAGTTCCTTTATTTCTCCAAAAAGGGCTTTTATTTCTCCAGACAGGGTTTCTCTAATATCTTCCATGCCTTTTTTGAGCCTGGCTAGTACCTTGAGAATCATCATTCTGAACTCTACAATTGACATATTACCAATGTCCGTATTGATATGTCCCTGGCCTTCAGTACTGCCTCTTGTTCTTTTTTTGTGGTGAGTTTTTCTGCCTTGTCATTTTATCCAGATAAGAATATATGAAGGAGCGAATAAAATACTAAAAGGGTGGCAAAGACCCCAGTAAAATGTGTTTTAACCAAATCAGAAGAGACCCCAAATCATGGGAGGAAGAAAAAGGGTAAAAAAAGTTCAGAAGGAAAAAGAAAAGAAAAAATTTTTTTTAAAAATAAGAAAGAAAGAAAGAAAAAATATAAAAAAGAAAATATATATATATTTTACTGGTGAATAGAATAGGGTCACCCACTTAATTGGGGGAGTATTTTGGTCTCTTAGAAGAAACTACCTCCCAAAATTTTAAAGAATGAAAACATATATAATGGTAAACATGATGAAGGGATGGAATATGACTATAAAGATGAAAAAAATTTTTTTTAATTTCTAAAAAAAGAGTTGATAAGATAAGTTGGTTGGGAGAATAAAGAAAAAGGAAGTGGAGAGAATTTGCTCAGGCTGGAGACTAGAGCAAAGCCTTGTGCTAGATTTAGGGTATTTTTTGATCCATTAGAAGAAGTTGTATCCCAAATTTTTTTAGAAGAAAAAACCCTATGTGTATACAAAAAATAAAGTCAGATACAATGAAGGATAAAATATGACTATAATAATGAAGGTTCAAAAAAGATTTTTTTTTGAAAGGCATTGTTAAGATAAACTAGTTAAAAAACGTTAAAAGAGGAAAAGGTAAAAGTTATAAAAAATTTAGCAGAAGAAAAAAATAAAATTAAAAAAAGTAATTAACTTTGCAAGACTAAAGAATCATGGGTAGAAAGCCATGAATTCCATGCTTTGCTTTCTCCTCCTCTGAAATCCCACTGTTCTCCTTGGTGAGTGAACTTGGTCATGGCTGGATTTCTTGCTGATCTTCTTGGGGAGGGGCCTGTTGTAATGATTCTCAAGTGTCTTTGCCCGAGGCGGAATTGCACTCCCCTTACCAGAGGTCAGGCTAAGTAATCTGCTTGGGTTCCCTTTAGGAAGCTTTTGTTCCCTGAACACTTTCTGTAGAGTTCCGGAGGATGGGAATGAAAATGGTGGCCTTCCAATCTCTGGCCCAGAGCAGTTGAGAGTGCAGGGCCCCACTCCTCAGTGCACCTTTGGAGAAAAGCGCTCAATCACTCCTGTCTCCCTGGCCTCCGGCCGCACTCCAAGCTCAAGCAGCCTGTGACCAAGCTTCTCTGTCTCTGGCACACAGCCCCACCTGGAGTCTCCAAACCCTGCAGATCCCTGTGCTCTTCCAGGGGTGTCTCCTGGGATCTTGTGGGGTCCCCACTCACAGAGCAGTGGCCTTTGCCACAGATCACAATTTAAGGTAACCCCGAGTTGAGAGCTCACTCCTTGGCTCCATCTCTGTAGCCGGCTTCCCTGCTCTAATACCTGCGAGCTCTGCAACACTCAGACACCCCTGATCCTTCTGTGACCCCACAGGACCTGAGACCATGCTGTCCCTGTGTGAGCTTCACCCCAATTTAGTCTCTGGAGCAATGTCCCTCAGTGGAGCAGACTTTTAAAAGTTCTGATTTTGTGCTCCATTGCTCTGCCGCTTGCCAGAAGCCGGCCCCTCCCCCGCAATCTATCTTCCCGTTGCTTTGGATTCACTTCTCCACAGGACCTACCTTTCAGAAAGTGGTCAATTTTCTGTTTCTAGAATTGCTACGCTTCTTCTCTTCGATCTCCTGTTGGACTTGGAGGTGTTTGGAATGGTTTGATAAACTATCTAGCTGATCTCCTGCTGATGTCATCTCAGCCTGCCACTTCTCTGCCATCTTGACTCCTCCCCCCAAAGGATGTTATTACCAAGTTAGGAATTTCCTGCTAATTCTTTCTAGATTTCAGGCTCCCAGAGGACAAGGATATGTTTTATTTTTTTAATTTTTTTAAAAGATTTTATTTATTTGACAGAGATCACAAGTAGGCAGAGAGGCAAGCGGCGGGGGCAGGGGAGAAGTAGGTTCCCCGCTGAGCAGAGAGTTTAACTCAGGGCTTGATCCCAGGACTCTGGGATCATGTCCTGAGCCAAAGGCAGAGGCTATAACCTACTGAGCCACCCAGGCGCCCCAAGGATATGTTTTATACATGTGTGTCTCTGTTCAACAGAGAAAAGTCACTAATATACAACCAATTGCTGGCTTCTGGTGTGGCCATGCAGACACAGGGCCCATAACTGAAGAATTTGCTTACTTGGCCTATAGGCCCACCAATTAGTATAAGCAGGACAAAGCTTAACCTACCATAGGACTTTGCATTCCAAGACTCTCCAGTTATCAAAGTCCTAAACAGTAATAGCATGATATAACATATCTTCGTTTACATCACAGTTTAAAAAGCACTCCCATTTCATAGGCTAGTCATGATCTAGTCAAGAAAATAAAAATTGCTATTTATCCTACAAAGAAAGGAAAGTTGATTCTGAAGACTGGTTACATTGGAAAAGTTAGGAATACAGTCAGGGTTATTGAAAGAACCCTGGCATTATCAACAGTAGGAAGCTACTATCACCCCTAGGTCTGGAAGGACAATAGGAGGAAGTGGTGAAACAGCCCAGAAATCTGGGCCCTCCAGCAGCTGCTACAGCTATAAAGGAAATGATAAGCCATGGATGCCACAGAAAACCAAAAGGAGGAGAAATACTCTGGCTTCTCGTCACTAACACTCTGTAATATTTTGCTGCTACCTCTCATTGGCCAGCTCAACCTGGAAACCAAAGGGCAGGGAAGTCTGGGAAAGAAATGTAGCTTCCTGTATTACAAAGCAGAACAGGAAAAGGCAGAGGAAGAATCTGAGAGCAATGAGGCAGCTGAGTCCACATTTTATATTGTTTTGTGGAAGTGGAAATGGAGAGTTGGGGAACTCCACTGACTTACTGAAGGTTACACAGGCAGAAACTAGTAGAGCTAGGATTTCTTCAACTATAAACTAGCTCTATATATTTTTCTTCTATAGACTATGATTTTCTTTTACAACAGAACAGAAGAGGAGGTGGAAAACTGTATTCCCTTGCCTGTACTCTTGTAACTGCCTCCTATTGATTTTCCCACATTCTATCTCATCCCCTTCCTTTCTCTAATCTCACTATACACGACACTATTTCTTCAGTTTTATTTAAAGTGGCAATCACTTTGGAAGTCTTAAGCTCTAAAGAGACCAAGGAGGACCAAAGAGACCAGGACCAAGACCACTGGCATCTCTCATTTCCCTACTCACTCCCCACTTCCCTGTGCTCCCAGGGCCCACTTCCCCACCCCCTCACAGTACATGTCACACTAAGCAGCAATTATTTGTTGCCTTTCTTCTCTCTTAAATGGATGAAAACCGATTCTCATTCATCTTGATAGCCTAAGAAACTGGCATAATGTCTAACACACTGTCAAGTGCTCTATACGTGCCTGAATAAATGAATGAATATAACCGAAGATATCTTTCCACCAGATTGTTGAAGGATTCAAAACTGAGGCTGCTAGTTTGTCCTAAAGTCTCTGAAGATTATAAAACGCACTAGTTCACAGAAGATTAGAGTCATTCCTTTTAGTTTGACTCTCTTAGCTTTGGTGGCCCGGCTTTACAATCGCCCAACACAAGGTTGTTGGGGTCATGCCTTTTCTTTTAGTCACACAGATGAGGATGAGCACAAGTAGGTGGTTGTCTAGACACTGAGAATCTATTCATATGCTGATATAAAAATAATTGAACAACAAAGCCCTGTTTTAGCATCTTCTCTACTGTGACACATAGGAGGCATTTGTGGGTCCACAACAATGTTGAGAGTTCTAGGAAACAGTGCTATGTAATCATAAAATTACATTTGAGGTAAGATTTAATTATTATTTTCACCTTTCCAACACCTTTCACAAAGCAGTGCTTAAAAGCATTACAAGAAGAATTGTTTTAAGTAACAATATGTAACACAGAAAGCACAAGAAAGACCAAACAATAAGCCAGTCTTTTATGGAAACTTAGGTTCAGGACATTATTCAAAATTATCACAAGTGCTTCCATCTTAGGGAGTTTACAGATTGGCTTCATTAAAAGGGGAGGCTATTGGAAAAAAAAAAAAAAAAAAAGAATGGACAATGTTTCCTAAAGGAGAGATTTTCATTTCTCCAGACTGGTAGTTAATGAAAGCCATTGGCCACCATGATAAGCAGGCACTGATCACAAAGTAAGGAGCGTGTCCCCAGAATCATTCTATTTTCATCATAAATCACAACACACTAAACATCACTGATAGGTATGCGTAAGGTAGAGGGTGGAAGCAAGTGAAAGCTCTGAACTATCCTCCATGGGGGAACCCAAGGGATGACAGTAGCTGCTTGAAAATAATTCTTACCTATCTTTGATAGGGACATAAAATTGTATTTAGTGTTTTGACTGCATTCATAAAGTTCCAGCTAATTTGAAAGTGATGAGCATATTTTCAAGGTCATGAAAAAATAAAGAAAATCTGAGAAATTGTCATAGTTGGAGGTGGCTAAGGAGATCCAATGACTAAATGCAACATGTATATTAGATAGGATCTTCCACCAGAAAAAGGACATGAGTGGGAAAACCACTGAAATCCAAATGAAATCTAGAGTTTAATTTAATAGGACTATACCAATGTTAGTTTCTTAGTTTTGACTAAGATTTCCATCATTTTGTAAGATATTAATATAAGGGGAAGCTGAGTAAAAGGCATATGGGAACTCTCTGTACTCTCTTCGCAACTTTTCTGTAAATTTAAAATTACTGCAAAATAAAAAGTTTATTTTTTAGAGAATAAGTAAAGTCCACTAACCATTCTGATAACTTTATCACTTGAATAATGTATTGAATACTTCTTCCTAGTTTCTAGCTTTTCATTGAGGAGGAAGTAGATCTGCCAGACAACATGGAATATGGTAGGAGCAGGGTAGACATTCACTGCTGAATAGCTCTACAAGTGGAAAGGAAAACTGCCATTAAATTTTAAGCAATGACTTTAGGTGCTGAAGCTCCCAGAGGGATTCAGCTAGCCCTGGGTTCTTGATGGACTTCTTAATTATGCTGATCAACTCAAAACACAGTTACTAGGGCATACTTAGAAATGAGATAAAATTATTTCTCAATTAATTTGCACATGTGTATGTACACTTTTGCAAAGTATATAATTTACAGTACAAGTTTGTATACTCACTTTCTTTTGTCAGGATACTGAAGAAGAAACTGCTAAGAAGCCTGTCTCCAAGTTTTGACAGTGTGTTCCACATTTAGTCTTAAAAGGGAAGACTAAAATCAAATGACCAAGGCATATAAGCCCTGACAGGAAACAGATGGCATTATCAATTTGAGGAGAATTTAAAGAAAGGAACTGATTCCAAAGAGGTGGACAAAATTTGGAGAATCTGGGAAGGAATAATGCAACACCTCAAGCCTAGAAGTTGTGAAGAGCTCTTACAAAAGCACTTATGAAAATGTCCCTACACTGAAGGAGCATAGGGAGAAGTTGTTACTGAAAATTGGGAGACAGATATATGTAGAGGGCCATCTGTAAAGCATCCACTGGACAGAAGCTAGGGGACTTAACACCCTGACTTTCCTCTCCTCCTGCTCTCTGGTTGTCTGCTGATGTCTTCCATTGGCCAAATCCACCTAGAAACCAGAACACAAAGGATCCCACTAACACAGCCCACACAGGACAGTTTTCTGGAGGCTTGTAACCGGATGGACATAGGGATGGACAGCAGATCTAGAGCGGCAATCACATGCAGCCTACTCACTCTGTTGCTGACTTCAACCTGAATTTGCAGTGCTATTGCACCTGTTTAACGACAACACAAATCTCTTCACTGCTCAGCTGCAGGTTTCTCAATCCAATATGGCCAAATAATTTTGCATTTTGTAAACTCACTGACAGGGTCAAGCCACATTCTGACAAGATGCAATCACCTCTGAAAGAAAGGGTATTATCTGCCAAGTAACTCGGGCTAGCAAAGCACAGAGGCTGCTGTGTGCTTTAAAGCACAGGACAGACTTGAAAAGGACCATATCCAGATTCCCTAAGTGGTCTAACCTGGCTTCAAATAGTAGTCCTCTTCCCTCTTTTAAGTCTGTCCTTTATATTCCCTTCATTTGTGAAATCCTTTCTAAAAAGCCAACAGCAAAGACTTCTCCCTAGAGACAAAAGGGAGAACAATGAAAATACCTTTGGAACAAAAAAGGAACAAATGCTAATAACTGCAGACTTCCGGCACTTAAGAGATTCACCAGGGTTTGAATTATTTGTCTTTTCTTCATCACCTCGCAATTTTTAATTATGTGTAAGAAAAATTCTTATATGGACAAATACACAAGGCAGTTAGAAGGGGGCAGGGTGTGAGGTGTGAGGTGGATTTGGCATTTGAGCTAAGGGAAAACCAGCTAAGGACGAAAAAAATGGGTAGGATCAAGGGAGAAAAAACAGGTGAGCTGACTCCTCATTTTGGATGAGGAGTAATCAAATTCTCAACCTGGGTGGCCATGAGGGATAGGAAAATGTGTACCAGTGAGCTGGCCAACTGGTAGGACTGAGGTTCCCAATATATATACAAAAACACATGTAAAAGGTATGCTCTGCTTTAATAATTTAAATACAAAGAGAGTCACATTTGTCTGATATTCAAGATGTAATGACTCCAGGTTAGCAGTGCTTCTTCTTCCCAGACATTCCCAAGAACACATAGGCTTCTCAGCCCATAATGGCTAGTCTCAGTTTTTTCATTTCACAGTAGAATGTGTATTCATTATATCACTCATTCATTCCTCATGCAATAAATATTTATGGAGCACCTGCTTTGCATCAGACACTACTATAATTTTTAAGGATGCAGCTAAGAGAAAGGAGAGTAAGGGGTTCCTCAGGGTCCAAATATTCTATGGGTGAGGTAGACCAAACAAATGGAAAATGAACAAGTTCAAAGATTAATACACCCCTGGGAAAAAAAAAAAAAAGGATAGGCTCTTAAAGAGGGCCTGCTAGTGGGAAGGAGATTACTCTAGACTGAGTGGTCTGAGGAGGGGTATTTGGGCTGAGATCCTAGATGATAAAAAGGAATCAACCAAGCCACACAGTAGGGGCATGAACACCGGAGGCTCATGCCAAGAACACCAAGTGCAAAAGTCCTGAGGAGGAATAGACTTGGCTGTTCTTACAAGAGTGCCCGAGTCAGGAGGGGTTCAAACCTTGACCACAGGCTATGCCCAGAACCAGCCCTTCTTGAGGACCACCTGGGCCTGGTGTGCTAAGTCTGAATCAGGGGTTCAGACTCCCTTCAGACACCTCCTCCCCTCAAGTGTCTCTGACCTATTCCTATTAGGACACAAATTTTAATGGAGTCATGTAGCCATGACAGAGACACCTGGGGGGAAAGGATCATGGAGTCCCTCAAAAGGAGGCTCCATCTCCAGTCAGCAGAGTGAGGGGGAAGCCAGGGTGGGGGTGGGGGGAAAGGATTTGCTATACTTTCAAATAACTAGCTTTATTTTGAAGATTATTCTTCCAAACAAAAGAAGGCAATCACAAATTTAGATGACACCCTCTGCCCTAGAAACTAGACTGCTTGCAAAGCTCAAATAACTGTCTTTTCTTAATTTAAAAAACTTAGGTTTAGGTTTAACCAAGTTAAATTCCCTGCAAGGTGTGCTTTGTGTTCTTCTCCTCCAATGAAGGAGGAGGACAGACTTATAAAACCAGCTGCAGCTCCTGGACAGAGGTATCATCATGCCATCATCAGTACCAGGGGATAATGAGGAAATCTTACAGTACAAACAAGATATAATCATTTCAATGTACAGCAGGTCACAATCAGCAATGGGGTGACTTTAAAATATGTTAACAAATTCTTTGACACTCCTATCTTCTTCACAAGATGGAGCTTAATTCCTGTTCCCTTGAGTCTAACTTGAATGTAGTGACCTAAGGAATAGAACATGGAAATAGCATGACTTCTAGGAAGAGGACTTTAAAAGCAACATGACTTCTTCCTTGTGTTCTTTCTCGATCACTCACTCTAGGGAAATCCAGCTGCTATGTCATTAGGACACTCAAGCAGCCATAGAGAGAGGCCCCTGTGACAAGAAACTGAGGCCTCCTGCCAACAGCCTTATGAGAGAACCATTTTGGAAGCTGATCCTCTAGCTCCAGTCAAACTCTCAGATGACTACAACCCCAGTTGATATTTGGTTATAATCTCATGAGACACCCCAAGCCAGCCAATAAGCCACTCTCAAATTCCCAACCCACAGAAACTACATTTTCTGAGGTAATAAATGTTTGTTGTTTTTAGTCACTAAGTTCTTAGGTAATTTGTTATGTGTCAGCCAAAGCAATGAGGTCTGCAAGCATTTATAAGGGGCTCTACAGAACGGCACCAAGCCTTGGAATAAAGGCTGTGCTAGTGTTTAGTACCCAGATTCTATCTCCAGGCTGGCAGAGCCCCGGGACAGATCTATTATGAATGAAAGCAAAGGGAAGCATATCTGGAGTTATCAAAGGTGTCTCAAATATAGGAAACTCCATTTGTTCCTATTTGAAACTGTTAATAATCATACTGTTCTTATACTGTTGCCGTGTTTTATATTTTCACACGATACAAAGAGAATGACTTAACAGTTGCTGACAGGCACAACAAAATACTCCAATATTAAATCTGCCTCAAGACTGGAAGGTTACGTAAACATAAAAAATTCAACCCAGAGTAAAGATGTCAACCCCTGTGGCAGAGAATTTCAGTACCTTTAATTCAAGCTCATTAGTGTGTGGCAGAGAGAATCCTGCCATCTTGAATCTTCTGATTTACTAAACCCTAGATTGACAATATCCCTCCAAGTGTCAGTGTTTCTCTGTAGGTTAAAAAGTTGAGAGAATGCAAACAAGCAATATTATTTTGGAACCGAGATGTTATTCTCAAGATCAAACTTCTTTACCCTCATCACATCTGCTTCCCAAAATATCAAAAATATAGGAAATCAGAAACTGTCAAAGGCAAATCAACTCAGATGTGCCTATTCCGAGACTAGCATGTCAATAGTGTTTATACCCCTTCTTACACCATATAGACTAATTACCTCTGATTATATATTTAAGGAAACTTCCATGCACTGTAAACAGTGCAAAAATATATCCCCTCAGGTTTGTATTTCTTGCATCTGGCAGAGTTTGGGAGTTCCCCAGTCAGCTAAAGTCCTTGACTAGGACACTTCACTGATGGGTTAAGGGATAGGGAATAAATAACAACAATCACTCATGAACAATGTCATATTTCTCTTTTATTGCCCATCTCATTCTCTAAAAACCTCAAACCTAGGAAAGGGTGCTCTCATGGCAAACTGAAAATCCAGATGGCACCTATATGCCTAACCATGACCTCCCCGCAAAACATCTTGGGGACCAACAGTGCCACAATACTTTGCCAGATTCAGGGGCAACTGCTAAGGATGAAAAACTATAGCCAAAGAAATAGTGAACAAGGCGCTGACCCTAATACAGCCCATTGCAGAAAACTGTTTGGTTGGGTTTGGTTTCTTTTGTTTTGTTTTTTTTTTTGTTTTTTGTTTTTTTCCACTATCCTTAGGTGGCTTTCCAGTGAGTCCTGGGAATTCTTGCAATTCAGATTCTCATCTCTTTTTCCCTGTGTTCCTGTCACCACAGTCTTAGAGTCAAGTGTTTTAAATTCCCAACTGACAAACTCCAACTATTTCAGTTTGGGTTTTTTATTCCCAGAAGAGACTAGGCTTCAAAATCACCCACTAAACAAAGGCAGCATTCTTAGAGGGCTTCTCTCATGGGAGGATTTGGGATTGAAGAGTGAAGCCCCTGAGGAGAGCAGGGGATCTCAGGGAGTGTAAGGAAAAGGCAAAATATCTTCAGAAGGAGGTTATATTATTACACAAAGAGACTTTCCTTAGAGTCCTCTCCACTCAGTAAGAAAGAATAATCAAACCATATGTCCATGTGTTCATACATTTATTCACTTACTAAGCATCTTTTATATACCAGGCACTGTGCTATGTGGTGAGGGAGCATTATTGAGCAAAGAAAAGGACATAATTCCTGTCATCATGAAGTTAGTAGTCTAGAGGGGAAGAGAGAAATACAATGGATATGTAGCGTGAAGGAGAGAAAATGAGAGACAGAAAGCAACAGAAGTAAATAATCTATAGGTAGAAACAGTTGACCCAGTCAGGGTGGCCAGAGAAAGCCTCAATGAAGGAAGCCTGACTGAAAAGAATTCTGAAGAAAGAATGTATACTTTTTCTGGGAGTTGAGGAATGGGGCTAACATACCAGATAAAAGCGAAAGCACATGTACAAGGGACCGATGGTAGAAAAGAAGAATAGTACATTCAAGAAACATAATTCAAGACCATTATGTCTGTGTTGCAAAGATCGAAAAGAAGCCTTGTATAAGAGAAAGCTATAAAGACAAACAAGGGGCAGATCACGCAGTGCCTTCCAGGCCATGCATGCAAAGGAGTGAGATCATATCCTAATGTAAATGAGGATCTACTGGAAGGTTTTAAGCAAAGGAGGGAAACAATTACATTTTTGTTTAAAAGGTATCCTTCGGGACACCTGGGTGGCTCAGTGGGTTAAGCCTCTGCCTTCAGCTCAGGTCATGATCTCAGGGTCCTGGGATCGAGCCCCGCATCGGGCTCCTCTGCTCGGTGGGGAGCCTACTTCTCTCTCTCTCTCTGCCAGCCTGTCTACCTGTGATCTCTCACTGTCAAATAAATAAATAAAATCTTTAAATAAATAAATAAAAAAATAAAAGGTACCCTTCCAGCTACAGCCTAGAGACCAAATGTCAGGAGGGTCAGAAAAGATTTAAGGAGACCAGCTGCAGCTACTAGAGTTGTTCAAGTGAGAGACAGACACTTGTGCCAGCATGGTCTGTGGACCCAGAGGCTAGTTAATTAGCCTGTTGTCTCTCAGCCCCATACCTGCCTTTACATAGTGCTCTGTGCTGCTGGGATAAGAATCTGTGAACCACATCTCCCATATGTCCTTGTCTACCACCTTCCCGTTAGGTTCTCGAAATAGGAGGCACTCGCAGGAGGTCGAAGGGGCCAAGAGAAGAGATTCCCACTTCCCGCTCTGACTATGTGGCCACTGCCACTGGTTGCAGGTGGTTGCTATTGTGACAGCAGGGTGGGTGATTCTGAACTACAGCAGCCTGGACAGAGGCAACACCCTTTCAGAAGCTAAAGGCCTGGTTAATGCGGTTAATACCGTTCCTTTTCAACACATCCAGATTGAACTGCCACAGGTCTCCCACACAGCAGGAGATGACGCAGTCTCTGGGCTTTGGTCCAGGACACTGAGAACTTTTGGGTATCACCCCTCTTCCTTTTGTCTCTTCCAGATACCTCCCCGCTCCTTTTTCAGATCTTCCACTCTGCTCTACAAACTTATAACACATTCCCTGCATTTAATTCTCTCCGTTTGAAATACCAAGAACAATTTCCTTTTCCTTGACTAAACTCAGGCTAAAACAGTTCCAAAATTAAAAGCTGAACAAATTCACTAAATTCAACTTCTTGTCATTAAATCATTCTTCCTAACATGAGCCTACCTATTTGACCTTGTTTGGAGAATTGCAGTGCCAGAGAACTTACTACTTGGGAGGGTAGCCTAGCCCAGTGATGGTAATCTTTATTATTAAAGTCTTCCTAAAAACGAGCCCAAATCTATACATCCATTCATGGTGGGTCAATCATTGTAAGCTATTCAGCATAAATCCTTAACGTACCTGACACTCTAGTTAACTGAAGATAGGTTTCACGTCTTCTCAGGTGCAATGTGTTCTCAGATACACTGAACGTCCCTAGCACCTCCAACAGTTTATGATTTCCAAATTTCTTACTTCCTTTGACATGCTCCCTTTAATTTTGTTTTACACACTGAACTTTATCCAGATGAAACTTATGTGGCAGCCCTTTGATAAGGTAAAACTGCTCTCAAAGAATTGGGAATCTGAGTTCATCCTTTCATGACCTGCCATTCTCCTCCCCACTACTGTGGAAGCCCTGTAGGCACCTCCTCCAAGCTCTTATTACTTTAGTATATTAATTTCCTCATAAAGTATGTCATCCTCCTGAAATAGGGCACAGTGCTCACAGTGTGGTGAATGGTATGGAGTTCATAAAGGTCAGTGTGAATGAGAACATGCTACAAATGTAAAATGTAGCCTAGATTTGAATTATTATTATTATTATTATTATTATTTTTGCTTTGGGGGCTTTTGTTTTGTTCTTGGCTCTTAATAATCAACAAAAAGATTCTGAATGTGTAGTGTATATCCTAGGTCCTAAGGAAAATTAAAGAATTACAAAGAAGAGGAGAATAAGGAGGAAAAAGAAAACAGGGCATGGGTCTGTCCTAAAGAACCTTAAAAACTAACTGGAGAAATTATAGATAAGCCCATGGAGAGATGGCAAATCACTGAAACTGGTAAGCACTGAGGGCTATGTAAGGAGTACAAAGCAATGCATTATGTTTTCACTCAAGGTAGGAATGAATTACTCAATTTGGGGATAAATGGGGAAAACTTCAGCTAGCAATAACACTTAAACTTAGTCCTGTAGGCATTCACAGAATTTGAATATGTGGAAAAGTATAGGAAAGGTATGTCTACCTAGGAGAATTATGTCATTCATGTATCCACTGATTTACTTCTCAAATATTTATTAAGCAACTCTATATTCTTAGCACCGTGTGAAGTCCTAAGAAAACCTGACTGAAAGAACTAGTCAACGATCTTACAGTCTAACAAGCAAATATGTACAGCAAGGAAAATGTGACTTTTTGTGGAGACAAAAAATAAGGTAACTAGATTTTCAGCAGTGAGTTCATAAAGAAATAGTAGAAGATGAGAACTGAAGGATAATGTGAGACCACAGTAGAGAGGGATCTTTAATGTCAGATTAATAATCTGGAATTTTACACTTTTGCTACTATGTTCTGTGTTATAAATTACTCCAAAATTTACTACCATTAAGCAGCCATTTATTATGCTTATGGTTTCTGTGCATTAGGAATTCAGATAAAGCATAGAGGGGACAGGACAGCCTGTCTCTACAATGTCTGGGGCTCACCTGGAAAGCTCAAAAAAGCTGTGATCTGTATAAGGGCTTATTTAGCCAGAGCGATTCCATTTGGTTAAACAGTGATTTTGTTCTTTATGCAGTAAAACTTAAACTGTCCCTGTCCCCCTTCCCCGCCCAGGAGACTTACTTAAAAACAAGTCCAGAAAACCAGTCCCAGGTAACAAAGCCCAAATACAAGGGTGGGTCAGGCCAGATGGAGGTATCTAATCAGTAGGGGCACATACCGTCTCCCTAGCTACCAAGAAGTATGGGCCCCGCCCTTTGGGCGCCTTTTGGGTGCCAATTCTGACCAATGTGATAGGCTAGTTTAAATATCTACTATAGGGTAAATTGTAATTCATTTGGTCACTTAAGTGTGACCTAGCATGACTGTGCAGCTTTCTCTGTGTGTTACAATCTCACTGGCCACCTGTGTGTGGCCAGGCCCAACCACATGGCCTTTGCTCTATAAAAGTTAGTCTGTAAGGCAGGGAGAGGTCACTTCTTTGTAAGAGACGGCCCTGGCCGGTCAGTTTGATTCTCGATGCTTGGCGCGAAATAAAGCTTTGCTTGACCTTCGCTTTGTATCAGTCTCGTTCCTTTGACCATGGATCCAACAATCTAGAATCATCTGAAGTGTTCTCCACTCACATTCTGAAACTTAATGCTGATTGTTGGGGGTAAGGGAGGTGGTGTGTCTCAGCTCCTCTTTACAAGGGCCTCTATAGGTGGGTTGGGTCAGACTTCCTCACAGCATAGGGCTGAGTTCCAAGGGGAAGTCTGAAAGAACCTGTGACATAGATAGGATACAGATGGAGAGAAAGGGAAAAGATGAAACCATTTTATGACCTACCTTGGAAGTTACACACATCACTTCATCATACTCTTTCAGTTGAAGCAGTTACAAACCCCTTCCATTTTCAAGGGGAGGGGAGACTTTTCTTCATGGTTGGAAGAGTGTTATCACAATGACAGAAGAGCATATGGGTGGAATATCAGTCACTTGTAAGAAAAGAATAGATAAATAGGAGATTCTCTTTGAAAAATACTGCTGTCACAGATTTAGATTAATACAAAGTCATCTGAGTAGAAGAGCAATCTGAGAAAAGTTAAATTTTAGGAAGATTAATCTGATATCAAGGATTGCATGTAGATAGAGCATAGAAACGAGGAAGCAATAACCAAATTAGAACTAAAGGAGAACTTAACATCTTGACCACTGGTGTATGAAGCTCATTATTCCGAGTTTCAGTACTTTTCTGCCCCACTATTCTCTCTTGTAGATCTTAATGCTGTCTGTGCCAATGCACTAAGATACAGTGTGTTCTGTGGAATATCAGTCCCAGAAGATCCTCCAACAAAAAGGAGGTAAACCAATCTCACACTTTACCTCCCACTTAGAAGTTTTTAATGCTTCTTAGCATATTAAAACCTCTTAGAAAATCAGCAGTTAAAAACAACAACAACAACACAACAAAAAATCTGTTTAACGTTGTTTTATCCATAGTGTCTCCAACCTTCTTGGTCACCAAACTCCTCCCACCCCACCCCCACCGGCATTTCTCTAATTAATATCCTTTGGAACTAACCTAAAGGCTACTGTGCTAGCTGCCCCTAGGCAGAAGAGTGAAAGGCCAGGTAACTAATCAATTACGTACTCATCAAAAGCCTGATTAGAAATAAGACTCTGAGAATAATTTTTAATCTAATAAAGTAAAACAGAAAAAAAAAAAAAGCAAGAAACTTTCATTTATTTCATGAAAGTCTGAGATTTCAATGATAGACACATATTTCCTGGAGAATTTAATTTGTTTTGGGTTTCTTATTTAATTTTTTTAGTGTGATTGACACACAATATTTGCCCAAATGATGATGGTTCTTCAATATTTTCACAATTCTCAAACCTCAGGCAACGCTAAATTATTGGGGAAGTCTTCTATTCTTACACGAAAGATGAAAAAGTGTTTATCTTCCAAAGGTTGCTTTGTATTAAGATGTGACCATTGCTTTCACACAAAGAGAATTCTAAAAGAAGGTCTACCACCAGCAAAAACCCCATGTGCAGTGGAGTAAACTTCCAAGGCGAACAGGAGACCTCCTATAAATCACCGTCAGTGTCTCCTGATGGGGCTTCAGCTGGCGGAATGGCGATGCTCTGGGAGGGCAAGGCTATCACAGACCTCTTTGTTGGAGTGACTGATCACAGACACACAATCAGCAGCTTTCCTTTGTGAAAGCCTCCTTTCTTCTGGACTGCTTCCTTTCACCTTTTCCATCCTTCTCTCTTTTCTCCAAGATCCTGCCTTCTAGACTTCTCAACAAATATTTTTGCCTGAAGAAGGTAAACCTATTATTCAAGCAGACCTCCCTAATATCTCCCGTTCTGCCAGGTGCCTAGCTAACATCTAGACTCGGGCTGCTGTTGCTTGGTAAAAAAAAAAAATTGAGTATTAAAACTCCATTGAAAATTAATTCTACAACTGCTTTCCAATCTCAGAGAGGATTCTGGATGTCTCCATTTCACCTGATGCTTTCATACCCCCTTAGTGTCTCCCCTAAGAGCCTTCTTCAAACTACTTACCTACCTGCAGTCTCATTTCCTTTACATTTTCTGAAAAAATCATCCTCAGATCAATGCAAGATTCAACTTCCTCTGCTCCCACATAGAGCATAGCCAGAATGGTTAAAGCCACTACAAACGCTGATCCTAGCTACAGAGGGGTCAAAACTCCACCCTCCAATCCTTACCTCTCTCCTTACCCTCCCCTCTTCATTCCCCTGGGTGACTGCTCCAAAATTTTCTACTCTTCCTACCAACTATACAACACAAACCATACACCATGAGTCTTAAGGGAGATTGACATCTCCTTCAGCGTGGAAATCAGGGCCAACAGGGAACATCCTGAACCTCCCTACATCTCCAAGTCCAAACCCATGTGTAGCCACTCTAATTTCAAATTACTCTCCTTTTTGCCCGCTATGATCTGGCATTCTGGCCTTTCTTTTCTTTGTACCAGCCAAACCCCATCCCAACAGAGGGCCTTTGCACCCACTGTTCTCTCGGCTTTGAATGCTCTTCCCTCTGATCTTCACATGCTGGCTCCTCCCTGGTATGCGGGTATTTGCTTTAATATCTCCTCAAGAGAGGTTTTCTCAAACCAATCCATATAAAGTAGTCAGCCAGGCCCTCTGTCAATTCACCCAAAATTCCCTGCATAGCTCTTAGCAAATATAATCTGATATTTACTTGTGTATCATCTGTTTCCACTTTAAGTGAGAACTCCAAGAGAGGAGGTATCTTTCGGTCATGTTCACTGCTCTGTCCCCAGAGCCCGTAACTGTGCCACACATAAAGTTAATGTTCACCAAATGGATCTTGGATGAATTAATAAGTGTTCGGACAGTGTGAAGATGCATGTACCAGTAGGGGGATGTGGTAGATGGCAGGGCAATGCTGAATACCCATTCAAGATGTGTCCTCATAGATCTAAGATATAGCCATGTATCGCTGTTCTGCTTGTTCAGTGACTTGGGTGCAGATAAGGAGTAGAAAGATGCTATTAAACATGGTTGGGATTTTGCCAGATGAGAGACCAGGAGCAAGGTCTTCATGAGGAAGGGCTTTTAGTGCTCGAATGTGGAACCTGTGTTGGAAAAGGAAGTAGTTTGGACAAGGGAAGGAGGCAAAAAGTGAACACTAGTAGGAGAACAAGTAAATTAGGGATCTAGATGAGAATGAAATGCTGAGAGGTTAGAGAGTGTTGCTCATAGGATGGCAGGCTTGACACACAGCTTTCAGAGGAGATGCAATTCTTAGGTGGAGGAAGAAAGAAAGAAAAGAGACAACTATGTTCTAACAACCTGAAAGTGAAACATCCACAAACCAATACCTCTTCACCTGGCCACCACTAACCACCTCTTGGTACCCCTCCTACATATCTTTATGCTCAAACAATCTTTGTCCCTTGGTTTGCCTTAGACTGCATCACCAAAGGCTTCTATTTCTCTAACTTTGGGATATGTCAGACCATCTAGAAAGGCAGGTAATAGAAAGAAAAGAAAATGGCATCCTATTAGGTATCCACTAAGATGCAGGTTATTTGACACTTTCACAAGGAAGCTTCCCCCATACCTGCTCCCTTGTCAGGAATAAAGAAGTCTGCTTATACATCAGAAAACTCAAGGCATTTCTCTATGGTGACCTGCTGCACTGCTTCAGAATATCTATGGGGGCTCCTGGCTGGCTCAGTTGGTAGAGCGTGTGACTCTTAATCTCAGGGTTTGAGATTAAGTTTGAGCCCCACATTGGGTATAGAGATCACTTAAAAATAAATTTAAAAAAAAATCTATGTACAGGTCTGTTTTTCCCATTAGATCTTGAATCATATGACGGTAGGACAATCTTTCACTCATCTTTGTTTCAAAGAACAAAGCCTAGGGCTCCACATATAGTAAGCAATCATTAACTTTCATTGAATAATTGAGTGGATAAACAAGTACATGGATTATACCAGCGAAAGGCAGACTGCCATGTATACTATACCACCAGATGCTAGGCAGAACCCTGGACATTTGGTGTCCTCTAAAGACCAGGAGTCATGTGCTCTCTACTCAGCGCCTGCCCGGCATATCACAGTGTGCAAGACAGAAATAAAGGCCCCTATGAGCTGATACAGCCAATGTGGACAGAGAGGCTATCTCTAAAATACTTTGAGTCCTTCGGCATAGACATCTATCTATGGTCACAGGTATTACTGAGGAACTGATATTTTCCCTCTTTCCTTGGGGAAAATAAACTTTAGGAAAGTTCAAAGTACAATTTAGCTCAATGGGAGGCCACCCAATTTGTTTCTTGAGAAATAGGTCTCCTGCACCTATCTGAAGTTTGACTTCTAATTGCCAAATCATTACCTCCAGTTATGAGCATTTACTGTTAAAACTAAGGAGGTGCCTCTGAAAAACTGTTTTCACAACCTGCTTTTGAGTGTTCTAAGACAGTCTTTCTTGGAAGCTACAAACGGGATCTTTGTCAGAGAAGCTGCCTCCTGCCCTGAGCAGGCATTCTCATCCAGCTCCATGCTCACGGAAGCACTGGTCTTTCCACCAAGGGACACCATCTACCTTCTGGGCCAGAAATGAGTTCTCAGATGGGCAAAGCCAGCAGACAACTCCTTTGCTTAGATTGTGAGGAAGTTGCCTCCTTCTCAGGAAACTCAGCCACTGCTGCAGTTCCCTGGGATAAAGAATAGTCATGTCACATTGGGCTGGCCCTCTTTGAGCTTCTTGCCAAATGAAGATGCTTTCTAAATCTCTCTTCTCTAGGTGTGTCTATTCCACTATAAAAGCAGGAGGAAGCCTAATACAGAAACCAGAAATGTGGGCGCCTGGGTGGCTCAGTGGCTTAAGCCGCTGCCTTCGGCTCAGGTCATGATCTCGGGGTCCTGGGATCGAGTCCCACATCGGGCTCTCTGCTCAGCAGGGAGCCTGCTTCCCTCTATCTCCCTCTCTGTGTGCCTCTCCGTCTGCTTGTGATCTCTCTCTGTCAAATAAATAAATAAAATCTTTAAAAAAAAAGAAACCAGAAATGTGTGCTCTAATGTTCCTCAACCCATGGGTGGAAATGTCAATAAAACTAGGGAACTTTAAAAATACATACATATCTGGACCCCCTCCCAAAGATTCCAATACACCCTCTTCTCCTGCTGAGAACCAGAGATGTTTTGTAATGTCTGTGTTATATTTGTCATGCTAATACTAAGAGCAAAATAAGAGCACTTTAAAATATTTCAAAGTTTATGGTGGAAACTGTCAAGGCAGCTATCAGCAGGAAGTTATTCTGACTATCTGGAGATGACAAGGAAGTTGTATCCCTGAGTCAATCCCGGCAGTCAGCAGTGGCTGCCATGAATTGAGAAGGGTCCTGAGGTCATGTCTATACATAATAAGAAAATAATGCCAAGGCCAACTACAGATGTCTGCCACAGATTACGGAAGGGACAGTGATGGCACTTGTGCCACATATTTGCCTCCATGGCCTACAAAGCCAGAAACAAGGCTCAGGTATCCAGCCCTTTTGCATTCCAGGTAAAATCCCTTCCACGAAGCCAGAAACAAGTTCAGCTGATGCATCTGCTGAACTTAAAGATGCAAAACGTAAGGCCAAGATGAAATTTAAAAAGGAACTGTAACCATGTGCTTCCTGAAAACAGACCCCAAAACAGCCAAAGCAGAAAACATCCTTACAGCAAGGAAAAGGGAGGTTTTCTAGGAGAAGCACAGCTAGGACGCATGAGACAGTGTTAGCAAAATGATGACTGCCAGTTCACAGTATTTTCTTTGCATTGCTCAAGGGTAAAGTGAGAGATAACAACAGTGTTTTGAACATGTTTAGATGTTTTGTTACCAGAGGGAGCTTCAGAAAGCCTGAATTCTCTGAAATGGAAAGGCAAGAACAAAAAGGCACGTTGTGCATTTTGCTTACTGTCAGTTACTTCACAGCATTTCTTAAACACCTGAAGCATGACTTGGTAAGGAGGGGTTGGTGGATATTCATTTTAAATGAAGGCAGTTTTCAGATTTTTTTAAATGCTTTCAAACAAATGTTATTGGGAATACCCCAAGGTCGGTGTCAGGTCCTCTGAGGTCTTGGTTCATTCTGCAGGACTAGAGGGAGCAATGAGTGCCCGACCATACCCACCCTTTCCCCAGGTGGACACTTGTGACGACCCTCTCTGACATTTCCTTTCAGCATTTGGCAGCTTTGCTGTGGGAACGGACACTCAGACCTCTCATGGGTGTGCTGATGCATGTCTACAAGCAGCTCTGATTTGTGGTACGGGGGTGAGACACCTCACCTAGAGTGAGGCAGTCTCAGTCAAGCCCCAGGTCTGTGCACTCTACCTAGTCATTTAACCACCTCCATTCACCTTTTTCACGTTCATGAAAGTGAAGAAATCAGTGTCTTCTTCCCAGGGTTGTCGGTTGAGAACTGAATGAATGCTAAAGCACTCTGCGGTAAACATCAAAAGCAAAGTGTCCAATGCCAAATATCCCTGGCCTTCTTAACTCTGATCTCAGCTCAGATGCCATCTGTGCAGGGAGGTCTTCACTGACCACACCACAAATATGATCACTCCTCTCCCTCTCTACCACCTTTCTCTGCTTTCCTTTAGCCTGCTTACTACTCTCTGACATTATAATTCATATGGTTTTTTGGTTAATTATTTACCATCTATCTTCCCCACTAGAAATCCTTGGGTAAAGACTTCCGCCTTGCCTTCTATTATGATTCTAGTCCCCAGAACCATACCAAACTTGTAGCAGGCAATCAATAAATACTTTTTGAATTGTTGAATGGTTTTTTACACCCCATACCACGTAGTTCATCAGGACAGGGGCAAGTAACTCTTCCTGGTGTACTGTCTCCCAGCTAACCAGCACCAAAAAGACATAGACATTGCCTCAAAGGCAGGAGCAACATTTCCAATTAACTCTAATGTATCTGGAAGATTTTCATGCAGCAAGGAAGCATTATCAAAAATTCACCTGAATAAGTCCAGAAAATGAATGGATTTTAGTACGCCAAGAAGAATAATAGCTGAACTCTTTTTTATAATATTTGACTAAAGCTGGCCTCACCTGGTCCCTAGAGATGTCAGTCTCACAGAAAAAGCCCTCCAGAAACCAGAAAAAATGACATCAAGGTGCCTACTAAACACTCGCTGATGTCAACTACTTCTTACTCATACTCAGGAAATAACTCCATTCATAGTGCCAAGGCCCATTCGGGTCTTCACCATGTCCCACTAGACATTTTAAGGGTTCATATTTAAATAGGCCCAGCTTAGAGAGCAAATTGATTTTTGTCAGGGAACCTGGAAAACAAAACAGTACAAATAATAGTGAAGGATGTTTATGTTCAGAAACCACTGTGCAGCAATCACCTTCTTACTGGTCTACCTTAAGTGAGAAAGAGGATAAAGAATTTAGCCAATTTTCTGTAAAACTCAAAACCCATTCCCTTCCACTGAGAGGTGATGCCTAACATTCCATTGTTTTTATTTTAAATACATGTTTCAGGATTCAGAAGAATCCTTTTGAATTGAATTGAAATATTTACCAAGCTTGATCATAATTCTTAGAGAAAGTGCCCATTTTTCATTACTGTTCTTGGCAGATGTGAGAACAGAAATGGAGAGAATAAAAACAAGTGACACACTCATAAGAGTTCAAGGGCTGTGAGGAGGCAATCTCCCTCCAAGATGAGCCTCAACCATTCCAACATAGCCCCTGACGCTGCTAACTCCCCTAAGCCCACTCCTTCTCACAACTGCGACCTATGAGCAACGTCAGCTCTGCATGTCCATTTCCAGACCTCTCCCCCAAAGCACTCACCAAACATTATCTCTTCTCTTGAAGTCCACACTGCCTATGTATAGCAAACAATCCCCATTCTGGTTGTCACTGTCCATTGATCTGCCAGTCCACTCCCACTCTCCACTGACCTCAGATGATGATGTCAACTTTTGGTTTATGGTTCTTCTCCCAAAGAAGCTTTGGGGCTTTGGGCTGAGACCTGCATTTACAGACCATCTCTAGCATGTCCTACCTGGAAGACCTTGAGCCCCCTTGAGAGGCTTCAGCTTCTCATCTGTAAAATAGGTAAAATATTACCCATAATTACGGGGCTACTGTAAAGATTAAACGCTATAACAGATGTGAAAAACTTCAGCATACTGCCTGGCACACAGTAGGCCTCAGTAAATAGTAGTTTCTTTCCTCCCTTTTATGGCCCCTCCCTTTAACTCTGGTGAGTTCAGAATTCATACTGATGATCCTTTCAGCACTGACTTAGCAACTCCCAGACCTGTGGAACTCCAAAAATCTCACCCACAGTGTACTTTAGCACCTTCTTAGCCATACCCTGGGATTTCTCAATCCTGGAAACTATCATGGCTAAAAAGCCCCAAACCCTGAAATTCTGTTCTCCAAATAGTTCTTGCTTCCAACACGTTCATTCCTCCTACATATATTCTGTGTGCCTATGACCATCACCCTCTCCCTTCTCCCCCCAGACCAAGGCCTCATTCCCTTTTCAGTTCCATTCAACCTACCACCCAGACCAAGTATTTAAGCCCCCTTCCTTGCAAGCACCCTAGGGTCCCTCAACACCTTAATGTGCTGTTGAAACTGCCTTGTCACTCTGCAACCCCTGGGAATACTCACCATCTACTTTCATCTACAAAATTCTCAAACCATGCTGCTGCATTCACTTTCAATGCTCTTTCCCTTTAGTTGGCCCCTCACTACTGATGAGTCTTCCCATTTGGCTCTTCTGAACTTCCACTTAGAGCCCACTTCTTATCTTCAGTCCTCCAATTCCCAGCAGTGACACTGCCCCCTGCACTGCAGAGATAGTCAAGTTAATATGACAGGAGCCATCACAGCATCTCTCTAAATGGGCCTGCTCACTTAGGAGTCTATGGTGACCTCTGCTAGCCACATCCTCAACCACTTCCCAGCACTTGATCTTTTTGCTCACCACTTCCTTCTTAAAGCTGGCTCTTTCTTTGTCATCCTTCACATTGTACTTAATTCTCCTGTCTCTCTCCTCATTGGTTCAACTTCCTCCTCTAAACCCTAAAAGCATAAATTCCCACAATTCTGAACCACAAGCCTTGACCTTCTGTCCTTAATACTCTTATTGGAAATCTCACCCCCATTACTTTTGCCATTACCCCTTAGAAACTACTTCTAAATTCCATGCCTTTAATTCTACCAAACACTCCTGAGGATTCCAACAGGGTATTCCATGGGCACCCCAAACTCAACATCTTCACATTTATCTTATTCTTTTCTCTATCTTTCTCCTAACTATTTTTATTATGACTCTACCAATCTTCCATTCCTTCAGCCATTCTTGATTCTGTCCCTTCTCTCATCCTTGACAATCCAATCATGCCAAAACACACTTACGCTAGCTCTTAAATCCACCACTGCCTCCTATTCCGGTGTGTACCTCCTGCTTCAGACCCTCAGAATTCTCACCTGAAATCTTAGAAAAGTTTTGTAACTGCTCTTCCTTCCTTCTAAGTCCCAGGATCTGCATCACCAGATTAAAAAGATAACTAATTAAATCTAAAACGTGGTTTAGCTTGGAGTAATAAAATATCCTTGATTCCACAATCTAACTTAATCTTCTCTATTCTTCTCAATAAACCTTATACCAATCTATAATTGTCCAACAGTTCACTATTCCCCAAACATGTGCTTTTATTTCCTCTCTCTGAACTTTCATTTTCCTCACTCATTCCATCCCATTTTGTTCTCATCATATCATTTCCTCAAATTTCTGGCTGGAAAAAAATCTTATGCATTCTTCCAGGCTCAGCTCAAATGTTATATACATCCAGCCTTCCCTGATCTACCATCAAACATGCTCTCATGTCATCTCTAAGCAGGCAGAATACTTTGTCGCTCTGTCACTTAATGGGATTTAAAACATCTCACATGACTTTCTAATATCTCCTGCTCATACAAGTGTCTCCCCCAACAGCAGGCTCACCTTCGTGCCAACCTGTCATGCCCTCCATGACTGTACTCTCCTAAGCTACTGTTGTTGACTTGGACTTCTGCTTTCTCTTTTCCTATTACCTTGTTCTGCTAATTCTTTGCACAAAAGATTCAGCCATCACTGTCACCACCTGTCCCTTCAATTAAAGAGTTAAGTCCACCCCACATCATGTAGTCCTAATATCCCCTAACTCCATCTAGAATGACCCCGAAATATAAAAAGTCAAAAGTATGCAAGTGAAACAATAAACCTGAATGGAGGTTCTGTTCTCAAAGAGCTAAAAATAATCTTATAGAATTCCTAACTATGTTGTCTTTCACACACAATCTTTAATATCTATTTCTATCATACTGTGTCTTATCACTTTCATTTCTTCACAATGGAACTCTAAGTTGCCTGACTTAATAGGCTGAAAAAGGCTATAGTTCCCACTTACAACATACCAAAAATGATTTCAACCCATCTCATTTATATTCACTTGATGAAACCTACCCTTTGAGTCACCACATTTAAAATTTCATTTCTCTGTTTTGGATGTGTGTGTGTGGTTTTTTTTTTAATAATCAGGGGGAAAATAGATAAAATATTTAAATAATTTCATAAACATACAGTATAACTAAAGGTTGAAATACTGCACAGAGACTGGGAGGCAACATCAAAATTCTGAAATATCTTATTGGCTGTTATAAGAAAACCTCAGTTTGTCCCACAAAAAATAGTTTGAAGTATTAAGTACAATATGCAAAAATGATTGGTATATGGAAGTTGAGACCCATGGAGGCTCCTCACCCAAAACTCAGGATTGTGTCTTGACACCTTGGTAATCCCACTTCAGAGCAAAGTGGGCAAAGGAAAAGCCCAGGATCCCAATGATGGGAGCTCTCAGTTTTAAGAAAACTGAGAGAGAACACTTAAATAAGTTGGTTTCCAACAGCATTGTTTCAACTACATAAGGAGTTAAAGAGGCTTTTGTTGTCTTGCCTAGGATTATGATAGTATTTTGCAAAGTGTTCTATAATTGCAATGTGTTAGAACCTTGTTTCTATAGAGAATTCAATCCAAATTCCAAATGACTTCAAAATACACTTAAAACATGTCTCACTGCAAGCTCCTAGAAGGCAGGGCCCATTTCTTATCTTTGTATCTTATCTCTCATAATATTTTTAATATAAATGCTTGAAGTTCTTACCATAAGCATGACAAGATGAATTCACAGAAAAGAAGAAAAGCTGAATTAGCCAACAAGAGGTCTTTAAAAATGTAATCACCCAGCACTGCATAAGCCCCTATAATAACTTACTTCAAATGGGCATATTTAAATCAAACTCTTTACAAATAAAAAATAGAAAGCCTACAGATAAGAAAACAATTGTGTACATTTACATCTTCAACAGATTATATTTCCCCTCATGCAAATCAGCAGAATCATCTTGCATGGAATGTGACAGCAACTCTTTCAGCAAAGGCAAAGTAAAAATATGCAGCTTCCTTGGCTCAAAAAGCAAACTTGAGCTGTTGCTAGAAGGGAGAGGAAATAAAAGGCAGGAGAAGGCATCCATAGAAGGTGGGTCCTTTTCATTTGGGGTTTTCATTCATTCTCTCACACTGGCCAATATTAAAAAACAAGAAAAAGTTGAAACTTACACCTTCAGTGGTGCTGTCTGTGCTTGCTATTCAGAGAATCACCTAACTCGAGACCTCAGTATCCTCCCTGCATGGAGACTGTTAACACACACACACACACACACACACACCCCGATTTGAACTGCCACTGCTTCCTCTGAATCCAGAATTGGCTTCTCTACTGGGAATCTCTTCCCTGAGAGAGATATCAATGGAGCAAGGAAATTGTCTTTACCTCTAGGCGTGTTACCAGGGTTCCCTCTTTTCAAGGCTCGCCACAGCCATGCTTTGAGAAACACTGATCTGTGCTCCCATCATTGTCCTGCTGCACCAAAAACAAGGAACAGCAAAAGAACAGTCATTATTTGCATTTGGCAAGGAAGGCAGCACTAAAAACTGAGAGGCAGTAGGCATGGAAATGTCAAAGTGAGGATGTGAATGAGGCAGAGACTGCAAGCACTGAGGAGTAATGTCAGTAAAGAGGACCTTCAATTACAGACAGACAGGAAACTGATGGAGGTGGAGAGAAAGAAAAGGAGGAAGCCCATTGTGGGTTAGGGGATAAGGGGAGACAGAGAGTCCACTACACCTAAGAGCAAACAAACTCAGGTTCAAATGCTGCTTCCATCTTCCGAAGTATGCTATGGCATAATGGCTGAGGAGCACCCAAACTCTGGAGCTGAATGTCCACCATGTAAATCCTGGCTCTGCAGCTTGCCATTTATAGGATTTGGGTAGGTAAATTCCTTAATCTCTTTGTGCCTCAGTCTCCTCCTCTATAAAATAGTGATGATAACTACCTAACAGAACTGTCATAGGCTCAAATGAGATAATGCTTAGAATGACAATGTCTGGCATACAGGATATGTGAGTTGCTATTATGATAATGACCTGGTAAAAGTCACTTCAACCAACACTCCTGACTTCCTTTCCTCATTTGGAAAAAAAGAAGCTAAACCAGTTACTTTCATCTCCCGATATTCTCTATTCCATCCACCAAATATGTATTATTGGGAAAACAACTATTTAACCCTGTAGCTGTAGGTAACCTTGTAGGTACAGGTATGCAACCTGTAAATCAGGACTCCTGGTGTTATTTCACACAAAAGAAGCCTCCTCCTAGAGTCAGCACTGTCTTCACACAGCAGAAATACCTCAGAGGCCTCCAGGGGACTAGATTCCTGCCTGGAGGATGAACTCTAGTCTCTGGCAGAGTAGGCTCTAGGAGGCATAACTCCCAAATAGCATTCACTTGCAATAAGTGAAAATGCTACTGCACAAGACTGTAGGTCAAAATAAAATAAATATTGGGTGTTTCATTTTGCCTTCAGATTTGGCTTCAAGGTGGGTCTTTAGGCAAATCAAGGTAAAGTTTGTCTTTGATGCAACTTCCTTGGCACATCATTCAAAGCAGAGCTAGATTAAACAGCAAGATGGGGTGAGTGGGAAATTTTAGACGGATCAGTTCATAAGGGGCACTAAAATATCACTAGGACACAGAGTGTTACTAAAAATGTCATGAAATGGTGTGCTGGTCGAAATTCTCTTCAGGGAGAATGCTGACTGTTATTGGAAGAAGACAGTAACTCAATGGATCCTATCTAGAATTGTACTGCTCTCAACGGGTATCTGGAAATGGGTGGTAAGGAGATTCTGGTATTCACAACTATTGGGAGAGCACTATTAGCACTGAACCTTTAGTAAGAAGGGCCAGGAATACTAACCCATGAAATAAAACTTGTGTGTCTAAAATGCCATTGGCTACCTTGTTCAGAAACCACATGAAGTGCTCCCAGAGAACATGCATCTTCGAAGGACAGGAGTCCAGCGAGCTGCTGGTTCCCTTTACCCACCCCTGACAGCCCAGTGGTCAAGTGAGCACTCCCACAAGGGCTAGAACTAGATTTTCAGATAGAGAAGGTAAGGCTTCCACCAGCAAGCCTCCTCCACATTGCAACCGTCATGGCTGGCTGGCCAGGCTCTATGCCTGGAATTCAAGATCAAGTACCTGTTTGTGGAATAGAAGAGAGAATTTTGACCAATATGCTCAAACCATTCCCCACATTGTTTTCACATTTAATTCTCACAGCAACTCCTTGATGATGAGATGTTAATTTTCAGAGAATCTCTAGGAGGACTAAAGAAGGAGACTGGAAGGCTACATGTCTAGAACAGTACTCATGATCTCACTGCAGTCCTGGTCCTCACAGATACTGTCCTGGCTCTCGTCCCACTGCAGGACCATAATCCCTGCTGCACCTGGAAACTGCAAGCAGCTCTTCAGAAACCCAGTTCTTCACATCACTAGCCACCAAGCCAAGGCCCCTTGTGAGTGTGTCTGGTAGGCAAACCAGGTCACATGGCTGTGCCCTAGTGCATTGGGGTCTGATGAAAGGATGGGAGCCAGTCTCCGGCTTCTAACAAGATGGAGGAACAAATTACTTAACAGAAAAGGGGGACTCAAATGCCAGCTGATAGAAAGGAAAGACAAACATGCACTCATAGGACTCTGAAAGGAGACCTGACCTTAGGAAACTTGACTGTAGTCTTCTCCTAAGACTAAAATGACCACATATCCCAGAGATCATCCCATTGATGCCCATTACTGTGGCTTCATTATAAATAACAGCCTTTTTACTCTCGGAAGGGTTGCAGTTTGGACAATAAGTTATACGTCACCCTCCCTAAGACTCCTGTCCCACACTGAACCTCAAATGGGGTGCACATGGATTTGCATGTACGTATGCATTCGTGTGTACATGTACACAAACACCACAAACCCTGCTGTAGAGACCCAGGCTGTAATTTAAAAAAAAAAAAAAAAAAAAAAAGATACTCCCTTCACTTCCAGAAACTGCTCAGCACAATTTGAGACTTTAACTTAAGAATGATTCACAGGAACTACTTCCTTAATAACAAAATTACCTTGATTTTGTATCTGATTTGTTGTTTTGTAGCTGGAAAACCGGAAAGTAATAATTTCTGGAAAAGATTCTTTCCACTGTCTGTTAAGTGTATTTCTCAGATTCTGTTAGTTTATCTCACTTCCCTCAGGACTCTGCTCTTAGCTGCCTTCCAAGTAGCAATAAAATTCACCTTTTTGCTTCAACTTTGAAATGCCAGCATATTTTTGCCCTTTGGGGATGAGTGGCTGGGGGAGGAAAGAGAAGAAGAGAAATACAAAAAGGAAGATTAAAGACTAGGTAGAGAAAGGGAAGTAAAAAGGAAGCAGAAAATTAAATGAGAGTAAAGAAAGAAGGAAGAAATGAGAACCACCTAACACGATATATTACCCAAATGTTTATTTCTCATGGACTGGAACACGTACTGGGAAAAGCCAGCAGTTCATCAAGCTTGGTGGTCTCAGCCTCATTCCAAAGGGTTTTTCTAGCTAAACTAGCTCCCAGTGTCTGACCAAGTAAGCACATCAGGACCACAGAGTCCTCTAGAAGAGCAAGAATCTATCCACCAAATTCTTGTATGGTGGGAAGGATAATATTGGGTTTATACAAGCTAACATTCAAAATAAATCCTGAATACAGTCCCTTGTGATATTAATTCCCAAAGGAAACATGCCCTAATATTATCCAACCCTGGTTATTACTACCAGCAAAGCAAAACTGAGATACCTTTTCCAAGCTACAGATCAACTTCGTCTAGAGATATTAGATTCTTGAGAAAAATTCTTCCTTACCCTGAAAAACCCTTAAGTCAATTTCATTCAATTCTGTCATTTCTAGTGATGTTTTAAAACAATGGCACCTAAAGACATATTCCTAAAGTGAAAGAGGGGGAAAAAAATCACACTTCGCAAATTAAAACAGTGGCCCCTTCTCAAAATAAAATATGTCCTGTAATGCTATGTGGCACGGCCAGTGTTTTTTCCCCTGTTTACAGGTAATTGAGACTCTCTGGCATGTTATGATCACTAAATATTGAAAGATTTTGAAAGCTTCTGTTTTAACTCACAATCTCATTCTGATTTGTACATGTCTATAAGGGTAGAAATAGGGAAAAAAAATATCACTTCTTCTGAATGATCCAAACTCATAATTAATAATTGAGAATCCTTTTTCTCTTTCTCCCTTGCCTTTTTTCTCTCCGAACTAGAGTGCACTCTTCAGCTTGTTAAGCTCAGCTCACTCCCACTGATAATTCACTAGAGATCATAATTTATGGACAATTGAAGCTGCAGAAACATCTCTTAGAAGGAATAGAGCAGATCCATAGCAACAATTCTTCAGGGGAATATTAATCCCCGGCTTTATGTAGTGCTAAGTGTACAATAGTAATCAGAACTTGAGTAGAAGCTGCTAATCATTGAGGGAAAAGGCTGTATAAAGAATTCATAATGGAATTAGCCTGCGGCAAACAAAGAAAGACAAAATTAAATCAGCCATCAAATTGCACCAAGGAATTTTAATTTACAGGTTAATGTAGGATTATGTAACTAATCACAGCTAACATTTTCAATGAACAACCAATAAAAATCTACTCTTTTTTCCTCTCTAATCTTACTAATGGTATTCCAATAACATGCTTTTATTACCCTAGAATATGTTAGAAATGATTCTCAAAAATTCAAGAAGTCTTTCCAATTGTCAGAATCCATATAAAATGCTAGCTTTGAAATAATCAGTCAAAAGCACAGATCTAGGAAGATCCAATCCTCACTTCAGTAAGACCCAATAATATCTGAGTGAGTTTGCATAAAATGGATTTACAAAGCCATACAGCTTTAAAGTATATGCATGTTTTTCATGCAGTGCAGGGAGTTAAAATGGGACAAAAGAGACCAAATTAAATATGTGAAACTAATTTGAAGCACAAAGTATATCAGCTAATTCTAAATAAAACCACTGCCATAGATTTATATGTCAATATTGCAGACATATCCAATGACATGCACACCAAGGACCGCTCTAACAGAGTTTTCATGGTTTATAAATGTGAACATCATAAAAAGAAATAAGGTTTCTAGGATAAAAAGTTGATTAGCATTTCCTATGGGAAGGGGGTGGAATCTTGTATCCTCCCCAGTTATATCTTGATATCAACCAATGCATGACAAAGACAGAAAAAAAAAACCTCTACACAATTTGAAAAATTATATGAAACCCATTGCTTCATAAATATAAATACATAAAAAAGACAGCATAACTCTTTGCACATTGGCAAGGGGAAACTCCAAAATTATACTATATGCTTAAAAAGACATCAGTTTAATCAAAAAGATCTTTTTCCAACATATGGTAGAAGGAAAATTATTATAAATGGAGTAAAAAGTATGTTCATAAGCTTTACTTCACGAGGGAAGAATGCTGGGGAAGACGGGTAACAGCATTCTTCTTGCATATGTTTTTCTTGTCGAGAACAATGTGGGAAAGTCTCATTTTCCTTTAATCTAAATGTTCATTTTATGGAAGCAGCAACATTCAGCCCAGTTATTAGCAAAGGAGTTTTGTTGCTTTATAAAGTCTAATTTTAAGATGCTCACTTCCAAAAAAACATTATGGTGTCAATTGCACTACCCTTCAGCAATCCTGTAATAACTTTATTCAACCATTTCTAATTATAATTATATTTTCAATTCCTTTTAGCTATAGAAACTCTTTATCAATCAGAGCACAAGACAGAAAATTACTTTATTACAGCTACAGCTCGTTAGGCTGAGTGCTCTTAATGAAGCAGCCTCATAATCAGATGAAAATCATGCTGGAGAAAACTTGCATCATTAGTCTGGGCCTTAATTACCAAGAAATATAGTCACTAACAATGATATTCCATTTCATGATATGGTGCATGCACCTTCTACACTACTTGCAATTAATAATTCCACTGACTGCTACGGAATCTTTTCTATTTATTCATAACAATGGAGGGGGGAGATTCTAAATTTAATTGAGCGCTTCAGATTGCGCGCTCTTTCTCCCTCTCTCGCGCGTTCAGATTAAAATGTCACAAGGCTAATATTCTATCTTACAATAATTCATCATTTTAATTACATATTTTATGTATGTGAAATGTCTTTTTCAGCTTTATGGTTGAGGTTGACATTTTTGGGGACGCATCTAGGAAAATGTGTGGCCTCTTGTGAAGGTGGTTCCTACCACCCAGAACCACATTAGGGAAATCTGAAGGAAGGAAAAAAAAAAAAATCACTGACATCAGTCCCATCAGTTCTATCCATGCTGGGAAAAGCTGCCAACAAGAACAGGGACATTCATTTAAATTAATGTCGGCATCTTCTGATAGGTTTTGGATGGCAGAATGGCGATGTTCTGGGAGGAACAAGGCCCTGTGTCACAGAGCCTCTTTGTTAAGCGTGATTGATCACAGACAGAATCAGCAACTTTCTTTTGTGAAAGACTCCTTTCTTCCGCCCCACTTCCTTTTCACCCTTTCCTTGCCTCTCTCTCTCTCTCACAAAGATCCTTGCTTCTGACCTCCTGAGAAAGACCTTCAGCCAGGGAAGGAGATCTGGCCCCTGGCACCACCCCTCACCCCCAGGCTGGGTTTTGCACACTGCAGGTCCCAGCAAACCCACCTGACTTCTGGATCCTCTTTCCAGGCTACCTGAATGTTGGAACCCAAAGTGCTGTAGCAACTGCTGCTCCTTTTCAAACGCAAATTAGGTTACTAGGTGAGGGCAAAGAGCATTTGGGGAAGGGCAGAGGGCAAGGGGGTTGGCATAGATAAATGAGATTCCCATTTGACCTCAAAACCCAAGTGTGCCTAGAGCTGAACTTCCTCCCTGACATCGTCTTTCATTGGAATCACGGCCAAACAGTTGATATGATTAATCTGGGTTGCACTTTCCCCAATAACCTGCTTTATGAGCACCAAGCAATTTGATAAATGAAATTAACAGAAGAAGAGCATGACTTGGAAAAATCTACAAGTCACAAGATGAAGAGCTGGCTATAAAAGAATGCTATTTTTTTAAGACCTAAACATCTGATTTCTATGCCATGAGTGTAAAGATCACCAACTTAGAAATCATTGGCTTCACACTAATTAGTGTTGAGCAAGCACTGGCACAGTTCCTAAAGCAATATAAGAAGATATTCTCCTCACCCAAATATAGACCCCAAATAAACAAATAACTGAATAAAGTAATAAATGAAAACCCACCCAACATACACGAAAATCACTAGATGACAATTAGTTTGAAGATAGTAAAGAACAGACTGTATCATTAGTGAATCTGTGTTCCCTCTGGTATTACTAAGGTTTCAAGGGAAGTAGTGGCAAGTAGAATCATATTTCACATAGTGAAATATGTAGGCTCAGAGTGGGAATCTGGAACATGAGGGTCAGTAGAAGAGAAGAGTCATGAGGCACAAGAGGCAGACGCAGGTTGCCTGGAGAAGAGTGCTAGGTAGACAAGAGGAGGCGGACCTCAACCAAGGGAAAACACTACCACAAGCAGCAGGAATGAAAACTGTCCAGGAAGACAATGGAAAACGAGACATTAATCAGAACCACACAGAGCACATTTCCATAGGAAAAATGCCTGGCATTTTGGACAGCCAACAGCTTGGAAAATAGCTTAAGATGTGCAGGGATCCTTCCAAGGCAACTGGTTTGCAAGGCCCAGCCGGATACTCTGAGAGGCAACCACAGAAGAACCAAGTAAGAGTTTAAGAAAACAGGCTACATTTCCACATTCTCCTATTAATACAAAGTCAGAAAAAGACCTCACCATTATTGTCCTTGCCTTCAATAACTCCTTAATGGTTCCTCCTAATAGCACTTCATTTAAGTACAAAAGTCACTGCAGGTACTTCTATCTGGCAAAAGCTACTCACAAAGACACAGAGAAGACCCAGCAAAGGCCCAGACTTTTGTCAGGGCCAGAATCCCACTTTCCTATGTTCCCACTCTCTGTGCCTGACAACAATCACATTCAGTTCCACAAAGAGACAAGAGCACATCAGCCATATGAAAGGAGACTGGGGACTCCCACCTTGGAAGGTCTTCAGAGCAAGGCACTCAGCCTAACAGTTGCCCAAACACCTTCATCGGTGCAGAGGCTACAGCATGGAATCTTCCAGAGCTCTTCTGCGTAAGAGCTTGGTGATCTTAGGAGGGTGACTTAACTCCTCCATGCCTCATCTTCCACATCATCAAATAAGGGCAGCAATAGTGTCTGCTTCATAGAGCTGCTGCAAAGGCTATGTTTGTTGAGGCATGTAAAAATGCTCCTAATAGGAGCTGGCACACAGGAAGTTTCAATAAATGTTAGCCCTGTTCACTATCAACACTGTCATCATTATAATCATCACCACAGACAAGAAGTAGGTATGGCTTGCTCTGATATAGATGCAAGGATTTCAAGTAGTGGTTTTCAAACCTGGCTACACATAAGAATCACCTGCCCTGAATTCCCCCACCCAAACCAATTAGATCAGAATTTCCCAGATGGTTGTTTTTAAAGTTCTTTGAATGATTCCAGTGTACAACCATGATTAAAACCCACTAATAGTGAGTCTCAAGGCCTATGCATATTTAAACATGAAGTTGCCAGCTAAAAGGCCTGCATTTTGGCAAGTGGCAAAGCCCTTGTCTGGGTCTCCCCAAGAGCAATGGGAATCTTGTAGCTCCATTTTGAGACATGAGGGCTTGCAGCATTTATGGCCCATGAAGGAGCAACCACAGCCTTGGCTGAAGGAATGTGCCTGTTGGCTTTTCCAGCTGGCAAAGTGGTGCATTTCCAACATACAGAGCATAATGCACGCAGCCAAATGTTCCCACAGAACAGCCACCTGTGACTTGTAAACTCTCCTGTCTGGAGCCAGGACACGCACATGCAACAAGGCAAAAGGTCACCCATGAGCACCAGGGAAAGGACTGTCTTCTCCTGTGGTTTAGTAAGGGCAGACCATGTAAAACCTCCCCAGAGAGGTCATTTTAAGGCCACATGGGGAGGAAATGACTACCAATCAGGTCTCTGAAAGTGAAGATTAACCTGCCAAAATGTACTAAGTTATATTCAAGCTAACCCTGAATGAATGTGACAAATCTAACCAGTCAGATCCTCAGCTATTTTGATGAATTTGGCAGCTGTTTGACAGTAGCATTTACAGGACCTAGAAAACTAAAAATTTCAGCTACTTAGTCTCATCAAACCTAAATAAATCCACCAGGCACTCAAAAGACAATCCCTTATTTATTTATTTGCTTTTAATATTTAGGATACTTCTGCCAGAGAAAGACCTCTAAAACCATGTATGAAATAACAGAAAAGCCACAATTAAAAAAATTAATAACACTAAACAGCATCTAAACTCATCACTTATTTCAATTCATATTCTTCTTCCGGCAGGAAGGGATTTACTTAGATAGTGGTGGTTACTGGAAACCAGAAAGGAGATCAGTTTATCCTGAGCAGTACAGTTTGGCACAAACTTCCTATCCTCACAGAGAGTGGCAAAATACAGGAGGGTTCTATGCCCCTCCCAATCACAGATACCAAAGCCCTTCTTGGTTGACCTCTGGCTGCTTTTTCACCCCACAAAAGAATCATGAAAAAAAAGATAAGCTAGAAGAGAAAAGAAAATAATAAACAATATATTATATGGTTTATTAATATAAATAATAAACAAAGAAAATAATAAACAAAGAGAGATAAGCTAGAAGAGAAGAGAAAATAATAAACAAGATACCAGAAGACTTGTTTACAACTACAGAGTTTAGAATGGAAACTTAAAACAGACACCAAGGAATTTAAAATCAAATATAAAAATATTGTATGAAAAATATTGTGTAAGTCCACTAAAACAAGGTACCTAGAATAGTCAAAATCATAAAGACAGAAAGTAGAACAGTAGTTATTAGGGACTGGGGGTGGGGGAATGGGGAGTTGTTAAATGCATACAGGATTTCAGTTCAGGAAGATGAAAAAATTCTGGGGATGATGGCTGCACAACAATGTGAATGTACTTAATGTCACAGAACTGTACATATAAAAAGAATTTAAATGCCAAGTTTCATATTATATTTTACCACAATAAAAAAAATCAAATACAAAAGAATATTTATCTTGAAATCATAAGGAAATTGTTTAATATTGAAGGAATTTGGGGTACAGTGATTTTTTTTTTTCAAAAAAAGCAAAACGAAAAAGGAAAAAAAAAAAATCAAGAGCCTAAGCTCTCCCTTGGAATACTGGAATCAGATCAGAAAAGGAAGATTTGAGGAAAGACAGACTGAGTCAGGAGTCCTGAGTTTAAGACCCCTCCGACCCTAATGAGCTAGGTAACCTTAGGCAAGTGATAACAACTCTCAAGGTCTTGGTTTCCTCATCATTACAACCAGGAGTTAGAGATGGTTACCAAGTCCATGTCAACTCCAAAGTTTGCTATTCTATACTTTCTTTGCTTTGCTTCATTTTGCAAGTCTGTCTCAATATCCATGGAAATATTTTTATAGGAAAACCACAGCAGTCACTACAGGCAAGTATCAGTATTCTTCACCCTACTTGTTATAGAAAGAGAAGAGGAAAGAACTGGAGACAATTAGGTAAGAATAACTTCATTGTCAGACCTGCAGGTAAAGAATTCACAAAAATATGTAAAACCCAAGAACGAATATCATTTTTTTAATGCTTTCACTCTATTTCTGGAGATATTTTAATCTAATGAAAGTGACACACCCCCCCCTTTTTTTCTTCATGGTTGTAGATGCCAGCCTCTGAATGAGTGTCTGAGACTGTCCCATAAGACCTGGGAGACCAGCAGTGTTCAGAGTTCATGAACAGCCAGGTCAGCACTACAGCAAAATTTGACATGTCTCTCTCATCACTGGGTTGCTTCCAAACTCTCACCACTCCCTCTACCCACTAACCTTAGCAATCAATGCCATGGCTTCAAGGGACCAATATCCCAACCATAATTTGCACTGTTAAGCATCTCTTCATATGACTTTGTCCCTTTTCATTTTGACTCTAAAATTCAGGAAAGCGGGAACTCTGCTATGTATCTCCTTACTAAATCCTGTGACATTTAAGGAAAGACAGGAATTACTGTCAACCAGCTTCATCCTAAGTGCCACAAACCAAGCAATCTGCATCCCATTCCTTAGGCCAGTGATTCTCAACAAGGGACAATCTGTTCCTTTCCCCACTCAAGGGACATTTGGCAATATGTAGAAATATTCTGGGGTTGTCACAACTGAGGGAAGGCGAGCTACTGGCATCTAGGGAGTAGAGGCCAGAGATGCTGTTAAACATGCTACATTGCACAGGACACCCCCACCTACAGTAAAGATTATTCCATCCAAAATGTCAGTAGGGCTTTGAAACCCTGCTTTATAAGACTGAAAATTTCACAGAAATTATGAAACAGGTTTTCCCATTCTTATTTTGTAGATAAAGCTCAAAGAAGTTAAGTAAATTCTCCAGTCACCTATCAAGGAAGTGAAAAGGCCAGGAGTGGATCTCAAATCTATGGATCCAAAGCCCCACTACCTCTCTGTGAATCAGTGAATGAATGGGTGGCAAATAAATGAAGTCAGCCTGCTGCTTTGTGCCAGAGAAGCTGAAGAAGGGCAGGCTGACCTAAGACCACCTCTTAGTATCACTGTTGATGCCCCAGGCCTTATGCTCAAGCAAGCTGGCCTCTCCATCACTGCTCATTGGATCCACCTGCTCCAATGGAATGGAGACAGAGAAGTCAACCAAGAGGACCTTATATCTCTACGACACTACCACAACACAGCTCCAGGGGGCTCCTGGGGAAGACACAGCTACTACTCCCAAGTGGCTCATGAGAAAGCTGAGAATTAGGGCAGTAGAACTGCACACACAGAAACCACAGGCCAAGAGTAACTGCCTGGAGGGAAGATCCCTACCAGCTGGTCTTTTCTTTCAGGAAATGGAGATGGATGGAAGGACAAAGGTTGCAAGTGGTCTCTGAGTTTCCCCTTGTGGGAAAGTCAGCAGTCTACCAAAAAATTTCTTTCTGTTTCTTTGAAAAGTAAGTCATTCGCTCAGCAGACCCATACACAAGCAGTGGTGGTTTTAAAAGCTAAGGACCCCACCCCCTTCCCCCCGAAAAATCTGCTTCACAATACCGAGATTCCCACAGATTGATGACAAGTACCATCCTTCGTGGGGAAGTACGATGGTAAAGGTCTGTTTCTAAAACCTGGTCACTAGGCCCAGCCTAGGGAGGCCCCTCTCCTACCACTGCCTCTTGCTCCCTCAGGTCTCTGCCACACCCTCAGAAACAAGGGTGCACTGTCTGAGGCACTGCAGATTAGCGATCTGCATAGAGTAATTAAGGGCTGCTTCTATCAACCATTTGTGCTAAAAGTCTTAAGAATGTTTAACTTCCTTAGGACCCAAGCATTAACTAAATTCTTTTTACCTGCCTCTTGGATTTTTCTAGAAGCAGAAAATTGCTAGGGGGAAAAGAAAAGTCCTATGGTTATGTCACACTACAAACATTACATCCATCCATCAGGGGTTTAGAAAGTGCCTTCAAGGTGCATAGGGCCTGGCCCACCTGTAAGGGCCACTCTCCCAGGGAGAAGACCACAGTAATGAAGATGGATATGAGCCTGCAGTAGCTTCCCAAGGACACTTATAAGGTTACTGTGGGTCTAGGGTCATGCCCAAAGCACCTATGGCTAGTGGAGTTTTTTTCCACTACTGAGGAGAAAAAAAAAAATTTATTAACTAAAACATGATTTGTTTTTTTGTTTGGGTTTTGTTTTGTTTTTTGTTTTTGTTTACTATTAACTAAACTTGAGAGTTTATTTGGATTTCACTGGTTTTTCCATTAATATTTTTCTGTTCCAGGAGCTCATCCAGGATAAGTTCTTATATTTAGTCAACTTGTCTCTTCTCATCTATGTCACTTTTTCAGTCTTCCTGGCTTTTCATGACCTTAACACTTTTGAGTACTGGTCAGGGGTTTTGTAGACTATCCCTCAATTTAGGTTTGTCTGAAGTTTCTCTGATGATTGGACTAAGGCTCTAGGTTTGGAGGAAGAATATCACGAAGGTGAAGTACCATGTTCATCATGTCATATCAGGAAATGTTTGATACATACATATCTACACATCACTGGAGATGTCCACCTTGATCCCTTGGTTAAGGTGGTACATATCTGATTCCTCACTGTAAACTTATTATTTTCCCCTTTCTTCTTTCAAAGAAAGACACAGTCCAGCCCACATTCAAGGCAGAGTGAGGCATTTTTGTTGCTTTCCATCTTCGGACAGATCCTTCAATAGGAGAAATACAAATCTACTTAGAAAAAAAAAAGTTGCAATCTGAAAGTCAGGACTTTGGTCTCTCATCTCAGCTGTGTAACCTGGGATGTATCACTTTCCTAAGAGTTGCTGCCTTCAGTTTCCCCTCTGTAAGACAGGCAGAATGGTCCTGCCTTTGCCAAAGGGTTGCTCAGGGATCAGAAGGGCAAGCTGTGGGAAAGGAATTTCAACCGCCATGTTCCACCAATGGATACAAAGTTACATTCCTGGCATTGTCCTTACCCCCCTTCCCCCGCAGCAGCCAGGCACACTGCTCTGATGTTCCCAAAGACACCCAGAATCTGTCCATTTCCAGCCTAATCCACCAAATTTTACAATATAAAAGGTCAGACAGTAAATATTCTAGGTGTCATGGACCATTCAGTAGTCTCTGTGGAAACTACTCAGTTACGCCACTATAGTACAAAAGAAGCCAGAGACAATACAAAAACAGTGGGTGTAGTTATGCTCCAATAAAACTTTATTTACAAAAGAGTGAGGCAAACCAAGAAACAGACTCTTAAAGAACTGATGGTTACCAGAAGGCAGATGGGTGGGGGGGATGGGTGAAACAGGTGATGGGGATTAAGGAATACACTTGTTGTGATGAGTACTGGGTTATATATGGAAGTGCTGAATCACTAAATTGTATACCTGAAACTAATATTATACTGTATATTAATTGGAATTCAAATTAAAACTTTTAAAAAAACTTGATTAACAAAAATAGGCTTTGGTCTGGATTTAGTAGTGGGCCATAGTTTGCCACCCTCCGGTATCAATGAATTTCTCTTCAAAGAGCATCTTTCAACACCCTACTCTCCCCATCTCTGCCCAAAAAGCAACAAAGTTTGCAGAAAAAAAAAATTACTCAGAGCTTGCTAGATCTCTCTTGCTCTATAGTCCAAGAGATTATTTACATCTCAACATTTTCTGGCTCTTTAAGAGTTATCAAAAATATCACCAGTCACCAGAAGCTTCACTAATTATTGCAAATATCTTTAGAAAAATGTCCCAGATTTCTTTCACCAAGTAATGTATTTCAGATATAATTTCAGTTTAATTATAGGAGACTTCATTGTGACCTGGAAGGTGTTAGAACCAGCAGAGAGTCTGTGGTTTGGTTAGGAGAGAGCTAAAAACCTGTCTCTGCCTGTAGAAGGAAAATTTCACAAAAAGGGAAGAAAAAAACCTGGCATTTTTTCAGCTGTGAACATCCAGCCAATACCCTCATTAAAAACACCAGCAGAACATCTTGAAAAAGCAAATTAAAGGATATGGAGAAGGAGCTAAGAGGTACAAATTAGGGGAAGAAATGAGATTTAGCTTATTTATTCTCTGAAAATAATTCTGTTTCTTAGCTCTATTGCAATCTGTATCTGTGCCATACGTCCTTACAAAACCTTAAAGCAGCAAAAGCAACAAATCAACAGTATGTTAGGTCCTGCCTGGCACTGTACAGCCAAAGTCAAGAGACAGGGTCCCTACATTTGAGCAAAGTCTTCCTTAAAGTGGCTTCATTTGGACCTCCTGGTATTCTGAAAACATATAATCATTTATCTAAGCAACAAAGTCTTTTATTTGAGGGGTGCATTTGGAGGAGAGATGGTTGTCTTCAATTACTAATAAGCACAATGCCTCATCCACATTTCCCAAAACACCAGGTTACATTAGTTTCAGTTTTAATATCCTGCCAAAGAAAAAAAAAGTCCCCAAATATGAAACAAATACAGCTGTCTAATATTGCTGTTCAAATGCCACTGCATTAAATAAAATTCCATGCTATAAAATTTTGCAAGGTGATAAAACAAAAATGATATAATAAATATAAAACATCTGCATTTTTTTTAAACAAGACATTTGGAAACCGATTTCATTTATATTTAAACTTGTTTTGAAGTGTTTCTAGTTTTGAAAAACATCCCAGTTACAGTATATTAGATTTTTTTTCCCAGGCAAAAGATTAAAGAGTTGATACCCAAATGGAGGACAACAACAGAAGGAGAAACCACCACTGTGTTTTCCAGAATAAACCTTGTATTTGAATCTTCAGTTGGCTTTTAACCATAAAAGGGGGGGTGGTGGGCAAAGCCCTCCATCAGCAGTGCTGGAAAACTGATTCTCAAACACACACAAAAATGTATTAAAAAAAACATTAAGTTTCTGGCAACAGCTCAGACACATATGCCCCAGAAAGCAAAGAGTTTAACAGCGTCTCTCCCTCTCCATGTGCCTAGGCAGGGTAGTTCCTAAAACACTGAGGGAACAGTAAGACCACCCACCATTTTCAGCTCAGGCAGGCTTTGGTGTGGAGGGGTAGGGTTCAAATATGGAGAACTCTGCAGATACCATAAAGCTGGGAAACCCAGGGTCTAAGCATCTGGGAACTAGATCTATAATAGCTCAAAAAGGGCTCAGATTTCCTTTGGGAAAACCAAAGAAACAAAGGCAAATGACATGGGGGGGGGGAAGAAGAGGAGAAAACTGTGCATCTATGTGCTACAATTTTAAGCACTCTCATTTTAGAAAAAATAAGTGATAGAAAGAAGAATGCATGCATACCTGAATTCACAGATGGTAAATGCACCCCCCCCACCATGCAAACAACGTTTTATCTTTAATACCTACCTTGTGCCCCAAATCCAGGTATGGAGCTTCAAAATCAGAAGTGAGCTTTTTGCTCATTTCATGGCTCAGAGCTGAATAGTAAAGGGCTGCTTGAAACAATCAAGGAGGTGGAAGAGCAAGACAGCAGAGGAGTGGGAGGCCTAAATTTTGTCTGGTCCCAGGAATTCAGCTAGCTATCAAACCATTCTAAACACCTACAAACTCAACAGGAAGTCAAAGAGAAGAGCAACAATTCTAGGAACAGAAAGCAACGACTCTGGGGGAAGGGAGGACATGCTAAGAAGTGAATCTGAGACAATATAGGGGAAGATAGACTGCGGGGGGCGAGGGGCTGGCTCCTAGCAAGTGGTAGAGCAGCAGAACACGAAATCGGAACTTCTAAAAATTGGCTCCACTGAGGGACGTCGCTCCAGAGGCTAACTGGGGGGTAGAGCCCACACAGGCACACTGTGGTCTCAGAAGGACCAGGGATGCCTGAGTGCAGCAGAGCCCCCAGGTATCAGAGCAGGGGAGCCGGCTATAGAGACAGAGCCAAGGAGTGAGCTCTCGGTTTGGGGTTACCTTGAATCATGATGCAAGGCACAGCTGGGCCACTACTCTTCAATCAGGGACTCCGCAAGTGGCATATCTGGGGAGATCCCCTCCTTCCTCCAGGAGCAGCAGTGTGGGAGCTTGCTGCAGGAATCAGCTGGGTTTGGAGACTCCAAATGGGGCCGCGCGCCAGAGATGAAAATTCTCAGTGACAGGCTGGGTGAGCACAGAGTGCAGCTGGAGACCAGGGAGATGGGAGGGATCGACTGCTTTTCTCTGAGGGCACATTGAGAAGTGGGGCCCCAAGCTCTTGGCTCCTATGGGGCCAGGGATTGGAGGCCACTATTTTCACTGAGGTCCTCCAAAGCTCTACAGAAAGCGTTCAGGGAACAAAAGCTACAGAGAGCAAACCCGAACAGATGACTTAGCCTGCCCCTGGCAAGGTCAGTGCAATTCTGCCTTAGGCAAAGACATTTGAGAATTACGGCAATAGGTGCATCCCCCAGAAGAACAGCAAGAACATCCAGCCAAGACAAAATTCATTGATCAATGAGAACTGCAGAACTCCAGAGCTAGGGGAAAGCAACACATAGAATTCATGGCTTTTATTCCATGATTCTTAAGTCTTTCAAAGTTAATTTCTTTTAATTTTATTTTTTTACTTATTCTACTTTAAAAAATTTTTCCTCTTACCTATTTTAATGTTTTTTAACTATTTTATCTTATCAATACCTTTTTAAATATCTTTACTTTTATTAGTCACATTCTATCCTTTTGTTGTATTTAAACTTATTTTTGTATATATATATGTTTTTCCTTCTTTAAAATTTCAGGATAGAGTTTCTTCTAGTAGATCAAAATATACCCTAAATCTAGTGTATGGCTTTGTTCTAATCGCCAGCCTGATCACATTCTTTCCTCTTTTATTTTTTCCTTTTTCAATCAACTTCTTATCTTGTCAATTCCTTTCTTAGAATCCTTTTTAATTTTCATCTTTACAGTCATATTCTATCCCTTCATCATGTTCACCCTTCTTTCTGAATATATATGTTTTCCTTTCATTAAAATTTTAGGAGGCAGTTTCTTCTAACAGACAAAAATACACCTAAAATCAAGTGTGTGGTTTTGTTCTATTCACTAGTCTTATATACATATAGTCATATATATATACACACACACACACACACACACACACACACACACACACATATACACATACACACACATATATATAGACATATACATATTTTTATCTATATGTATTTCCATGTGTGCACATACACACACACACACACAAACACACATATATACATATTTCTTTTCCTCCTTTTTCTCTCCCATATTTCAGGTCTCTTCCAATTCAGTTAGTGTATATTTTTCTGGGGTCATTGCTGCCCTTTTAGTATTTTGTTCTCTCATTCAACTATTCTCATCTGGATATAATGACAAGGTAGAAAAACTCACCTCAAAAAAAAAAAAAAAGAACAAGCAACAGTATGGACATCTAGGGAATCTAATGAAAACGGACATTAGCAAGATGTCAGAACTAGAGTTCAGAATGATGATTATCAAGGTGATAACTGGGCTCAAAAAAAGCATGGAAGATACTAGAGAATCGATTTCTGGAGAAATAAAGGAACTAAAATCTAACCAAGTTGAAATTAAAAACACTATTCATGAGGTGCAATAAAAAATGGAAGCTCTTACTGCTAGGATAAATGAGGCTAGAGTTAGTGATAAGAAGACCAAATGATGGAGAATAAAGAAGCTGAGCAAAACATAGACAAACAACTACTGGACCTTGAGGGAAGAATTCAGATATAAGTGATACCATAGGATGAAACAATATTAGAATAGTTGGGATGCTAGAAGCGGGGGGGGGGCAGAAGGTATATTAGAGCCAATTGTAGCAGAGAAGTTCCCTAATTTGGGGAAGGGAACAAGCATCAAAATCTAGGAGGTACAGAGAACCCCCTTCAAAATCAATAAAAATGGGTCCACACCCCATCATCTAATAGTAAAACTTAGAAGTCTCAGTGACAAAAACAAAATCCTGAAAGCAGCTCAGGACGAAAGGTCTGTAAAGTACAATGGTAGAAATATTAGATTGGCAACAGACCTATACACAGAGAGCTGACAGGCCAGAAAGAACTGGCATAACATATTCAGAGCATTAAATTAAAAAAATATGCAGCCAGGAATACCATACTCAGCTAGGCTGACATTGAAAATAGTAGGAGAGGGCACCTGGGTGACTCAGTGGGTTAAGCCTCTGCCTTCGGCTCAGGTCATGATCTCAGGGTCCTGGGATTGAGTCCTGCATTGGGCTCTCTGCTTGGCAGGGAGCCTGCTTCCTCCTCTCTCTCTCTGCCTACTGATCTCTGTCTGTCAAATAAATAAATAACATCTTAAAGAAAAAAGAAAATAGTAGGAGAGGTAAAAAAGCTTCCAGGACAAACAAACAGTAAAAGAATATGCAAACAACAAACCAGCCCTACTGGAAAGGGGTCCTCTAAGCAAAGAGAGAGCATAAAACTAATGGAGTAGAAAGAAACAGAGACAATATACAGTAATAATCACCTTATGGGCAATACAATGACACTGAGTTCATATCTTTCAATAGTTACCCTGAATGCAAATATTCAAATTAGGTCAAATATCCCAATCAAAAGACACAGGGTACCAAAATGGATTAAAAAAACTAACAAACAAAAAAAAAACACAACAAATCCCATCGATATGTTTTCTACAAGAAACTCATTTTAGACCCAAAGACACCTCGAGATTTAAAGTGAGGGGGGTGGAAAACAATTGACCATGCCAATGGACATTTCTGGGGTGGCAATCCTTCTATCAGATAAAGTATATTTTAAGCCAAAGACTCTAACAAGAGATGAGGAAGGATACTATACCATACTTAAAGGGTCTGTCCAACAAGAAGATCTAACAATTTTAAATATCTATGCCCCTAACATGGGAGCAGCCAACTATATAAACCAATTAATAACAAAATCAAAGAAATACATCAGCAATAATACAGTAACAGTAGGGAACTTTAACCCCCACCTCATGGAAATGGACAGATGATCCAAGCAAAAGATCAACAAGGAAATAAAGGCTTTATTTTTTTTTAATCTTTTTTTTTAAGACTTTATTCATGTATTTGAAAGAGAGAGATCACAAGCAGGCAGAGAGGAAGGCAGAGAGAGGAGGAAGCAGGCTCCCCACTAAGCAGAGAGCCCAATGTGGGGCTCGATCCCAGAACTCTGGGATCATGACCTGAGCCAAAGGCAGAGGCTTTAACCCACTGAGCCACCCAGGTGCCCCAGAAATAATGACTTTAAATGACACACTGGACCAGAAGGATATCACAGATATATTCAGAACATTCCATCCCAAAGCAACAGAATACACATTCTTCTCTAATGCACATGGAACATTCTCCAGAATAGATCACATCCTGGGTCACAAATCAGGTCTCAACCAGAACCAAAAGACTGGGATCATTCCCTGCATATTTTCAGACCACAATGCTCTGAAGCTAGAATACAATCACCAGAGAAATGTAGGAAAGAGCCCAAATACATGGAGGCTAAAGAGCATCCTACTAAAGAATGATGGGTCAATCAGGAAATTATAGAAGATTTGAAAAAAATTCATGGAAACAAATGAAACTGAAAACACAACTGTTCAAAATCTGTGGAACACAGCAAAGGTGGTCCTGAGAGAAAAGCATATAGTGATGCAAGCCTTTCTCAAGAAACAAGAAAGTCTCAATCAAGTACACAACCTAACCCTACACCTAAAGGAGCTTGAGAAAGAACAGCAAAGAATGCCTAAACCCAGCAGGAGAAGAGAAATCATAAAGATCAGAGCAGAAATCAATGAAATAGAAACCCAAAAAAACAATAGAACAAATTGACGAAACTAGAGGCTGGTTCTTTGAAAGAATTAATAAAATTGATAAAACTCTGGCCAGACTTATCAAAAAGAATAGAGAAAGGACCCAAATAAATCATGAATGAAAGAGGACAGATCACTATCAACATCAAAGAAATACAAACAATTATAAGAACATATTATGAGCAAATATACGCAAGCAAATCTGACCATCTGGAAGAAACAGATGCATACCTAGAAAAATATAAACTACCAAAACTGAACCAGGAAGAAATAGAAAGCCTGAACAGACCCATAACCAGTAAGGAGATTGAAGCAGTCATCAAAAATCTGCCAACAAGAGCCCAGGGCCAGATGGCTTCCCAGGGGAATTCTACCAAACATTTAAAGAAGAATCAATACCCATTCTCCTGAAGCTTTCCTTCCACTTCCAAAAAACAGAAGTGGAAGGAAAGCTTCCAAACTCATTTTATGAGGCCAGCATTACCTTGATCCCAAAACCAGACAAAGACCCCATCAAAAAGGAGAATTACAGACCAATATCCTTGATGAAAACTGATGCAAAAATTCTCACCAAAATACTAGCCAATGGGATCCAACAGTACATTAAAAGGATTATTCACCACTACCATTCCTGGGCTGCACGGTTGGTTCAACATCCACAAATCAATGTGATATAATACATTAATAAAATAAAGAACAAGAACCATATGATACTCTCAATAGAAGCTGAAAAAGCATTTGACAAAGTACAGCATCCTTTCTTGATCAAAACTCTTCACAGAGTAGGGATAGAGGGTACATACCTCAATATCATCAAAATCATCTATGAAAAACCCAAAGTGAATAACATTCTCATGGACAAAAATTGAGAGTTTTCTCCCAAGGTCAGGGTCATGGCAGGGATGCCTGCTATCACCACTGTTATTCAACATAATACTATACATCTTAGCCTCAGCAATAAGACAACAAAAAGAAATAAAGGGCATCCAAATTGGCAAAGAAGAAGTCAACCTCTCACTCTTTGCAGATGGTATGATAATTTATGTGGAAAACCCAAAAGACTCCACTCCAAAACAGCTACAACTCTTACAGGAATTCAGGAAAGTGTCAGGATACAAAATCAATGCACGCAAACCAGTTGCATTTCTATACACCAACAGCAAGACAGAAGAAAGAGAAATTAAGAAGGCAATCTCTTTAAAATTGCACCCAAAACCTTAAGATACCTAAGAATAAACCTAATCAAAGAGGCAGAGAATCTGTACTCAGAAAACTATAAAGTACTCATGAAAGAAATTGAGGAAGACACAAGAAATGGAAATATTGTGAAAGTGTCTATGCTACCTAAAGCAGTCTATACATTTAATGCAATCCCTATCGAAATACCTTTTTTTTTTTTTCAAATAAATGGGACAAATAATCCTAAAATTTAGGAACCAGAAAGACCCCAAATAGCTAGAGGAATGTTGAAAAAGAAAATCAAAGTTGGTGGCATCACAATTCCAGACTTCAAGCTCTATTACAAAGCTGTCATCATCAAGACAGTATGGTGCTGGCACAAAAACAGACACATAGATCAAAGGAACAGAATGGAGAGCCCAGAAATAGACCCTCAACTCTATGGTCAACTAATCTTTGACAAAGCAGAAAGGAATATCCAATGGGAAAAAAGAGAGCCACTTCAAAAAATGGTTTTGGGAAAATCGGACAGCCACATGCAGAAGAATGAAACTGGATCATTTCCTTATACTATACACAAAAATGGACCCAAAATGGAAGAAAGACCTCAATGTGAGAAAGGAATCCATCAAAATCCTTGAGGAGAACACAGGCAGCAACCTCTTCGATCTTAGCTGCAGCAACTTCTTCCTAGAAACATCACCAAAGGCAAGGGAAGCAAGGGCAAAAATGAACTATTGGGACTTCATCAAGATCAAAAGCTTTTGCCAGCAAAGAAAAAGTCAACAAAACCAAAAGACAACTGACAGAATAGGAGAAGATATTCGCAAAGGACATATCAGATGAAGGGCTAGTATCCAAAATCTATAGAAAACGTATTAAACTCAACACCCAAAGAACAAAGAATCCAATCAAGAAATGGGCAGAGGACATGAACAGACATTTCTGCAAAGAATACATCCAGATGGCCAACAGACACATGAAAAAGTGCTCCACATCACTCGGCATCAGGGAACTACAAATCAAAACCACAATGAGATACCACTTCACACCAGTGAGAATGGCTAAAATTAACAAGTCAGGAAACAACAGATGTTGGCAAGGATGTGGAGAAAGGGGAACTCTCCTACACTGTTGGTGGGATTGCAAGCTTGTGCAGCCACTCTGGAAAACAGCATGGAGATTCCTCAAAAAGTTGAAAATAGAGCTACCCTACCACCCAGCAACTGCACTACTGGGTATTTACCCTAAAGATATATATGTGCACCCAAATGTTTATAGCAGCTATGTCCACAATAGCCAAACTATGGACCAGATGTCCATCAACAGATGAATGGATAAAGAAGAGGTGGTATATATATACAGTGGAATACTATGCAGCCATCAAAAGAAATAAAATCTTGCCATTTTGGATGGATGGCATGGATGGAACTAGAAGGTATTATGCTGAGTGAAATAAGTCAATTAGAGAGAGATAATTATCATATGATCTCCCTCATATGAGGAATTTGAGAGGCAGAGTGGGGAGTTTGGAGGGCAGGGAAGGAAAAAATGGAACAAGATGTGATCAGGAAGGAGACAAACCTTAAAAGACTCTTAATCTCACAAAACAAACTGAGGCTTGCTGGAGGCAGGGGGTTACGGAGAGGGTGGTTGGGTTATGGACATTGGGGAGGGTAAGTGATATGGTGAGTGCTGTGAAGTGTGTAAGCCTGATAATTCACACACCTGTACCTCTGGTGGAAATAATACTTTATATGTTAATAAAAATAATTAATAAAAAAAATTTTATTAAAAAAAAAGAAAGGAAAAAGAATCAAGGGAAGAGAATCTGGCCTGAGGACTGCTCATAAATGAGTTTTCAGTATTAATGTTGGCTAACTGTCACTGAGCATCTTTTTGTGCCAGGCATTTTTATTAACATTGTCACCTTTCATCCTTATGACCCCTGCCTTTGTAGGCAATCATTTCTGTCACCTTCCAAAAGAGGAAGATGAACTCCAACAGGTCCAAATAAATAGCCCCAAGTCAAAAGATGGCCAGTGGCAGAGCAGAAACAGAACCAACGTCTGGAAGACTACAAAATCACGACAGGTCATTCCTTAGCATCTTGTAAATGGGTTGTAGCCCAACATTAACACAGAACATTTACTGATTATAGCCACTAAAAAGAGGACCTTTAAATTCTACTTAACAGAGTAGCTGAAGAGAAAGTTAAAATTTTTGGACAATGGAGGATGTGGGATGGTTTTGAGGGAACATGTTCATTAAGTATTTCTGTGTGAGCTGAGTCAGGACTGAGAGGAAGATAGCTTTTACACTAGTTACAAGGCAAAAGTATTCCAAACAAATTATTAAGTAAGACTGTAAAACAGATTGAGTTTAAGAGAGTGAATTCTTTGCAAACAGCCTTGAAAGATGTGTTAATGTATAAATGACATGTGTTGTACACAAACCACTAATAACTGTGCATCAAGTCATGGTCCTCTAGTTTTAACAGACATGTGGTTAACCTAGATCCAAATTCATTCTTACCCCAAAAATATTAACTACATTTCTCTTCAGCTACAATATTTTCTCCAATTATCTAGATAACTTGGGCTTTTTTCATTGTTTGAGTTTTGTTGTTGTTTTTTTAATATGACTATGATGGATCCTGTGATTATCTCCACAACATCCCTTCTATGGTCCCAATGAGGTGTGAGTGAACTGCGCAGACTCCAAGACTCCAAGACTCTGTTTCAGACTTTCATGGTAATCTCATCTCTTTTGACAATATCCACCCAGGCCTGAACCAGAAAGTCCAAGGCTCAGGGATGATCCAATCAGGATAAGCTCAGGATTCCTGTTTGAAGCTCCTGGGAAGGGACTTTCCTTCTTCCGGGGCTGTAAATTAGAAAGCAGGTAGCTCCAGTCTTGGCTGTCTGCTATCTTGCAGTCAAGAGAGGAACCCCCCTGAGAATGAACTGGGAATGAAATCCAATCCATGTACTAAGAAGAGAGCTGAGAAAAACTCAGAGAAGGACAGAGCCATGAACAGACTACATATTAAAGCTTGACCTCATGCTACACTTCTCAGTTACATGCAGCAATTAAAAGTTCTCCTTCATTGTTCAGGCCAATTTGAGTTTTTTGGTTTTGCTCACAAATAAAAAAATTCCTACTGGTACACTGAGTTTTCTAGAGTACTTTGAGAATGTATTAGGCAACTTCCAGCATTAAATCCTATAGTATCTACTTAGTACAATGAAGTTGCATCTTAAAATCAGGAGAGTTTAGAATCTAATATTATGATGTGAAAAATCACACATAGCAAAATTTACTGTGGAAAAATACCTAAAAATGCTATACAGTAATTGTTATGTACATTAAAGTTTAAAACTCAGCTACAGGAAGAAACACTTAAACATGTTGTACGTGACATATTTATACCTATAGATTAACATACCACAGATTCAATATTTCTATATCAAAACCTACTCCATAAAGAGGCATTGAAGGTCCTTCCCAATCTTGCCCCACACATCCCACTAGTCTTACCACATTTCATGTCTTCATGCTCTAGCACATGTTATTTCCACTGAAGTTCCTTCACATTTTTCTTCACCTGGCATACACTCCTACTTATACTTCAAGGCCCAGCTCAAATACCTCCACCTGCTTAAGTCTCCTAACTCTTCCTGAGAGACATAATCACTCTGCTCCAGACTCTTACAGGATTCTCAAATCTCACAACACCACTTAATCTTGTGGTTTACAACTTACCTATTTGCTCTTCTTTCTAACCCACGGATCATTAACAATTCTAGAGAGAGGCCTCTCATATTCACTGTTGTATCTCTTGCTTTAGCATATAAGACTGGCTCAGAGTAGGCACTCATTCTGTCTGCTGAATAAATGCTCTTAATTCGGTTGACATATCCTAAATTTGTCAATTCCTCACCATCTCCACTACCCACGTTCTACTACTGGCTTACCTGGGGGACAGTAAAGCCTCCTAAATACTCTCACTGCCTCCATTCTTATCCTGTTCAATCTCTTCAGGACTAGAAGTGCCTCCATAGAATCAGAAAAAAAGGAACCCCTCTAAGTAGATGTTAGAAAAAAGTGCCCCCTCTAAACTGACACAAATTACTAGGAAACTATTGAAAAAGGAGGCATTTCCTTTTCACTGGAGTTACTAAATTGATAGAATGAAAGCCTGGAGCTAATGGTCTTTGGCACTGCACTGAGGGGCAGGGCATACATTCTTGTCAGTGAAACCAGCCAGGAGAAAGATAGATAGAAAAGGGACAGATACCTGATTGTGTTGTTGGACACCTGGGTGCAGCCACACCTCAGAAAGTTTATCTCTTTCTAGTTACCTGAGCCAATTAAGTTGTCTTTGTACTCACACCAGTTTAAGTTCTATTAAAGACATTCACCACCTAACCAGTTCAGGTCACATGCCACTGCTACACACTAAAAGTATTAATATGGGACTCAGGGAGAGTGTTTCTGCAAAGAGCTAAACTACAAAGGGCTAGAGACAGACTTACTGGTATCAGTACAGGCCTAGAGTCTCTGAGTTCTGTAATTCAAACCTATTTGCAGAATCTTTTAAATTAAGACCCTATACTATAAACTGTGCTTCAAATTCAAAATGAATGATCCCCAAACTGGAATGCAGTAATTCACCTTTTATTTTCAAAATGCTTTTGTCATATACATCAGAACTGAAAGGAAGCTTTCATGAGAGGTCATCATAGGTATCCCTGTCTCCACATAGTTTTGCCCTTAAATCACCCTAACTGCCTAAACGCTTTCTTCAAAAAGGAAACTGCCTGACCTTCTGAAAAGTGTTCAAATGTTCAAATGGTTTCATAACATTTTTTTAATGCTCAAAGATACCAATGTAATCCTATGAAATATTGAACAGAAAGCCTTGAGGGCAAGTCAAAAAGCATCCAACATCATTAGATAGCTTGTTTTATTCTAACCAAGGTTTTAACTGTGGCCAAAAAGTGAGAAATTCTGCCAATGGTTTATTTATTTATTTCCTGCTTCAGGCACATCGACTGCACCCTTCCTACTTACATCCCTCCTCCGAAACACACACAAAGTTGGATGATTTGATTTTAGTAGCCTTGTGGCCGGGCAGATGGGCTTCCAGTTCTTTTCCTGGTTCTGCCATTTGCCAGGCAACCTAAGGTAATCAGTCACCTTCTCTTGGATTCAATCTCCTCCTCAGAACAAACTGGGATGCTAATAAACACAGGTCATTGTGAGAAGAAATGAGATCCCCAATTCTGAGCACCTAGCATAGTGTCCAGAACAGGGCAGAGGCTCCAGACACATCTATTTGCTTGCTTTCCATGGAATTAACTGTCTTTGGCAAAATGGTCAGGTACTTCAATATCCAACTGGATAATTTCACTACTACTTGCTCAAAGTATTCTCTGGCTAGCTTATTCCACTTATATCCACCCACTTCCTTAGGTTAAAAGTGAAGCACTATTTTGAATCTTGTTTCCCTCATATCCCACATCCAATCTACAAGCAAAACCTCTTGGTTATATCCCAATAAATACCTCAAATCTGAAAATTTCCTACTGCCCCAACTCCCTCCTTTCCTGTTCATTTCATCACCATCTCTTAGCTACATATTACAACAGCCACCTAACTGGTCTCCTGTCCCCCTCTCATCTCCCTTCAGATTCCCCATGGTAACCAAAGTGACATTTTCTGAAGTGCAAATCAAATCATGTTACTCTCTTGCTAAAATCCTCCCATATCTTCCAATAATATTAATAACAATACCTATAATTTATTGAGCACTTACTATATATAAGGAGCATGGGTCTAAGCACTTTGCACATATTAAACTGTAAAACCTAAAACTGTCCTCTTTCCATTGACACATCAACATAAAAAGAAACATGAAACACACACACAATATGAAACAGTATTCAGCCATGAGAAAGAAGGAAATCCTGCCATTTGCTACAACATGGTTCAAAGTGGAGGACATTATGCTAAGCGAAATAAGCCAGACACAGAAAGACAAATACTGTATGATTGTACCTACATGTATAATTTAATCTCATAAAACTAGAATGTAGAATGGTAGTTGCCAAGGGTTGGGGGGGGTGAGAAAAGTGGGAAAAGGCTGTCAAAGGATACAAACTTACAGTTAGAAGATGAGTAAGTTCTGGATATTGCACTATACAGTATGGTGATAATAATTAATAATACTGTATTGTATACTTGAAATATGCTTTTTAAAAGGTATATTGTGAATGTTCTCAGACACACACGATGGATGTGTTCATTAGTTTGATTGTGGTAATCATGTCACAGTGTGTATGTATAATAAATCATCACATTGTATAACTTAAGAAAAAATCATGTTGTACAACCTAATATAAACAATCTTTGTCAATCATACCTCAATAAAGCTGGAGAAAAATAAAACTGTACAATGTACTCTTACATGCCCCTGGTTTTTTGTATTATAAAGGCCACATAATTAGTGGCATAGAAGCCAGGATAAGATACAAATTCTTTCCCTCCCTAAGAGGTTCTATAAGACCTAGTCCCATCCCGTCTGCTTCCTTACTTCACCTCCTAACACGCCTCCAGCCTCCTTGTTCCCTAAGCTCTAGACACTGCGGACTTTTTTGTCACTCAAACATATCACAATTCATTCTTTCATAGATTCAAAGACTCTTCATCAAGCTCTGCTCAAAGGTCACCATCGTAGAGGAGCCACCCTTGACCATACTGATTGGTGAAATGGATGGGAGCATTCTAATCACTGGCAGGATAACCACCACATCTCAAGAGTCCAGAAGTGCATCCCTTGAGGACCTCTTCCTGGAGGACCTTTTTTCCTGGAGATGGTTAAGAACATAGGAAGGATACTGATTTAGAGTGGTATCATTTATCATTTAAATCAAGTAGCTCATAAATTTCCTTGCTTCTAAATTTTATTCCAAATAGCAAAATGCCTACAAGAAGAGTAGAGAAAGTCTATGGAGTGTTTCTGGAAATTGCTTCTTAGAACCCTGTAAGATTTTTTTGTCCCTTCAGTGAATAGACTACTCTGAAACACTCTGAAGGCTGAAAATTGATGGTATTGAAAACATTCTCTCACAAAAAGGACTTATTTTAACTTCTCAAAAAATATTTGTGTTTCTTCTAATATTCCTACAGTTCTTTTTTTTTTTTAAGGCAATTCAATTTGGGGGGAATATTATGACAATATGCTTCTTCATGCCAAAGAAAGCTTTTCATTGGCCTCTGTCATGTTTCTGGCTTTCCTTTTCCAGCTGTTATATCAGATATAATCATCCAAAACTGCGATTTGTCATCTCCATCGAATATGGTTTATAATTCTCAATGTTGCAGTTTATATGAAAACATTTATGGATTAAAACTCAGAGTAAAAGGAAGATTTCACAAATTAGAGACAAAGTTAATATTCCTCAAAAGTTGGATTACAAGTAGACCTGAAAAAACACTGGAGTTTGTCCCAGATGTCAGACAGGCCTCCTACACTGCCTCATTCTACTCAAACGTGGTGGAGCAGAGACACATTCACACTGCCAAGTTACCCTGGAGATCTGGTTTCCTCCTACAAGTAAATGAATGATGTGAGGGAGGGTAATACATAGTAATTAGTTCTTAGATTACATTGACATGTCAATCCAAATAGAGGTATCACATTTAGGCCCTTGAATAAAGCTGACTGAATCATTATTATATGCTTCCAATCTACAATCAGTGCCCATGGCAGCAAAATATTGATCAAAATAGGTACCATTTATTGAATTTTTACTATATATCAGGCAGTATGTTAGGCAACTTATATAAGTTTGTTTTATTGAATAAATGTTAAATATGCAGAAGTTCTTTATATGAGGATGAATTATATAAAATTGACATTTTTGTAAGTAAAAACAGTCCAAAAGCAGCAATTTCATGCAGTTCATTCTAATACTTATTTTGTCTCCGACCTGACCTAGCACAATGTCTATCATACACAATAGAGCTTATTAAGCTCTTATTTCATTTATTAATAGTTTTAACTACTCAGTGGGGGGTGGGAGGTGGGGGGACACAGGAAGAGCATTATTTCAAGCAAGATTCAATCCAGTCATCTCTGCTGTATTGATCTCAGTCACACAAGTTTCATCTGAAATGTCCTGCCACACACCTGCTTCAATCCTCCAAAGCTTACATACCAAATGGTGGAAGTTGCTGGCATGCCCCTGCCCACTGTAATCACAGGGAGCTATGGGACATCACTATTATGCACTCAATTACTGCTCTTCCCTCCTATCTCCATGCAACCTGATTTTCCTCTCTGGAAAGTCACAACAATAGGCCTTTTAGGAAGTTCCTTTTAGGAACACCCCAGGAGGACTGAATTTAGGCTGGATTAACCTTAAAAACTGAATTCTAGAAAAACATGTATCTCAATTAGTAATATTTATCATTCTTTAGGAGGGGCAATGAGATCACTAGAAATGAATGACAAGAAAAAGACTTGACTTCAAAAGAATTTGGGTTGGGGAGGAATTGTTCAAATGCCCCAAGCAAAAATTTAAACTAAATTTGAATAGAAGAGCAGATGAAGCCATTCAGACAAGAGGATATGAAGCTGTTCCTCTTTAATACACTACATGAGGGAGTGTCTTTGCCCAACCCCTTCTCACCAAGGTCTCCACACCCACACTCCCAACCAAGAAACAAAATTAAAACATGCCAGAATCAAGAGGTTCCATTTCACCCAGAAGCTACATTGAAACCAAATACCAATGGCTGAAGAGCAGAGCACACTTCCATGTCCTCCACCATCCACTTTAATAATTATAGTTCAGAATCACAGAACATGAAGGTGATAGTCTAGGTTTGATGTGTTTTAAATGAAGAATAATTTGCCATCTGAAGTGGGAGATGTTGAGATTGCCCATAAACCAATCTTTCAGCCTGTTATGGAACTAAGAGGGAAACATCTGCTTGCCAGCTGTGAACATGAACCAGCTGATTTATCTATAGACATCAGACACCCAACTGCCCCAACATGGTATGCAGGGCTACTGGAGCAGAAAGGAGGGGAGATCACCACTTTTCAGAACCTAGAGCCAAGGGAGTTCATGTGAGGGTTCACTGTGGCCCACATGTTTCTACCTCTTTTCTCTCCTGCTCAACCCCACCCCTTAATCTTCATGGGTTAACCAATAAAATTGATAACTTCCAGGTTTTTGACCACTGGATACCAAAAAAGAGGTGCGTGTTCAGCCACAATGACTATAACATGCATGACTAAATAGTATTCATCCTTATTTTGTGAAAGAAAAAAAGAATGAAGCATTTGTAGCATAAATCCATGTGGAAACACAACATAGGATGAAAACTGCCTTGTGTATACTAAGGTGGTACCCAGCGCATCTCGTTCTTCTAGAAGGAGAGTGGGCCGCTCCCAGACAGAGTGCAAGAGTGCAGATTAAGATACATTCTCCACCAACCAGGATCCAGAGCTGATACCATATGGTCAGTGATCAGGCTGGGAAAGGCTGTGTCCTCTACAACAAAGCATTCTGTTATGTGAGCTGGGAAGCACCACAGCAGAAATCAGGACACAACATCCCTGCACTGGGACTCATATTGAAGCAGCCGTCTGGAATGAAAAAAACTGTTCTTACTTCCCCCACTTTATAACTTCTAAAATTCCTGAGCCATCATCTCTGAGTGCTATAAGTCAGCCAGGTGAGAATAGAACTAGAAGAAACCTTACTTTTCAAACATGGGTCCTGCTCTCCTCTGCCAGCCCAGCTTTATCCTGCACCCCTCCCATCCCTCAAATAACAAGAAGTGCATGCTCTTAGTCTCCTCTATATTCAAGCTAGAAATGCAGAGCCTATTCTGATAATCATTGACGATACTGGGATAGCTTTAAGAACATGGGCTTTGGAGTCTGAGACCTGGTTTTGAATGCTAGTCTACTCCTTACCTTAGCGAGCTGCTTAACTTCTCTGTGACTAATGTCCTGATCACTGAATCTAACTGGTAGGGGTATGGTAAGGATTACACAAGTTCACCTATTTAAAGGACTTGGAAGAGGCCCTACCACATGGTGAGGACTAACAAATATTAGCTACGATCGTCTTCCGTCTCCTTCAATCTATCTCCCTTTCCCATCTCCCGTCTCCTGCTTCTCCTCCTTCTTCCCAGCTCCCAATTTTAAAGAAGTAAAAAATTCAGGCTTTGGTCTCCTATACTATACAATCTGGTGTAGAGATAAACTTGACATCCAAAACAGGAAAATAAAACCAACCCTGAATAAGTCAAACACTGATTAGGTGACACAAACCATACGTTTTGTAAGGGTTCAAATGAGGGGCGAGTGGCAGATCATGGAGAGCTGGGAGAGGCTTATGGAGGAGGGAGATCTCCATGGGCCTTGCACAACGGCAGTATTTTGGCAGATGAAAAGGCAAGATGGAGACAGTAGAATCCATAACCTTTTAAAGATTCTTTGTATGTAAAGGAAGGGGGTCCTTCTATTATTTATAAGGGATGAAAACTGTTTGAAAAGCTCTTCTCTCAATTACCTCTCTGGAAAAATTTATTGTGGTAAAACCAGACATTTAACACAGGCCCAAGTGCAAACAGCCACAGTAAATTCCCACAAAAGCAGCCTCTCCCTGCGACCCCATATCTAGTCAAATCTGCAAATAGAACTGCCATGTTATTATTGAGAAGGGTGGTAGCTCCCATGCAAACTACATATTTGATTAGGATCTGAACTCTTTGCTGAACCATGAATTCGAAATAATTTAGGTGATACATATAAATTTAATTTCTTTGTTCAAAAACTCCACATCTGAAATGATGCTCTGCAAATGTGGAGCTCTCACTGAGGTCTACAAAATGAGTCTCCTACTAACTCGTCTATACTGTGTGGAAATAATCTTCAAGGAAAGGAATAAACCTATTTTAAAAACAGCTGAGTCCTTTAGATCATATACCCTAACCAATTTATGGAGATAAATGGAATTCAGTATTAAAGAAATATATTTTTCCACTCCTCCAGAAAATGTAAATGCCAGCCACAAAATAGAAAGAAAAAGACAAAGAAACCAAGAATAAAGCAGCACACAAAAAATAAAGCCAGAAAAAAATCAATGCAAGGACAACTGAAGAATCCTTGACTTACTGTCCCTTCCTGCCTTTCCCCCTCACCTCCATATCCTCTGTTGACCCAAAGGAACTCTATATAGGAACATCACAGAGAAAAACAACTGCTGAAGAAAAGAGAATTCTTTTCCACTATCCGGAATCAGAGAAGGCACAGTTCTCTATGGGGAACTATGGAAACAAATGTCCCTCCTTCTACAGTCAGGCGGTGTTCACTGTTGGCTATTTTTCCTGCATTTCATGCCATTTCATTTTCATACCACTCTCACATTAACCCTGAACTAATTATCAGGACAAATGAAAAATAAAAGGAGATAGAACAAGAAAGGGAAAACAAAGTAACACTGTGAGTGACTGCTTGCATCCTATTAATATAAATGAATACAAAATACTTCTTAAAAAAGTGCATTAAGCAGATATTGGCTTATGATGGGGTCAATATCACGATTTATTTAACTCTGGGGACAATAAATCTTGATATTGACTAAAAACATAAGTCAATATGTGTACTGTTGTGTGCATTCTATTACAAAAATGAGGTTTTTAACTTTAATGGCCCCTTTGGTAAAGAGAAAAAATAAAAACTCCCCCAAAGGCCTTCTACTCACACCCACACCAACATCTGCTGGGAATGGACTCACTCTCAGGCCCAGCTTCTCGGTATCACATAGGATTTGTCAGTTGGTTGGTTAATGCAGCAGACTGAATTGCTGGTCCTAATTCTTCACTCCACCTGTATCCACAGCCTTTGCTGTTTATTCTATACAAAGCAGGGGCATTACTTAACTTGGGTCCTAGCTTGTGATGCTTTAGCTAATGGGCCGTGGGTAAATTTGACAGTTTGCCAGTTCCTAGTCTAATCTTTAATAGGCATCCCATGTTTTGTTTATTTCTTGTGACTCTGCAATCATAATGTAAAGAGCTTCCCTTTAGGTAAATGCCACCCCTTCTGTCTGAACCCGCAGATAAGTCTACATGGAGCAGACCAAAGCCCATGCCTCAGTGAAGACCCAAGCCTAGCTAGACCTGTAAGTGATAGCAGTCACTCACTCAAGCCCAGCCTAGATCAGTGCCTCTCAAATCAATCTGCAGTTATGTGAAAGATAAATGCTTACTGCAAATGCCACTGGTTGTTATGTAGCAGGAGCTGATTGATACAGGTGGCATTCACTAAATGATCATTATTCATACACCCATTATATAATCTCTTGTGGGATCTTCAAAGAAAGCTGGAGATCTATGCCATGACTCTTGGGAAATTACAGTATAATAGGGGAAGCAGGACACACATATGATGAATTGTCTCCCTTTAGGGTATGTTACATTTAACTCAGACAACTGTCAGACACTTCCCGTTCCTTTAGCCAGGGCTACTAACTTCCTTGAATCTACCCACATCCAAAAGTTTATCTCAGCCCCCTTACTAGTGTCCATTAAAAAAAGTAATTACAAGCACTGGAGATGTTTGTTTTATTTATGAAAAATATCAGGAAGACTTCATGGAGGTGCTGTATAGGGTTACAGATAGCATTCTACTGAAATCTGTATTAGGTGTTTTATTTTCCACAAACCTCTCCTCAGTTGTAACAGGGCTTCTCTCTCTTCTGTGACCTAGCAACCAGCCTCCCTAGTTAGTCCTTTCTCTTTTCAGATTACTCTCAGGAGTCCCTTTATTATGCAGAAAAATTCAACTATGCCCCAGCTTAGACCCCTGAACTTATATTATCCAACTCATTCTTTTATTAACAAATGCTGAAATCTTCAACAAATAGAACTCTTCAGAAGCCAGTTCAACTATCTGAGAAGATTCTTGGGTGTCTCAAGCCCTGTCCCAAGTGCCTGATCAAAGTTCTTTTTTCTTTTTAAATTGAAATATGCTTATGAAACTTTGCAAAATAATTATGATGAATAAAATTGTCCTTATAGAATTATCACCATTCATTATTTTTTCCAGTATCACTAAACCAGGCACTGTTCTAAAAGCTGAGAATATAGCTGTGCACAAAAGAAACTCTCTTAATCTCATGGATTGTTGTCTCGAGAGCAGCACACAGGCATTAACAGTTAAACTCAAAGATGAAAGTCATATTGAGCAGCAGTAAGTACTATGAAGAAAATTAGCCCAGGGCAAGGTGATCAACATGCCGTTCTAGACAGGGTGGTCAGGGAAGGCTTCTCTGAGGAAGTGATGTTTGAGCTGCAATGTGATTGGGCCTAAATCCCTGTGTGCTGACTTCATTCATCCACCAGTATTTATAGTGTATTTGCTGTACTGAAGGATTAGTGTTTGGCTGCTGAGAGGAACAGGAGACAATTATAAGTGGATACTCTTCTTGGAGATTTAGTCAAGTGAAAGAGATAAGACATATACTTGAAGAAAAAAAGACACAGTATACCTGAAGATAGAAAATAACATGTGCTGTATAGACAGGATACCAGGGAGATTTGGAAGAATGAGAAACCACACCATGAGAAATCAAGATCCTCTTAAAATTGTATATTTTAAATAAACAACATTTTTCTGAAGAATCTAAGGTCATTTTGTCAAGAGTAGGAGACTTGTTCCACCCATAAGTGTCTAGATATTTTTAAATCTTTTACATTCAGTGTATGCCTCACACAATTTTATGTGTAAACCAACAATCTATATTTTATACCTAAATCTCATGATAAATAAATAGTAAACACTTCCCATTATCTTGCTCTCTCTCCTCTTGTTTCTTGAGTCTGATGAGAGTGTAAGATAGCTTAGTAAAATAGGAATTTTCAAAATTATTATTAATTGGATTCTTCTCCTACCCACTTAAGCCCCCATGTTGCATCACCACTCCCTCATATCAGGGAGATCATATGATAGTTGTCTTTCTCCACTTGACTTATTTCGCTAAGCATGATACGCTCTAGTTCCATCCATGTTGTCGCAAATGGCAAGATTTCTTTTGATGGCTGCATAGTATTCCATTGTGTATATATACCACATCTTCTTGATCCATTCATCTGTTGATGGACATCTAGGTTCTTTCCATAGTTTGGCTATTGTGGACATTGCTGCTATAAACATTCAGGTGCACGTGCCCCTTCGGATCACTACGTTTGTATCTTTAGGGTAAATTCCCAGTAGTGCAATTGCTGGGTCATAGGGCAGTTCTATTTTCAACATTTTGAGGAACCTCCATGCTGTTTTCCAGAGTGGTTGCACCAGCTTGCATTCCCACCAACAGTGTAGGAGGGTTCCCCTTTCTCCGCATCCTCGCCAGCATCTGTCATTTCCTGACTTGTTGATTTTAGCCATTCTGACTGGTGTGAGGTGATATCTCATTGTGGTTTTGATTTGTATTTCCCTGATGCTGAGTGATATGGAGCACTTTTTCATGTGTCTGTTGGCCATCTGGATGTCTTCTTTGCAGAAACGTCTGTTCATGTCCTCTGCCCATTTCTTGATTGGATTATTTGTTCTTTGGGTGTTGAGTTTGTTAAGTTCTTTATAGATTTTGGACACTAGTCCTTTATCTGATATGTCGTTTGCAAATATCTTCTCCCATTCTGTCAGTTGTCTTTTGGTTTTGTTAACTGTTTCCTTTGCTGTGCAAAAGCTTTTGATTTTAATGAAATCCCAAAAGTTCATTTTTGCCCTTGCTTCCCTTGCCTTTGGCGATGTTCCTAGGAAGATGTTGCTGCGGCTGAGGTCGAAGAGGTTGCTGCCTGTGTTCTCCTCAAGGATTTTGATGGATTCCTTTCTCACATTGAGGTCCTTAATCCATTTTGAATCTATTTTTGTGTGTGGTGTAAGGAAATGGTCCAATTTCATTTTTCTGCACGTGGCTGTCCAATTTTCCCAACACCATTTATTGAAGAGGCTGTCTTTTTTCCATTGGACATTCTTTCCTGCTTTGTCGAAGATTAGTTGACCATAAAGTTGAGGGTCTATTTCTGGGCTCTCTATTCTGTTCCATTGGTCTATGTGTCTGTTTTTGTGCCAGTACCATGCTGTCTAAACAGTGTAAATCTCTATACTTGGAAGCACAAAATATACCTTAGATTAGGGATTCAAGCAGAGATGGGATAACAATTTCTGAGAAGTCAGAGAATGTTCCTATGTCAGCTGGTGGTAGCCCTGGACACTCACACAGTTCTATGACTAACTGACCAACACACAAAGAAGATAGAGAGATCACTCACAACAAATATAAACACCTCTGAGTGGTCTTTCTCTCTACAGATTTCTATAGATCTCTATTGATTAGACTTATCTCCAGCTCAGTTCCCCTATGCCCTTCTAAGAAAAGGTTTATATTCCCCTACTGAATGCATTTGGAGCATGTAGGCTATGGGGAAGGAGTGGGTTTGCGGAATGTGATAAACACTGTTAATTATCTGTCAATACCCATTTTTATTTAATAATAGAGGAAGCCAAGAATATACAATGGGGGAAGACAGTTTCTTCTTAATAAATGGTATTGGGGAAACTAGACAACTACATGCAAAAGAATGAAATGGACCATTTTCTAAAACCATACACAAAAATAAACTCAAAATGGATTAAAGACCTAAAAATGAGACCTCAGACCATAAAAAGCCTAGAAGAGAAAATAAGCATTAGTTTCTTTGACAGGGGTCATAGCAACATTTTTCTAGATAGGTCTCCTAAGGCAAGGGAAATAAAAGCAAAAATAAAATGCTAGAACTACAGCAAAATAAAAAGTTTTTGTACAGCAAAGGAAATCATCAACAAAACAACAAGGAAACCTACTGAATGGAAAAATATATTTGCAAATGATATAGCCAGTAAGGGGTTAACATCCAAAGTATATAAATAACTTCTGGGACTCAACACCCCAAAAATAAATAAATAAATAAATAAATAAACAAACAGGCTGATTAAAAAATAGGCAGAAGACCTGAATAAATATTTTTGCAAAGATGACATGCAGATGGCCAGCAGACACATGAAAAGATGCTCAATATCACTAATCAAGAGGGAAATGCAAATCAAAACCACAATGAGATATCACCTCACATCTATCGGAATGGCTAAAATCAAAATGACGGGAAATAACAAGTGTTGGCAAGGATGTGGAGGAAAAGGAACTTTTTCAAAAAAGATTTTATTTATTTGTCAGAGAGCACAAGGAGGGGGAGTGGCAGGCAGAGGAGAAGCAGGCTCCCCACTGAGCAAGGAGCCCAATTCGGGACTCAATCCCAAGACCTGGGGATCATGACCTGAGCCCAAGGCAGCCGCTTAACCAACTGAGCCACCCAGATGTCTTGGAAAAGGAACTCTTGTACACTCTTGGTGGTAATCTAAATTCCATAGTGGATACAGCTATTGTGGAAAACAGTATGGAGGCGCCTCAAAAAATCAAAAATAGGGACGCCTGGGTGGCTCAGTTGGTTGGACGACTGCCTTCGGCTCAGGGCGTGATCCTGGAGTCCCGGGATCGAGTCCCGCATCGGGCTCCCAGCTCCGTGGGGAGTCTGCTTCGCTCTCTGACCTTCTCCTCGCTCGGGCTCTCTCTCACTGTCTCTCTCTCTCAAATAAATAAATAAAATCTTAAAAAAAAAATCAAAAATAGAAATACCATATAATCAAATATTCTACTACTGAATATTTACCCAAAGAAAATGACAACACTTATTTGAAAAGATCTATGCATCTCTATGTTTACTGCACTTTATTTACAACAGACAAGATATGGAAGCAACCTAAGCATCCATTGATAGAGGAATGGATAAGGAAGGTGTGGTATATATATAATGGATTATTACACAGCCATAAGAAAGGATGAGATCTCATCATTTGTGACATGGATGGACCTACAGGGTATTATGTTAAGTGAAATAAATAAGATTGAGAAAGACAAGTACCTTATGATTTCACTCATGTGGAATCTAAAAAACAAATAAACAAACAAGCAAACAAAATGCAGAATCAGACCTATAAATACAGAGAACAAACTGATGGTTGCCAGAAGGAGGCAGAGAGATGGACAGAATGGGTGAAGGAGAGTAAGAAACACAGGATTCTACTTTTGGATGAATAAGTGATGGAAATAAAAAGTACAGTGTAAGAACAGAATCAATGATACTATAATAGCATTGTATGGTGACAGATGGTACCTACACATATAGTGGGCATAGCATAACACAGAGATGTTGAATCACTGTGTTGTACACTTAAAACTAATTTAAAACTGTGAGCCAACTATACTCAAATTAAAAAAATTTAAGAAATATAATAAAACTCTGCTGTCCAGCAAAATAATGTATTTCCCAGACATTCTTACAATTAAGTGTGGCTAGGGTTCTGCTAGTGATAGGTAAATGGAAGTGATATATGCTAACTCTAGGGTATGTCCTTAAGAAAAATGGGCATGCACTCTCCTTGCCTCTCCTCCCTCCCTTCCCCTTCACACTGGCCAGAAATGGCATGATATTTGGAGCCAGAGACCAAAACCACACACTAAAGATGCAAAGGCACTCTACCAAGCCCTGGATCTCTGCCTGTTGTGTTTGAGAGAAGTAAATTTCTGTCATGGTTAATCCACTAGACATAGGTGTATCTTTGATACAGCAGCTTAGTCTCTAACCTAAGCAATATAGAAGAGATAGTAATATGGGGGTCATTAAGCCCAGAAGAATTAACAAGCTCAAAGAGAATGCTCTTAGCCAGGTTTGTAGAAATAGTGCTATCAACAAAAGAAAGATTTTGACCAAGTCTGGACTTCACACATTAATCATCTGGCTATTTTCTCCCTTGGACATGGCCATGTACTCACAGTTTCCACATGACTTAATGTTGTTCATGCTATGCAGTCACTGACAACAGTACTTTTCAGACCAGAGAAACCAAGTCATCAGTAGCACTGAATGAGAACAGCTACCATTCCAGGAGCCAGGATGTGAGTTTTTAGAGACTCTAATAAAGTAGAAACTTCTGTTGCTTTTCAGCTCTAAAATTTAATGCTTCTTGAGTTTCTTACTTGATAATTCTCCTCCCATCTTATTTCCTAATATAGAAGAGAAGTTATTTTCTAGGCTATAGCTTCACAAAAACCATTTTCCCCTTAAATAAGGAGGAAAGTAGAAGGGAGCAACTCAAGGAACACAGATGCATTTCCACTAAACATAACCCCTCTATGTTTTCCAATTTGATTGTGACTGCCCAGATACTTTATTTAGAAATCTGAAGAAAATTTTGCTGCAAGAAATCATTAAATTAGCTTAATTAAAGTTATAGAGCTGGAGGGAAAAGGGGTAAACATTAGAAAAGCAGAGCTGTCCAAAAATCTGAGGGCAGGAAGTAGAGTAGAATGAATAGTGTGAGAAGTGAGCTGGACACAATCAGTAGTTTTAGATTCAAAGTGGTTCTCAGGACCCCACATCAGCAGTTACCCTTAGGCATTCATTCTACTCTTCATTATTAACCTGATTCAGCTACTCCCACAGGAATGCCATTGTGTTCTGTCCTACTATCAACTGACTTGGACTCTTAATATCCCAGTTCCTAGTAGTTCCTTTCAACAAAGACAACTGCAACTGCAAGCAGTTCTCAGAGAAAGTGGACTAAGGGTGAACCAGGAGTCCCAAAATAATCCCACCACTCCGGTAGTTGGGGGACAACACAGATGCCTGGACGTTTCGGGATAAGCTGAGGGTAGAGGGCTGAATTCTTGATCTCATTTCTAGCTCTATGATAAATACCTTTGGCCAAGGTCATTTAAACCAAGAGATCTTTTAATTCATCTATCTATTTATTCATTCAAACATTCACTCAATAAACATTTATGAGCACTTGCTCTGTGTTATGGACTAGGAAAACAAAGCTGAATTTAAAAAAATAAATAAAAACAAAAAAAGATCTCTTTCTTTCAGAAGCTCATAGACAAACACAAATCATTATTTTCCAGAGACCTTATTTGAAAAAAAGTCCGGGGAGGAAGGTCACATATAACTAAAAATGTGAATTTAAAAGTAACTGGTTGAAATATGGTTTAAAATGGTTTTAATGTAAACTGATGTGGAAAATAAATGGGAGCTCATTTACATAAGTACATTTATTTGCACGAGAACCATCCACATTTTTTGAAGAGCTCAGCCAACAGTAGATCAGAATGCACCAATGTGATCTTGATTTTGCTACCTAATCTCTCCTTATTTCAGAAGGTATCTGCCATCCACCCACTATGTCACTATTGCTAAAAGTCTCAATTGCCAGTTTTTAAATCCTTTACATCTGTTTAATATTGTTTAGCCAGTAAAAGATCAATCAAGGATACTTTGTTTCAAGAGCATCAAAGAAACATTTACTTGTCTATCACAGATCAATCCAGACACATTCTTTTTGCCCAGTGCCGAAGGATCTAAACCAGCACTGCCTTAGCAAGGTTGTCTTAAAAGGCCATTTTCCATAGTTCTGCCATTTTCTTTTCCAGTTTCACAGATTTACTGAGAATGCAAAATTAATTAATTAATTCACCTTTTCATTATCTCTTTTCTTTTTTCTCACCTTTCCTCCCTGATAGCTTTAAGTACTTCTCTTAGAACTAATATGGGAGTCATCACCTGATGATGAATTTGCATGTTGATCAGATGCCAGTGGAGCAGCCCTCAGATTAGAGACATTCCGCTGCACACTAAAAGGCACAAAGAACAAGAAGTGCATTTCCATCTGCCCTTCCTTTCCAGTCAGTGCATTCCCAGCCATGTCTATTGATGAGCACTTGGAACAATACCAAAATGCAGTGTAAGATCAATCCTGCTGTTTACTTCGCTGAGCTAAAGGAACAAAGAACAGAAGAAAGGCCTTAAACCCAGCCATCGTAAAGTAACGGGATGAAGGATGAAAAATGGGTCTGATGGACAGTTGCACAGAGTAAATGTATTTGGAGAAGCAGCAGCTCCAGCTGAGATAAAACCCATGATGATTTGTATTTTGTACTGTATCTTCAGGGGATAAAAGCACTTCTATCAGTTAGCATTGGAAGCAAACTTGAAACACTGCGGTAAAGGGCTATGTTCCTGCCAGGGAGAGAATGCAAACTCCCATAATTGCTGAGGAGTGTTAAATATCTGATTGTGCATACCTCTCTCCTTCCATGGTGAGGCAACTCAACCAGGTCCTCTTTTTAACTCTACCAGCCCCTACTAACCCAACTGGACCCTGCTGTCAACAAAGCAACAGGACACTGGGTTTTACTTGAGTAAATACCAGTAACTATAATTTGTGGGATTGTCTTTAAGCCTTTTTAAAGTTATTTCAATTGGGAAGCCCAGGAACTTCACTGCTGCCAAAATAAGAGTTGGAGGGGGAGGGAAGTGGACAGGAGGAGAGTAGAGAGTCAGAGTTAGTATTCAAATGCAAATATTTTGAGAAAGAGAACGCAGGGTTACAAGGCCATATAGGAAAGGTGGAAATTTTCTCTTTCAGAATAAAGAGCACATGCAGCACATTGCTTCACCATTTGGTAATGTCAAGTGACACTGGCCAACCACAATGAAGGGGCACCCCAGGTGAAAGGCATGGGAAAGCAAAAGCCAAAAATATACAGGCAAAATTGGGCACACCAAGAAGGGCACACACATCCTCCTTGGTGTGCCCTCCTAATTTCTCCTCCCAGAGCTGGATTCAGCTCATCTTAGTCTCCCAACTCAAGTGTGACCTGAAGGTCAGCAGCATCAGCATCACTAGGGAGCATGTTAGAAATGCAGAATCTCAGGTCCTGTCCCAGACATGCTGAATCCAAATCTCAGGAAGTGGGGTCCAATAAGAGTTCAGGACCATTGCCTTTGATTATCCCAAAGAAAACTTTCCTGACTCCTAGAGCAGTCAGCAAACTCTCTCTTCTGTTAAACCTGTATATCCCTCATTGCTCTGCCAATTATAAGGCGTTAACATATGCCTTTGCACATAGCAAGGATCCCATATATGTCAATATGCTTTAGTCTTGTTTTCATGTGTATTTATGTGCCCTTGACTTACCCATTAGCTGTCAAATCATTTGAGGACAGGGACCTTCTCTGTCTTCTCTGAACCCTTCTCAATGCCTGGCACACACTGATGCTCATTAATCAGTCAAGGGCTGATCTGGGCACTGGGCCTCCTTTTTCTCTCGGGGAATGTTACAGTAAATAGCGCTGAGTGGATTCTCCACTGGCAAGGAAAGGTCAGCATTTTCATACTTTACTCTGACAAAAGGACATGGCAGCCTAAATGAAGAACAACTGGACTCTCAATCTTCAAGTGACTCAGTTTCCCCCTTTGGCAAAATAGGCATGAAAAATTATAAATGCATAAATATTTTACAGAGATAATAAAAACTGCAAAATATCCTTAGAGGAAAAAAGTCCTGAGTAAATGCAATCTACCATAATCTATGAGTTGCAAAAAGTCAAATATGCCTTTTTAATTTAGCTCTTTATGAGAAAGCTTATCACTAATTTCTAAGCATTTTATAATGGCAACCCAATTCAATCCTCAAACAACTAAAAAAGCAGGATATACCTTACTCTAAAGTAGGGTAAGGAACTTGAGACCTGAAGAAATTAAATAATTTGCCCAAGATCATCAAATTATGTAGTAGAGCCCAGATTCTAATGCTGGTGGACTCCAGAGCCCAAGCCTGTTCATTCCTACAGAGGAAAGAAAAAAAAGGGAATTAAATAATGCATCCAAATGCAGCCTGAGGTTTTACTGTACACTCACAGGGAACGGAAATGCATACAACTGTAGGGATCCGAGTTTTATCTATCAGAAGACAGATATACTCAATGTAACAACTTTGTAATTGCATAGGGAAGTGAAAGAAATGTAGCATAAAACCATGTCTAACTAATGTCATATAGCTAGATTTTTAAAATGAAAATATCCCATCAATCATCCAGGTATTTATAAATAGCAGGTCCCTGAATTTTCTACTTCTTCCTAAAATGTTTGCAGACTGTACACACTCAAAAGTCCAAAACTTCTGAAGATTTTCCTCCAAAGAACCTTCACAGTAATAAAAATACATCAATATTTTAAGATGTTTCTTATTGTTCATATTATCTAAGCACAGAAAACACACTGGATACCATACAAAACATTAAGAGAGACTTAATTTCAATCGAGAGGGCTCATAATATAAATTAGAAAGGCACAATCTAAATTAAATAGACACAGTCTCAATTAGACAAACATCATCATCAGAGTTCTGATTCCTTCTCAGCAGGGATTGTGGAAGAGGAAGTTTCCCAGATCTCTGACATAGCAGAAAGGTCTGTGTTTCCCAGGTCAAACAAGTCATTCCGTATACCCACTGTGTCCAAATACTGACCTTGCTGTTTTTCTGAATGAGTCTGGCACAACTGAAAATAGTACTGGCTTCATACAATGGAGTGGTGGCACTAAGGATGAGACTTTTACAGTGAGTCAGTCTGTTTCATAAAAATTGTAATTTTGTTAAGGAAGTTCAGCTTGACTAGCAAGACCTAATTATCATCCAAACGATTCACAAAAGCCAGAACTTCCTGCCTTGCTTTTTGCACCCTGTATTCCTCCAGCAAAGAGTGAGCCTCGTGCAGATAGAAAGTGCCCTCAGTGTATTCTTTCCAGGATCAGGAGGTATGTCTGCCTATACCCCCAGATATGCCCAAAGTGGCTTTAGGAATGAAAATAAGACAATTAGGATCTTGTAATTATATAGTTCTCTAACACTGTTTTTCCCTTCTTAGCTATCAAAGCCTCTGAAAAGCATTTTCCATAAAGCTGTAAGGTACAGAATGGTTAGATGGCTTGTTCAAGGTCACATCCTGAATTAGTGCAGAAATAGGACTGAGACCAGCTCTTTGGACCTCTAGTCTACTGTTCTCTACCCTGACCCAAAACTGAATTCCCTTCTAGCAACACTGGCCAAGGGAAATATAATGAAAGTACAATTGTGAACTTCATATATCATTTCCAAATTTTCTGGTGCCACATTTTAAAAAGTAAAAAGAAAAGGTAAAACTTATTTTAAAAATAGATATTACTTAACTCAACATAACTATCATTTTAATAGGTAGTTGATATTAAAATTGTTAATGAAATATTTTACACTTTTTTTACATCTGGTCTTCAAAATCTGGGGTGTATTTCACACTGTCAGCTTACCATAATTTGGACAAGCCCCATTCCCAGGAGTCAATAGCCACATGTGCCCACCTTATACATGGTTGAAATCCTTCAACCACAAAGCTCTGCCAAGTCCAACTGTGGGTCAGACAGCTCCATCACAGTCTGGACTGCTGAAGTGAGACCCATAAAACAGTCCCACTGGGAAGGGGAGAAAGGACTGTAAGCAGCCTCCAATCCCAAGGAAACTCATTCCTGATATAAAACCCCAGACACCTATTGACCCCTTCCCTCCATAAAGTGCCAAGTAGACAGCATTTTCATGTAGCCTCTTGGCAAGACTTTGAGGGGACATTCATGATAGAGAACAGCATCACATGTCTCTTGCATATTGCTATTTTATTAAGAAAATAAATCAAGCACATTTAGTGTTTCAACAAATACCTACTGAGTGACAACATGTGTCAGGCATGATGCTATGTTCTAGAGATATAACAGTGAACAAAACTGACAAACTCCTGATGGACCTTATTTTCTAGTAGAGTTGATCCAAGAAATAAACAAACACACATACAAAAAATAATTACAATCTGTGATAACTCCTACAAAGGAAATAAACAGGATAAAAAGAAAGTGGCATTTAGTGAATATCTATTGCATGCCAGGCACTACACTACTCTCCCCCTACGTTAGCACTAACAATGGCTAATGCTTAAAATGTATCAGAACTATATCCAAAACTAACAACATACTGTATGGTGACTAACAGAACATAATAAAAAATTTTTTTTTTAAGTATCAGAAAATATGCCAAGCTATTTATTTATATTACCTCTTATTCTCACAATACTCTTGAAAGTTGAATCTTGTTCTCTCCATTTTACATATAAAAGCCCAAGGCTCTAAGAGATCGTGCCAAAGGTCACATCACTAGTAAATAAAATAGCCAGGATCCAAGATCAAAACAAACAGCACCATTCTCTTTCTATTCCACCATACTGATATTCATTTTTATATAATGTAAATTTATTGAACAGTTATAAGGACTAGAAACTGCACTGACCCCGTGTGAACTAGCCTGCGCTTGCCCCTTAAGAACTGAACTTAAAGCACTGGGGACAGGACTTCTAAGAAGTCCTGAAATGAGGTTATCAATTCAAGCAATAGGATGCGATGGGTCACAGATTACCAATGGGCTGCATCTCCCAGACCAACTCTCAGGGCTGCCTAGGAACCGAGCAGCGGCCTCTGGGCTTAAGGCCAAGTAGGCCATGATCAATTAGCTATGTTTGCCATGACTGGGCAAGGTAAAAGAGACACACTTACAATATATTTATCATCCCTCAGTTTGACCCAAGACCATCACAGACCCAGAAACAAACCCCTAGATCCTGAAATGCCTAAGAAACAAATCCAACTTGAGACCATACTTGGTTAAATGCCAGGCAAAATCAAAGAGCTCTCTATCTGTCCTGGCTGAGGGTATACTTAACACGCCTGGGCCTGATCATCAGACCTGACACCCTCAAGGTACCCAGGAGCATACCCACAGACATTGGACTTCCTACAAGGTAGATCCAGCCCTAGACTACTCCTGGCTATCATCTTACCAAAACTGTAGGGAGGAGGGCTTGGTTATTGACAACACTATAGTTATAACTCACTTGTAACCTGCCAAGGATTTATCATTAAATTATTTATGTGTAAACTGTGTTTAATCTACATCAAAGTATACATTTAGTCATTTTCTACAAATCCTTTTGTTGTTTTCAAAAGATTTTGGTTAATATTATTTCACTCAGATGTTGAATTTAAAAAATAAACAAGCAAAGTAGAAAAAGAAAGAGGCAAATCAAGGAACAGATTTTTTTTTAAAGATTTTATTTATGTATTTGAGAGAGAGAGACAGAGAAACAGAGCACAGAGAGGTAGAGGAGCAGAGGGAGAGGCAGACTCCCCACTGAGGAGAGAGCCAGACGACATGGAACTCAATGCCAGGATCCTGAGATTATGACCTGAGCCGAAGGCAGACACTTAACCCACTGAGTCACCCAGGTGCCCCAAGAAACAGACTTTAAATCACAGAGAACAAACTGGTGGTTACCAGAGGGGAGGTGGGCAAGGGGATTTGGGTTAAATAGGTGATAGGGATTAAGGAGGACACCTGTCATGATGAGCCCTGGGTGATATAGGGAAGTGCTAAATCACTATATTGTACACCTGAAATTAATGTAACTCTGCCTATTAACAAACTGCAATTAAAATAAAAACTTTTAATAAAATAAAAATAAAAAATAAAAGCCGCTGGCTAAAAGCACTTCTTTCAGGTTATCTAAGCACTAATATCTAATCAAGCAGAACCAGTGGGCATCGTGATCCTAATTCTGATGCTCCTAATGGGTAGGCCTAAAAAAAAATTACATTAGGTCAGTAGTATCCACATGGAACATTGAACTGGGAATAGACTAGGTTACAAGTGCCATTTTTCTCCTCAGAGACCAATCTGCCTAGATCACACATCCCACTAAACCAGGAAGATTTTCAAAGACCAGAGAAATCACACATAATGTGACAGCATCCCTTATGCAGCTTGTCTTCCTCCCCCATCTTCTCTAATCCCGGAAAATGGCTATATTACCATGCAATGGCAAAGAGACCACCTCAAAAGCTTCTGTGACTCCTACCTTGCCAACCTAAACCCTGACATTACAATGTTTTCCCCAACAGTCAGCCACAGGGAACATGAAAACCTCTTTCCCTTCCGATCATGGCACAGCCACAGGAGAACATAATCTTTGGATGAGCAAACTTCCTCTTCAAACAAAAGAATATTTCTCCCTGTGTGGTGGGAGACATTTAGCCCTTCTAATATCCCCTGTTGTGGGAGGTGAGCCTTCCAGGCTTCAGTGGTGGGGATAATTACAAGGGGATTTGCAGCAGGGCCTGCAGGTGGGAAGGAGGTAGGGAGGAGAAAAACCAAGAATCCCAATAGCTTTTTCATGTCAATGAAGCATTATCATGCTCAAAATGAACACTGCTTCCTCATCACTGACCTCTCTCCCAAGGAAAAAGTCTTCCTAGTTGTGCAAAGGTGTTTGTAAATATGGTCCCCATAGTCTGAAATGTTGAAATATCTAAGAGATTTTAGCACTTCTTGGCCTGCCCCACAAAAGCATTACCAATCACATATTCTCATAACCTCTGCCATCTTTTCTTCACATTGTCAGGCCAACAACTGGTATACACATTGACATTCATTTTACAGATAAAGATGGTCACAAAAATAAAAAAGCAGAAGGCCTACTGCTTGGTGAGTCCAGGCAACTACCAGTCCATCTGCTTCAAATATCAGGCCACTAAGAAGCCTCATTTCAAGGGGAAACATCAGAAAGGAGGAGAGATGTAAAGGCAAAAAGACAGCTGACTGCTGTCTAAGGTGAGCATCTCTGTGGACAGGCATGTTTCCAGTTCAGTGATCTGAGCTGGAAACCAGAGATGGGCTGTCCTAAAGAGCTTGTGCAAAGCCATCTGCTCCAGTGAGCAAAGGGACACCCTGCCCTTGTCTAAGTGCACAGGGAGATCTTGTCAACCTCTACCACCTGGAACTTCTGCAAAGCCTAGGATGATGGTAGGGTATACTTCTCAACCATGAAAGAAGTGAGAATGTATTAGTGGTATACTTCACAACTCACATAACACTAGATGCATTTCATAGTGCACTCAAAACCTCTGTATATCTTTATTTTGGTTGATTGGTCAGTTGATTAATTTAATCCACCCTTCTTTATATCCCTTGTAACCAGATGTCAAGACCACCATGGGAAAAAGCCAAGAGAGATGATTCTTCAAAGAGTGGTCTATGGAAGTTTACTATTTCTGAAATACAGCAATGTTGAGTAGTAACATGTAATGTTCTTGTTTACATTCTGTGAATAAACCCATTTAGCCTCTTTTCTCACAAAAAAAAAAATCTTCCCTGAGCCCTACAGCAGGGGATCAGACCTCACACCTTTCCCTGCATGTCCTGGCTGCTTCACTTCCAAGATAATAGTCGAGCAATAATCATGAAATGACTAGGAAGGAAAGAGAACAATCATTGAACTTTTGCTATCTTATTATACATTTAAAAATACATTTCATTTCTTATAATTCTGTTTGTCAATGATTATTCCATACAGAGAGTTTAACCACAAAATAATCTGCACTCTGAGCTGCTTTTCACTGCTGAATCTCGTGCACATGATTCATTTCTTCCATGCTGATAAAGACTCTCTGAAGCAGGGGCTCTAAGAGACTTGCCCAAAGCTAAACAGGCATTCTTGACACCCATGCAAAACTTCACCAAAATGTGTGACCTAGGATGTAAAGGAAAAAAAGCAAAGGAAGCAAAAAAAAAAAAAAAGAGAGAAAGGAAAAGGATAAAGAAAGGGGGAAAATATTCTTCAGTGTCCTCAAGAATTTTTCCCATGCCAATCTCCCATTTTCCCATACAAGCCACTAAGAAAATAAGCAGTACAGGGAGAGGGGTAGACCATGAGCAAATTCATCGCCACACTCCTTCTATCACATAAACTTCCTTTCCACTAATGTCCTTCCTACCAAACCTTTCTTTCTTCTCTTTCCCTGTCCCTGTCTCCCTCTCCAAAACATATTCCTGTGTCCACTATCCTCTTCTCTCCAAGCTTATACTCTTATCCAGATTATCTTCATATTCAATTTCCAAATTAGTTGTTTTCAAAACTGAACACTAAACCTGGATGTAGAATAATCTTAAGAATTACCTATTCCTCCGTACTTTACCACCTTCACACCCAAAACTCCCCACCCTGTCTCCCCTTCCCATGACAAGGGATCCAAAGTCTCTGTAGACTGAAAGTCTGCCTGTTTTCCTGCTAAGATGTCCCCATCTGCTTAAGCAGGGCCCCATCATCAATAAGAAGAGATACCCCCCGGAAAGGTATGGTAAACACATGCTGGGATCAAAGATGCTATTAATAATAATACCACTAAGCAAGCCCTGGCAGGCTGGGGTTAATCTAGAAACACGCATGCTCATCACACATGAAGCCCATAATACACAGATGAAGGAGAATCTTAATTCTTCAATTCACTAACATTCATTTATATTCCAAAGTCTCCACCTCTCTCCCGATGGAATCACTCAGCACAAAAGGATTTTCTCTGCTCAAACCTACCTTCACTTTAAAAGAACAAAAAAAGGGGGGCGGTGCTTAGCTCCTATTGCTAGCATCAAGGCTTTTTCTCTGACAACTGGCCCAGGGATCTGCAGCTTCATCTCTTCATCTTTCTTTTTTTTTTTCTGTTTTTTTTTTCTGTATGCACATGAGCTAAACTCACAGCATCCTTATTTTAAGCAATATGAAATTCTATTGGGGTTCATACTAACCTAGTGTTGGATGGCTGTGCAAGTTATTATGATGGGATATTAACTTTCAACCAGTCTGGGTTAAAATGAGCTGACACTCCCTGAGAAGAAAACTAGAGGCTGGTCTATCTCACCTCTGGTTTGACTCTCATAGAAGCTGCTTCCACACGTAAAACAGAGTAGTGACAAGAGTTTGGCTCCATAGCTGCTGCCCCTGGAAGCAACTGCCTTTAGGTCTCATTGCAGCCAGGAGCAACAGGAAAGGGCCATGTGACGCCTGTAAGTGTGATGTCAACAGGAGACAAAAGTGGGTAACAGCCAGCCAAACAACCTAGAGCTGAACATACTGATGCTGCTCTGTCGCCCACTGTTACCAAATCCCTCCTACAACATCCTGAACTCAGCCAAAAACGTCATCTTCAAAGGACCCATCTGTTTTCTCCAAAAAGCCAACACCTGTAAAAAGAAACCAAATGGAAGCACCCTGCACCACCCTCCAGATTACCCGGAAACATTCCCTGCCTTACTCTATTGTTTCCCATTTTGCAAAACTACAGGTGGCTCCCTCCATTTCAAACTGTATTAAGAAATTCTCAGATATAATTCTCAAGGTAAAATGCATTCCATTCCCTTCCACTTATGAAAGTGTTTTGTACCACATTTTAAGAAGGAACAGAAAATAAATTTTGTTAAAATTAGGCAAAGGACTACTAATACTGCTGTGTCCTTCAAAACAGTGATTCTGTTAAATGTACTAAATGCAGCACAAAAATATTCAGGTCACCTGATTCACTGGGGACCTCCTCAGCTTAAAAGTAGTAGTGGAGCCTGGGGTTTTAGGTGAGATTTTTAAGCAGCTTTTTGATTTTGCGCATGGAGATGAACTCTAGTGCAGCAAACTTTGTTTTCCCATTTAGCCCAATCCAGCCATTTCTTCATAGATGTGACCTCAGACCAACAAGGACTTGCACAGTTGCCTTCTCTATTCCTTCTCCAAACCAGTCTCACATGAAATGCAATCACAGAAATAGATTCACTCTTAGTAACACCCATTGCCTGTATGAAACAGTAGCCATTTCTGGAGATGAAAGATAATTTCAACTGCTATGTTCACAGGCAAACCAGTTTTTTCATTCACTCATTCAACAAATAGAAATAGAGCCTTTATCCTCTAGGTCTAAGGCTAAATGACTGGGACACCGAGATGAACAAGAGCAACCTCTTCCTCCTCCTATGAAGCTTATATTATTTAATAAAATACAATAAAAATAATTGCACATTAGAATAAGTGACATGAAAAGATAAACAAGGGTCTAAAATAGAGACTAACAGCTGAAACTGATCTGGAACTGCTTTTGAGGAGGTTAATATCTAAGCAGAGACTAAAAGGATGAGGAATTAACCATGCTAAAATGTGGGGCACTACCTTCAGAAGGCATATCTTTGCTAAATGCTACTCTTGGTAGTAATTCTTTGGATATTTATTGATTGAGAACCGCTGCTTAATTCAGTCTTAGAACTTACTTGTCCAGCAAACACAAAAATCAGTGCTATACAGTAGTGCTGTCCAACAGAAATAAAACGCAAACCACAAATGCAAGTCACTTGTAGCCACATTAGAAAAGGCTTTTAAAATAAATTAACTGTAATAATATATTTAACCCAATATATCCAAAACATTATTTTTACATATAATCAAGATTTTTAAAATTATTAACAAGACATGCTATACCCCTTTCCTTGCACTGCCTTTGAAATTGTGCATGTACACTTACAGCAATCTCAACTCAAACTAGACATATTTCAAGTGTTCAATAGCCACATGTGGCTACTGGCTAGTACACAGGATAGCACAGCTCTACAGAGATAATCATGGGCTTCATGGGTTGTTTCTAGTATGATTTTAAGATTGATGAAAGTTAAGAAAAAATAAACAAAGCAATAATAATAAAGCCAATCTCATGCTTCAGAAGTCCATTTGGTTTCTTTTTTTTTTATATTAAGATTGTATTTATTTTTTGAAAGGACGAGTGAGAGAGAGAGAGAGCGCCAAGCCAGGGGTAGAAGAAGAGGGAGAAGCAGACTCCCCACTGAACAGGGAAGCCAATGCAGGGCACAACTCCAGGACTGACCCCAGGAACCTGAGGATCATGACCTGAGCTGAAGGCAGACAGTTCACTGACTGAGCCACCCAGGCACTCCAGCCATTCCGGTTTCTGAATGCTGAAGCTTTCAACTTTCCTACCTCCCTGCACTATTCATTTAATTATCTACTCATTCATTCACTCAACAAATATTCGCTGAACACCTTCTATTATCCAGGTACCTATTGCTAAGATGCAGACACAAACAAGCATAATTCCTGCCCACAAGATGCTCAATACGTGGTTGAGAATCTTCTAATCCAATGAGTAGTCAGCACTCCTCAAGATTTCTCCCTCCCCAATTAGAATTTGGGAGAAATACATTCTGGTTTTCAGTCCTCTACTAACAAACTGAGAATCAAGAGAAACCATTTTTTTCATCAAAACCTTTGCCTCCTTATCTGTAAAACGACTTGGTCTGAATAACTATGAAATGCCCTTTTAGTCTGAGACTATAGCTTCAGCCTGAACCCCATTACCCTGTGTCTGGTCCTAATGATGTGTGGGAACATGAGAGAGCATACTGAAGAGAGTCCCCTCCCCCAACCCCACCCCTGGAAAAGATGCAGCTTTGTTTACTTCTGTACTCTTTCTCTCCTGGGCTTTCTGTGGTTGCAGGAGTGGTCTAGTTTTGTTTTACTCTGCTTTGTTTTAATTACATTCAAAATTAACAAAACAATCCCCATGAACTACCTAAAAGAATAATTGGCCCATTTGGTACATCTGACTGCATAGGGAGACCCCCTTGTCATCACACCAGAGCCCCACACATATTCTGCTCCCAGGAAGATGATGGCTAAGAAACCCGGAATGCTCATCTAGCCCATCATTAACCTCATTTTGAGACAGCCCCAGAGGCTGTCCTTTAGCCACCGGCACAGCCGGCTGTCAATTGTGTCAAGCCAGTAACATATTAGTTAGCAGGGGAGCAATCCAAAGAGCTAGCCATAGATCCAAATGCCTAAAAGATATTCTGGAATGCGGTAATTATGTCCTGCAGCTGCCAAGGGTGTCCTCTGTGAGTTCACAGATAGTAGTTGTACCATGGAAAGAAGGGGACAGATAATAGCAGCCAGCCTGTTAATAAAAAACAAACAAACAAACAAACAAAACCAGTCTTGGTTCTAACTCATCAAGACAGTCCTCAACATTTAAGTCGTGATTCTTCAAGGTTGTACAAGTGTTCCCCAGGAGACCCTAGTCCCTTTAACATGGGTGCTGTGTATCTAGGTCCCTGAACAGAGGACATAAGGGTCAGAAGAAAGGGAGGTAACATGAAGAATAAATGATGGGAAGGTTAAAGAGAGTATTCTTGATGTTACTAAGCATCCCATAACTTCATTTTTATAAGTCAAATTCCCTAATGACTATTTTTTTAATGGGAAGTTTCTCAATACTTTATCCCCAAATAGCTTTTCTTAGTTTGCTTTTCCATTGACATTAAAATGAAGTAACAGGGCATCAAATGACTCCAAGTTATAAGCTAGTGGGTTGGCTAGATATGAGTGGAACTAGGGGCTCTAGAATACTGGAAAATTGGAGTAAAGACAGTTAACTTTCCCCTCTCAAGAAACTTTCAGCTGTATTGTTCACTGAAACTCACATACCATGGCCACCTGTTTGAATCAGTATCCAGGATGTAGTTCATCTTTCAGAGCTGCACAGGAATTACCACAAAAAGGTTTAAGTTCTCCCCTGAATTATAAATTAACCACATGTATTAGTTTCCTATGGCTGCTATAACAAATTACCATGAATTAGAAACAAATTTATCTTACAGTTCTAAAGCTCGGAAGTCTAAAATGGGTCCACAGAGCTGTATTCCTTCTGGAGGCATGAGGGAAGAACCTGTTTCCTTGCCTTTTCCAACTTCTAGAGGCTACCTTGGCCTGTGGCCCCTTCCTCTTCTTCAAAGCTATCAGCGCAGCACAGAATCTACTCTCCTCTCTGATCTCTGCTTCCACCATGCGTCATCTCTGACTGCTTCTTCTTGTAAGGACTTTTGTGATTGTACTGGACCCAAACTAAACACCCAGAATAATCTTCCTATCTCAAGATCCTTAACTTAACACACTGCAAAGCCCTTTCTGCCATATATAAAGTAACATAATCACAGACCCTGGGGGATTAGGATGTGGACATCTTTGGGGGAACATTATTCAGTCTACCATACCACGTCTTGTAGAAAATTCCTTTATAGAACTACAGAAGAGGTGTATGTACATGGCAAGATGAGCTGAGAGGCTCCTATTAATCTCCAATTATTAATAATTTCCAATTATTACAGCTAAATTCAAGAACAATGCATAGCTTTGAACCAATCACCCCCATTCCTCCCTGTCCACTAAGATCTATCATTAAAAATCCAAAATATTTTTTTTTTACCTCCAGGATATTAAGTTTGATTTGGCCTTTTCTGGTCCTCTGATACTGTACCCTCTACTAGTTATAATTATTCCTTTAATGTACACCATTTGAAAAGTAAATTCTAACTGAGCCACAGCCAAATGTCTTGTCTTTGATGCTTCAGTAACTACATGACAAATTTGCCAGGACCTAAGGCAAGAAGAATGCAAACCTCCCTGTGCCCCTCTCTTGTTTAGCTTTTTATTAAGATTCCTGTTTTTATTACATGTAATAGAGGTTGGTTTCATTATTACCAATCTGCAAGCTGCTACAGTCACCTTTGGAAACATTAGCTTGTCACCACTAAACCAACTGGGGCACAGAATTCTGCAACAGGTCATGCTTTTTAGTAAAACAAGAAACAAGTAAAAACAAGAAAATTAACCACAGAGATCACAGCATTACCTGACTTTCAACACCATCCCTAGGACAACAGAAGTGATAAACTGACATCATCCAGTGCCTCAGAGGTGAAATTCTGTGACCACAGGCTACACTCACTTGGCAAATCCAAAAAACCTTCTAAAGAAACACCCACCACTATACTTGGAGTTAGGCTAAAGTGTCCTTTAAGAAAACACTTGCTGAATAAGTCTAATACTACAACAAAGTAATGACCAATATTCCAGTGTGAGAAAACGATGCCACTTTTGTTTAAATGTGTATAAATAACTAGAATGAAAGAACACACCAAAATATCAATGATAATTGGCTCGGAGATGCTGTTCCACAGTTATTTTTTAGCTCTTATTTGTATTTTTTAAATTGTATGCAATAAAAACACTGCTTTTGCAAAGTTAAAAATTTTCTTTAAGATAATAATAATAATCAATAGTATTCATCTTGGCAACAAGCTAACCAAGTCATGTATGAGCCCGGAATAAATCATAGGAAAGACTGAGTCTGAACCTGTGTAAGCTTGAGTATATTTCTTAATTTTCTGAGCTACATATTAGGCATGTACTAAATAGCAGATATCGTTCCTAGTGATGAAACAGAAAATTAAACAAGACAAGCAAGCTCCCTCATAGGGGCAGAGGGAAGACAATAAAGTATACCACCAAAACATCAAGTAGTTCGAAGTATGATGATGAAGACAAAACAGGGTGCTGTGACAGGAAGTGGCTAGGGGCTCCTCTATGTTGGATGATCAGGAAAGGCCTCTCTAGGGAGGGAACATTTAAGCTGAGACCTCAATGAGAAGGAACTGATCATAAGAAAAGCAGGGAAGAACATTTCAGCAAGAAGGAACAGCCAGAAAAGAGCCCAACAGTAGAAACAAGCCCAGTGTGTTCATGGACAGGAAGGGGGCCAGTGTGGTCAGAGCTTTAGGAGCAAGAAGTGAGTGGAACAAAATGAGGTCAGAGAGAGAAGCAGCAGCCAGGTCACACAAGGCCCTGTAGACCAGCATTAGGACTGGAATTTTATTCTAAGTGTAATGGGAAACCACTGTGGGGCTTTAACAAGGAGAAGAACATGATCTGATTTACATTTTCAAAAGATCAATCTAGCTGCTATAAGAGGATTGGATTGGAGGGTGAAAGAACATAGGCAGAAAGTTCAGTTAGGAAGCCCAATAATGCCATTGACAGATGGCAGAAGTTTGAACTAAGATGATTATAGTAGAGGTAGAAAGAAGTAGATGGATATTGTGAAATAGAGCTTAGAGGGCTTACTGACGGATTAGATGGCTAAGAGAGAAAGAAATGAATCACGGATAACATGCATTTATTCAACAAGTACCTACGAGCACCTAATCTGTGCTAGGCACTCTTCCAGAGCTAAGCAGCTGATAGATGGTGACCCAATTGACCGAGATGGGTAAGACTGGGATAGAAGCAAGTTTGGGATAAAGGGAGCCAAAAGTCCTGCTTAGGGCAGGTAAGGCTAGGAAACCATATTCAATAAGGTAATTCTAGCTGCTGTAATATATAATCACCAAAATCCAATGGCTTAATACATTAAGATTTTATTTTTTGCTCAGTTAAAATCCACATCAGTTATTCTTGATTGGTAGGCGGCTGTTCTCCAAGTGGTGATTCAGAGACCCATGTTCCTTCCATGTTATTGCCAATCTATCTTCAACATTTTGCTTTAAAAGTCACTGTGCTCATCAGTACCCATTTTCAAGATAAGGAGTATGGATAATCATATGTGGGAGGTTTTAATGGGCTGAACCTGGAAGAGATATATATCACTTCTGCTCACAAGCCGTGAGCTCAGAATCTGTCACACAGCCACACCTATCAGTAAGAGAAGCTGAAATATGCTATCTAGGTGTGTGTTCAAGGAGAGGATAGGAATTAGAAGGCCTCCCAACAGTGTCTCCTACAGTGTCTACTAGTCATCCAACAGTAAGGTTAAGTAGCAGTTGAATATACAAGTTCAGGGGAGTGATCTGAGCTAGAGATAAAAATTCCAACATAATCACTGTATAGATAAGATTATCTAGCTACAGTATATACTGACAGATGTGAAAGGCCTTGGTTATGTTATCTGCTGGAGGTCAAGAAGAGGAGAAAGAGCCCGAAAAGGAGGCTAAGGCTCAGCTGCCAGTGAGGCAGGAGCAAAACTAAAAAGCGGGTATCGTGGAAAAAAGAAAAAGTGTTTCAAGAAGGAAGGTGGTCAGTTTTATCAAAAGCTGCTGAGAGGGCCAGTAAGATGAAGTAAAAATGCTGACCACTGGATTGAGAAACAAAGACCCCTGGTAAATGTGCTAAGAGCCATTTCACTGAAAAAGGAGAACTGGAAACAGACTGGAGGAAAATGTGACATGAGGAAGTAGAGACATTATAAACAATAGCAAGAAGTTCTGCTGTGAAGAGCAGAGAAACTACTGTTGTACAAGTGAGCATATGTGTATGTTTTAAGACAGAATACACTACAGCATGTTTGAATGCTCACAGGAATGATTCAGTTCAGAGGAATGGTGATACAGAAAACAAAAGAGAAAAATGCAGCACAAAGTCCTTGAGAAAGGATGTGGGCAGGATCTAGAACACAAGCGGATGGGTTGGATTTAAATTAGCACTTAACACTTCACTGTTACAAAAGGAAAGATGGAGAGTGTGAGCACAGGTAGAGATAGATTGGTAGATTTGTGGGGTGGAAAGTAGGGGGGAGTTCTTAGCTGACTTTTGTTTCCTTCGTGAAGTACAAGGAAAGTTCCTCAAATGGGAGTGAACCAGGAGAAGAGTATAAATTTAATGAAAGTGTCAAGTAACTTGAAGAAAAAGAAATCATTTCCCAGTTGAGAAATGCAGTAGAAACACCAAGTAGATGAGCACTCATTTGAGATCTGTGGCCCTGATTTTAGTATGAGATCAGCTGGCCCAATTGTAGGTTTTCTCCAAGAAGGTTCAACTACTCAAGTACAGCCATGGAGGAAACAGCAGGATGGCATTAGCCAAAGTCAAGTCTTCTCAGAAGCACAGAGTCAGAGACAGAGAAGCAAAGGAGTCAAAGGTGATCCTAATGATAATCTAGGGAATCCCAACTGGGAAAAGTAGGAAGCATGAACATGAGGACAAGAATGGATACTGAGTTTGAAGTGGCGGGGGGGGGGGGGGGGGGGGGGTTGGGGTACCAGGTGGTGGGTATTATAGAGGGCACGGCTTGCATGGAGCACTGGGTGTGGTGAAAAAATAATGAATACTGTTTTTCTGAAAATAAATAAATTGGAAAAAAAAAAAAAAGAATGGATACTGAAAAAAGGGAAGTACCCCTGGGCTGAAGATCTCAATGAAGGCAGGAGACTAGTCATGATTGGTGAGCTTGACCATGAAGTGAGCAAAGGAGTTACAGAGAAAAAAAAAAAAAAAAAAAATGGGGGAGGTTAAGAGGTAAAACAGCTGAAAGCCACAATGTTCAAGGATCAAATACTTGAATATTGGAGTCACTATCACCAATAGCGGAGGGAAGACGAGAGGAAGAAAAGGTAGTAGGGACCTGAATGCTAAATTCATTAAGGAGTTTGGCAGATGTACTAGATACTTTCCATTTGCATCCCACTCTCCATTACCCTTCTCCACTCTGCAATGTATGGAAACATGAACAAGTTCCCTGGTCCTCTGGCTTCCAAATGAAATATTGAAGAGAGGAAGAAGTGTGACCTTGGAATATCTATCCCCCTTGCTCCACTACTACAGGATGCCTGTGGACCAAACTCTCTTAATAGAAAGACTCAACTCCTGCTGACAGCATCTCATAAAGCCTTCTCCATCCCCGAACATCCACTCCCTCCCCTCCCCTCTTCATTCTCAGGCTTACAACAAAGGAGTTCTACTGTTACTAGCCCCAGGCACACTGCTTGGGATTTCCCTCACCCTAACCACACTTTTGTAAATAGTCCCTTTATTAAACTCTTCGCAAATTATCCTAATTTGAGTGGGCCATCTGTTTCCTGCTGGGAGTCTACTGATACAGTAGATGACAGCAATATGAATACCTACCTTGCAGGGTCGTTATAAAGATTAGAGAAAATATATGCAAGGCATCTAGCACAGCATCTGGCACATTACAGACATTCAACTAATAGTGGTAATAGTTGGGGGGGGGGCAAGGAATAGCAGTTGTTTTAGCTGTTGTTAGTATAAAACTATATTCGGGTCCAAGCAGGACCTCTAATTCATAACTAGTCATTACTCAATTAACAGTTAAGCATCTGGCTTCTGGTAGTACCAAGGAACTCGAGTCTAGCAGCAGCCAGCCAAGTCAATCAAGGCAATTACATGAACATATACATCCAAAAACAGAAAGGAGAATTTCAGGAAAAAGATTTCAACAAAGCAGTTGCCTTCTAGTGATCTCTGTATATAGACCAGCTGGCATGATGAGTAAATATGAATCCATTCCACACAAGTGGGAAAAGTCTGGAGAATCCAAGAAAAGAAATGCCCCCATACCTTGCATCCTGCATACACCTCTCTGCTACTGTACTTTGCATCTGCAATTTCATCCAGAGCCCTAAAGTAGAACTGTCTTACTTTTATTTAGTAATGTATTTTATTTTTTAATTACAATGCACTGTAAATGAAATTATCTATTTAAAAACCAATAAAATTTACCTAAATTTTGTTAGGGACCCAGGCCCTAAAACAGAGCTGAGTGCATCAAAAGAAACGAAATCTTGCCATTTGCGACAACATGGATGGAACTAGAGCGTATCATGCTTAGCGAAATAAGTCAAGCGGAGAAAGACAACTATCATATGATCTCCCTGATATGAGGAAGTGGTGATGCAACATGGGGGCTTAAGTGGGTAGGAGAAGAATCCATGAAACAAGATGGGATAGGGAGGGAGACAAACCATAAGTGACTCTTAATCTCACGAAACAAACTGTGGGTTGCTGGGGGGAGGGGGGTTGGGAGAAGGGGGGTAGGGTTATGGACATTGGGGAGGGTATGTGCTTTTGGGTAAATTGGAAGGGGAGATGAACCATGAGAGACTATGGACTCTGAAAAACAATCTGAGGGGTTTGAAGTGGCGGGGAGGGGGGGTGGGAGGTTGGGGTACCAGGTGGTGGGTATTATAGAGGGCACACCTTGCATGGAGCACTGGGTATGGTGAAAAAACAATGAATACTGTTTTTCTGAAAATAAATAAATTGGGGGAAAAAAAAAAAAAAAAGTTCACAGCCTGGATTAGCTGCTCTTACAAATGTTGCCCAGAGGCTGACATTACAAAGAGATGACTTTCCTTTAGAAAGCCAGATCCCCATCTTGGAATAGAGAATGTGGAAACCACCAGCTCAGGACTTCCCAATGCAAAGCCCAAATTAGAGCCTCCTTTACATTGGTGACAAATTCAGAAGAGTATGATGAAAAACAGAACAAGAAGGCAAAAATAAACTCACAACAAATTCAACTCATTTATCCATTTGCAACACAAAGGGAATCACTTGTGTTACTACCACCATTCAGTGTATATCAAAACACAAGACTGCTCCCTTTTTGTGGCCCATCTGATCAGATCAAACACCCCTGCTTACAACTCTCAGTGGCTTTCCACTGCCATTCTGGTAGAAATCAAAATCTCATGTTGCTCCAACTTGTATCACTCTTCAGAACCTACCCACACTTGACTTCATTTGGTTTTTCACTTGTAGTATTTTCTCTCTGGCACCAGAGCACAGAGCTTTGTACATGCTATTACTCACTGTCATAGCTTCCTTCTAGAGCTCTGTACTTGAAGAATTCAGAATTCTTTTCTTTTTAATGTCTGCCTTCCCTCCTGGACTATCTAGTCCATGAAGGAAAAGAACTTGTTAGTCCTGTCCTAAACTATATCCCAAATATTTGGTATATAATAGTCCCTGAGTAAATATTTGGTGAATAAATTGATGCATGAATATAGAAAAATACTATGTAAACTGCTAAAAACATGCAAATCCTATAGTTGTAAAAAAAGGGGAAGTATGCAATAATCAAGAGTATAAAATACTGGAAACCACTTGTTTCCAATTTAGGTAAATATTGTTGATCTGTAAATAGATCATTTCATTTACAATGCACTGTGATTTAAAAATAAAATCCGTTACTGAAGGATGGTAAGAAAGCCCTTTAAGAAGGAAAGTGATGAACACTGAAGATCTAAAGGATTCACCAACAATGAATCATTGTACAATTTCAATCCTTTATTTCTTGAGGTTAAAGAACATGGCTTCAGAGAAACGCTACAGAATTCAAAAGGCATTTTATTTATTTAATGTATATTTATTGAGCATTCTTTGTGCCTCAGAAGCTGGAAATAAGGCAGTAGGCAAGATCCCTGCCTTTATGTAGCCCATAAATGCTCTCCTATATGTAGCACCAAATGGAGAAATGAGGGCAGAATGACATTAAACTGATTTGAATCTACAATGGTTGATTCAATACCAATAACTAGTCTTGGCTCTGCCATCACTAATGAGGCTGAAAACCTAGGCGTTTGTCACATTTCTGGAAAAAGTGACACTGGCTTTTAGAAAGCATTAAATTTCAACAACCATAACAATGCTGCTTCTCTTTGACCTAGTAATTTGACCCCTATAATTTACACTAGAAATTTACTCTGGGAAAATAATACAAAAGAAGAAATAAGAAATATGCAAAAATATCATTGTTGCCATATTTTTGTAACAGTTAAAGCTGATTATCCAATAATGATGTATAGTATATTATAGCATAAACAGGAAATGGGAAATTATGTAACTGTTCTACATTTTCATTTTGAAGATTGTTGCAATCTAGAAAATACTTAAGATGTGATATTTAAAACCAGACTACAAAGTTTTGTCTGTTTCATGATTACAAAGCTGTACAGTTGTTTTTTCTCCATATGAGCTAAGACAAAATAGAGGAACATTAAGATATTATGTTAGGAAAGTTGTGTGGGGTTTTTTTGGTTTTTCTTTTTTTTTGCTTTTTACATTTTTACTTCTAATCTTATTAAACTAAAAAAATAAATTATCAATTTCTTTTAAATACTATATGGCTTGTATTTTTGATAGACACAGTCAGGATTCAAAAAGAGGACTAAGCTCTTTGGGGGGGGGTGTCAAAATATCAGCTGTACAGAAATGCAGAGAAGTGGTTTCCTGGCATTGACGTGAAAAAGATCTGCAAGTTTTCATTCCTACAGGTTTCAGATCAGCAAACAGTACAACGGGCCTGCTGACATGAGAGTAATCCAGAGTGTGCTAATAAAGCAACTAGGGAAAAATTTGTCTCCTGCACTCACTGACAATCAGACCACACTTTGGGAATGCTCTAGCTTTCTGTGTCATGTCTTGAATGGAACTCTGATAAACCAGATTAGTTCCACAGGGGATACAACAAGACAAGAGATCTAAAACTTATGTATCGCAATATGAAGAACTGTTGAGGGAAGAGAGGATATTAACCTGGAGAAGATGTCACATTTTTATGACTCTCGTCTTATGTATGGAAGTTTTTATTAAAAGGTACCTTTTTTCATCTAGTTAAAAATGATGAGGGACGTATGCCTTTTTTTTTTTTTTTTAGTCAGAAAGCGTAATTTCCCCAACCCAGTAATCATAGCCTATTTCCAAAACTGGACTCTGCCCTCCCTTACTACAGGCCTTCCCCAGTATCTATATTCCACCCTTCATCAGTGTGCCCAATGGTCATCACGGACCAGTCTACCCAAGTCAACTCTGCCCTCCCTTACTACAGGCCTTCCCCAGTATCTATATTCCACCCTTCATCAGTGTGCCCAACTGGTCATCACGGACCAGTCTACCCAAGTCAACTCACAGATCCTCAAATCCACACACTATTCTTCCAATTCTCCCTGTCTTTCCCATTCTCCAGAATTTTCCCCCTCCCCTGGTGATTCCTTCCTTAAGAATCACTCCCATTACCACCCAGGAGAATTTAGCCTTTCCCGCTCTGTGCTCTCATGGCCCCTGGTATGTGCCTCTACTAGGAAATAATCACTTTATAATGGAGTGATCTGGTTACTCATCCACCTTCACCATTGACTCTGAGTATTCTGCAGTTAGAAGCCAATGAATTAACCTAGTCCCTTACAAAATCCATTTTACGCACTTTCCCAGTGAACAGATGTCTCTAACTTCAGAATACCTTGGGTAAATACTAGAAAAGCACTGCCTTTGTTGAACAGGTACAAGATGGTCTCTTCCTCCTTCCTTATACTTATGTAAGAGTCCCTCCAATGGCACAGCCCCTGAAACCACTATAAACGTGTGAAAATCCCATCAGCTTAAAACACAAAACTTAAGCAGGTACATTAACACACGCTATGAACCCTCCCATCGTTGGGTTGTTGGTTTATACACACACACACACACACACACACACACACACTCCATCTGCCATAAATCTACATTTTCCCAAAATGAAATATAATACCCCTGCTTTCCTCTAGCAGTCAGATAATCATCTCCTTGTTTTACGGGAAATGATTTAGAAGAGAAAAGAATTGGTCTGACAGTCTCATAAGTTTCAGAAAGTGCTTACTCTGACAGTCCCTTTCTTGCTTTTCCTATTCCCATCCCTATACATACATATATGCACACTCACATCACAAGTACACACTTTCATGCATGCATGCACCTGCACATGCTCACACATACATTCAAATCTGCGTCTCTGTCACATGAAGCCAAGACTGAAATCCTGCCAATAATAGCCTACGTAAAACCGAAGCTTATTCTTCTATCCCTAAATTGCTTCCTACCTATCTTTTGTCTGCTAATATTCCTGCTATCACTGATCCAAGTCCAGAAAAATAAAAAGGACCCTCAATATTCTGTAGTCCTTCAATCCTGACGTAGAGAACATTAACCTGATCACTTTTACTATGTTGGCAGTGTGTGGGTGAACCCACCATCTTACTCTGTTTTGACCCTGCCTTCAATGTTTCCTCCTGAGACCACAGACAGTTATCCAGCTGCCTTCCAGCCAGCACAGCACATCTCTTTCTAACAAGAAGCAATCATTTCCTTAAACACTCCCCCAAAATCCTCCTTCAGCTGATGCTTAGCAGTGTTCACCTTGAGAAGGCAAGAGACGACACTGTGTAGGTGAAGGGAACATGACAGAGGCCACCACTACTCATCACTTCCCTGAGATGGAAAAGCCCTCGGGGTACTCAAGAGAATGAGAAACTTTTTTTCTTTACCACTGATGTTTATTGATTTGTCCAGTTCATAGGGAGCATCCCTTAATGTTCTGCTTTCATGTTTCTGCTTTGTTGCATGGGTGCAGAAAAGAATATTGCAAATTGATCTGTCTTTTCAGCCTTTGTTGAGAATGGACTCCTATTACTTCAGTTTCTCAGGCCTGTCACCACTTGTTCACATTCCAGGGCATTTATAATCAGTCCTGGCTAAACACGAAGAGCTGAATGGATTAATTTCTAACATTCTCTCCTGAGTCCATTGATGGCACGCCTGTTTGATGATCTCTGCAATAGATGGCCACTTCTGATTGTTTGACCCCTGCCCTTCACTCTGAAGCCGTCTATTCTGGTACCTGCTTAAGTTGACAGCACGTACATTGCGTCTACATCATGCTTGAAGAAAACTGTAATGTCTTGGTGCTATGAAAGTCTCGAAGAAGGCTTTTAAGGGAAACCCATTTCCATTACCAGTTGAACAGCATTTGAGAACCAATCATATATCCATTAAACAAAAAGAAAAGACATTACCTATAACCTACCATATTATGTCTGTACTTTAAATCTACCCATTCATTCTGATTTAGCTTATGTGCTAATTATGATCAATGGATTTCCACAAGAATGTAAAACTGTATCATAGCTTTTAATTTCTCATTCCACCATTTCCCAGAATTCTGTTATTTTAATTACTTTATATTCCACTTAGTTCTAATAGCTCGGAACAAAAGGGTCATCATCACCATCACCAATATATCTCTCTCTGTATATATAATTTTAGGCATGTTGGCCATTTCCAATGTAACCCTAATATTAAGTTAGACAGGCTTTATTTTTACTTTTTATTATACAAGGGGAGCCTCTTTAACAATTTCAGAGATGTATTTCATTTATCTTAAAATACCTTTGATCATAAGATAGGTTGGGGTCTATTTATAGAGCTAAGTTCTCAAAAATGCACATAATTTACATCCTCACTCACTAAGAAGCAAGTAGTTAAAGAGCTAATGCAGGTGCACTTGGCAGCCATTTTTTTAAGGTCACATCAACTCTTATCCACCCCACAGAAAAATGGAAAGTTATGAGAATACCAAGATCATCCAAGGACAAGTCACATATGCATTTAGTTTAATGAATCAAATAACACATGCTCTGGATTGAGTGTGTATTGAATAGCAAACTGAAGTGAAAAAAGTCTTAAGTAGAAAGGTAAATATACAAAACACTGAACATACTTCTAGAGGTCAGCATATAGAGGTAGGCATATAATTTTACCAATTATGTCTCTTTTTGAAAATGACACATAAAAAGGCTGTGTTGGTGGAATCACAGAATTTAAGAGTTTCAGTGGACTGTTGGGAGCAGAGCTTATCCTCTGTTTACCAAGTGAGAAATAGAGACACAGTGGGAAGAAACAAAACGGGACCAGTTCTAGTACCTCCTGATGCCAGCAGTGTTCTTAACATTGGGTTTTCCTGTGGGCCATGTACTAAGCCAGTACACCTTCCTGGGTCCCATGTGCCCCTTATCTCTTACTCTAACTCTCTTTATAATTCTTTTCCCATATTTCAACTTGGAAATATTAAGTACGCACATTTACAATCCTTTCTTCAAGTTATCCGTTTGGGAAACAATGTAAGGGGATTATAGCTCAATTCCTGAGGTCTGGGCATCACTGAAAAATAAAGATATTTTAGTTTGTGATCAACCTGATTAGTGAATGATGTTTAAAGGAATAATGACAAAGTTAGGAAAAATGCTTTTAAACAGCTTAGTTTTTAGCTTTATTGTATCATGTGAAGTTACATGTGAGCTTAACATAATGTTAGAAAAAAGGACCAAATTCTAACATATCTGTGTCATTAGACTTTAGTATGCTATAAATTTTAAAAGAGGATGATCTTTAAAAAATAAATGTGCATGTACACAAATTGGTGTGAATTTCAAATATTCTTATTTTTTCGTTTTATGAATTACTCCAAACACACAGGAAAACACAGAGAACAATAGCACGGCACTCACCCACCCACCCCCAACTTGAACATTTACACTTTGCCATATTTATTTTTTCATTTTATTTCAAAGAACTAGAAAATTATAGTTAAATGTCAAACTGACTAAGTACCCATATCCAAATGTATTCCTCAGAGAAAAACATTCTCTTAAATTTGGTGTTTATCAGTCTCAAATTTTTCTTTCTTTTACTATTTATGCATGTATACATAAATAACAAATAACAATATTTTGCATGTTTTAAATTTTTATATAAATGGTATCTACACTATATGTTACCTTTAACTTGTTTTAATACATATATAAGTTTTGATATTTATCATGAGATAAATGTAGCATTTAGTGAAGATTCTGTATTTTATTTTATTAGTATCAACATACAAATATTTATCTGTTACCCTCTTTGTGGGTATTTAGGTTGTTTCTAGCTCTTCATTGTTACTTTACATTTAAGACTTCAATGATATTCTTACAATATGTCCTTGTACACATTTGCAAGAGCTTCCCTATAGTGTAGTCTTAGCAAAAGAAGCTCTGAGCTGTAAGATATGTGTACTTTCAGACTTACTAGATATCACCAAATTGTTCTCTCAATTGATGACATACATCAGTTTTTGAAAATTTACACTCACAAGAGCAGTGCTTAAGAGTTCACATGGTTCCATACCCTTGCAGTGTCAGACTTCTGGATTTTTGTCAACCAGATGGGGGTAAACTCATACCTCACTATTGGTTTAGTTTGCATTTTCCAAAATACCAGGAATATTGAGCATCTTTTTATATGCTTATTAGCCATACAGAATTCCTCTATTACTAATTCATATCCATTTAGCACTTTTCCATTGGATTATTAGCCTTGTTGATTTGGAGTAATTGTTACATATTCTGAATACTATGAGTAAGTAACAACTAACATTTTGGGAGTGCTCACTAACTGAAAGACATTATTCTTACAGCTTTACACATGTTAACTGACTTAATCCTCACAAACCCAAAACACTAAAAGGTAGGTAAGACTGTTATCCCTATTTTCAAAAGTGAAAAAATAAAGGTAAAAATGGTAAATAACTTGTGTAAGGTCACACACAGTTAATAAGTGATAGAGCAAAAATTCAGACCTAGGAATCTAAAGCAGAGTGTCATGGCCTTCTGCCTCTCTTTGTTTCAAAGGATATAAATTCCTCATCAGCTTTATGCATTGCAAATATCTTCTTCCAGTCTGCAGCTTATGTCTTCAATTCATTCACTGTGTATGTCATTCAGAAGTGTATGCACATGCACACACATGTATGTACATGTATGTGTACACATATTACACCTTTTATATATGTGTCAAATTACCAAATGTTTCTTTATGATTTGTGTTTTGCACTTCCAAACTTCAAAGCCACAAAGATATTATCAAATACTTTCTCTTAAAAATTTTGCGGGGCGGGTGGGGGGTAGTCCAAGATGGCAACATAGAAGATTCTGAATGACCTTTCCCACAGACACACTAAATCTACAGTTTCATATGGATCATTTCCCTCTGAAAAAGATCTGATAACTAGATAAACTGCTCTCCACAACAAAGGATAAAAGGACCACACATCAAGATGGGTAGTAGAGACAGAGACATGGATGGTCTCACAAAAAAATCCCACCCTGAGTGAGGCAACACACAATAAGAAGGGACCTCACCTGACAGGCTCTTCTCTTGAAGGAGCAAGGGGCTGGTACCCCACATGGGGCATCCTGACCCCCAGATCTGACAAGAGAGACAAGCCAGAAATCTGGTTTGGAAAACCAATGGGTCTGACATCCAGGGTTCATAAAGTGCTATAGGAAACTGAGATTTGCCTCTTACATGACTTGCATGTGATTTCAGTCCTCCAGAGAGCCAACAAAAAAAAGCAGTTTGAAAAGTGCCTAAAATGTACGTGAGGAAGATTCATTTGCTGATCTAGGAGCATCAACTGGAGGAGCAAGGGATAGCTAAGGTGTTCCCCAGAGATGGAAGCACTTTGCAGACACTGTTAATGCACTCTCCACAAGCCTGCTAGCATAAATGGGCAAACTTAAACACAGTACCTTCCCGGTGTCTTGCTGGCATGAGCAGGAATGAGTACTCACTGTGCTTGATTAGGTCAAAGAATGTGGCTAGAGTAAGTGAACTAAAATGATCAAACAGTTCTCCCTCTTCCTCAGTAAAGTATGTAAGTGCAGGTATTTGCAATACTCCCTCATTCCTGAGGCACAAGCATGAGCAGTCACCACACTCAACTTCCACCCTGAAGTTGGCACATACGTACAGATAAGTCATTCTCTTGCTGAACTGCTAAAACCCATGAGTGCACACAGTAAAGACTTTTTCTTGCTTTTTGTCTGAAGCCTGTGAGTGTGGCCCATGCCATACATTCTCCAGCTCCTGTACTAAAGCCAGCAGGCACAGGCAGTCCACACAGGAGACACACTTGATCACCTGGCCCCAGTCGCCAAAAGGGCTGGTGTTCCAGAGCTTCACAGGGTTTTAACAATTGGAAGGACCATTCTTGGTAGGCTACCACCTCCCAGGGCACTGCCTCGACACAACCTGAAACACAACCCCAAGATTCCCATGAGAAAGGTCTACTTATTTAGCCTGGAGCTTCAGCCTAAGAGGTAGGCTAAAGGTTTCCCACATACCTAAAACGTAAGGAGGTGCTCCCAAGGAACAAAGGCAAGGAAACACTATCTTTGCCCACCCCCTTGACCTTGGTATGGCTCAACAAGATATCCCAGCAAAAATGTTATGCACTCATCTAGAACACTAGTTTTTCCAACTGTCACCCAGGGGATAGGATACCTACAGAACTCTGGGTCTGGATGCGAATATGAAATGATTGGGGTCCCAGAAGACTGCACATATTTGCATATTTTTAAAGGTGCTGCCTGAGGGTCTGGTTTCTAACCAGTCTGAAACTAAATCCTAATCCAAGGAGATTCATCTCCTTGGATCGCCAACATGTGTTGGCACATCCTCAACAACAGGAGCATATGAAGAATAAATCAGACAGTTTAGACAACCACAAAGATTCCAGAGAAAACCAAGAGCTAGGGCAAGGTTGAACATGAAGGATCATCATCTACATAAGGCCATTCCTTACAAACAGAGACAGGTAGCTCTCTTGCCTACTACATAAAAACAAACAGAGTCAAGCAAAGTGAAGAAAGAGGAATACAGTCCAAACAAAAGAACAAGACAAAAGCCCCAGGAAAACACCTTAATGATATGGAGATAAGGAATTTACCTGACAAAGTATTCAGGTAATGGTCACAAAGATGCTAACTGAACTTGGAAGAAGAATGAACATAGTGTGAACAATAAAGAGAGAAAACTCAAGAAAGTACCAAACAAAAGTCACAGAACTGTGACTGAACTGAAAAATACACTACAGAGGTTCAACCACAGACTGGATGAAGTAGGACAGAGAAGTCGGCTAGAAGATAAAGCAATGGAACTCACTCAAACAGAGAAGCAAGAAGAAAAAATAATTTTAAAAAATGAAGGTATCTTGAGGGACTGCTGACACAATACCAAGGGAAGTAACACTCATATTATAGGGGTCCCAGAAGAAGAGAGTGGAAAAGGCGGCTGGAAACTTCCCTAACCTAGGGAAGGAAACATACAGATCTAGGAAGCTCAGGGAGTTCCAAATAAGATTAACCCAAATGAAGTCACAAGACACATTATAACTAAAACGTCAAAAGTTAAATCTTAAAAGCAGTGATAGGAAAAAAAAAAAAAAAGGAAAAACCCCTAGGCTATGAGAGTTCTCAGCAGAAACTTTGTAAGCCTGAAGAAAGTGGCATGACATACTCAAAGTGCTGCAAGGAAAGAACTTCCAAAAAGATCACTCTACTTGAAAAGTTATCATTCAGATTTGAAAGAGAAATAAAAAGTTGTCTGGACAAGCAAAAGCTAAAGTAGCTCATCAATACTAAAGTGGATCTTATAAGAAATATTAAAGGGACCTCTTTAAGGTGAAAGATGAATAACTAATTAACAAAAGAACATATAAAAGTAAAAACTTCACTGGAAAAGATAAATATATAGTTAAGGTAGTAAATTAATCACTTACAAATTTTCTAAGAAAGTTAAAAGAAAACCATTGTGAAATTAACTAAAACTACAATAAATAGATAAGAGATAAAAAATAAAAGATGTAAAAAAAGTAACATCAAAAAACATAAAAACATGGTAGGGAATAAAAATGTACAGCTTGCAATATATTAAAAGTTAAGTTGCTATCAACTTAAAATAGACTATTATGTACATACAGATATAAATAACCTCACAGTAACCAAAAAGCAAAAGCTTATAGTAAATACACAAAATAAAATGAGAAAGGAACCCAAACATAACCTTAAACAAGCCATCAAACCACATGAGGGGACAGAAAGAAGAGAGAACTACAAAAAAAGCCAGAAAACAATTAACAAAATGGCAATAAGTACACACCCATCAATAATTACTTTAAATGCAAATGAACTAAATTCTCCAATCAGAAGACACAGAGTGGCTGAATAGGTTTTTAAAATAATAATAATTTTTTTAAATGACACATCTATACACAGCCTACAAGAGATTCACTTCAGAAGTAAGGATGCACAGATACTGAAAGTGAAAGGGATGAAGAAAGGTAATACCAAAAACCTCCCATGAACAGTCCATGAGGAGGAAGTGAAAAGAAGCTGGTATAGCTATAGTCGTATCAGACAAAATAAACTTTGAAATGACTATATTAAAAGGCTTTAGAAATGGGCACCACCTAATGATCAAGGTGCCAATCCAGCAAGAAAATAACATTTATAAATACATATGCACCCAAAATAGAAGCACCAAAATTATAAAGCCAATATTGACAGACCTAAAAGGAGAAATTGACAGCATTACAAAAATAGTAAGGGATTTTAACACCCCACTTACACCAATGGATTGATCATCCAGACAGAGAATCAATGAGGAAATAATGGCCTTAACACATTAGACTGGATGGACTTAACAAACATATACAGAACATTCCATCTGAAAGCTGAATACACATTCTTCTTGACTGCCCATGGAACATTCTCCAGGACAGATTAGATGTTAGGCCACAAAACAAGTCTCAATTCAAGATTAAAATTACATTAAACAAAAAAAAAATTGTATTAAGCACCTTTTCTTACCCCAATGATATAAAACTTAAAATCAATTAGAAGAAAACTGGAAAAACTACAGTTATGTGAAGATTAAACTACATATTACTGAGCAACTACTGGGTTGTAAAAAAAAAATCAAAAAAGTATTTTTTAAATTTCTAGAGAAATGAAAACAGAAACATGACATACAAAAATCTAGGGATGCAACAAAAGTGGTTCTAAGAGGGAAGATCACAGCAATATAGACCTTCCTCAAAAAACAAGAGAAATATCAAATAATTTCACACCTAAAGTAACTAAAAGAAGAACGAAAAAAACCCAAAGTTAACAGAAGTAAAGAAGTAATAAAGATCAGAGCAGAAATAAATGAAATAGAGACTTAAAAAGCAATAGAAAGATACATGAACTAGAAGCTGGATCTTTGAAAGATAAACAAAAGTCACAAAACTTTAGCTAGATACACCAAGAAATAAAGAGGGCCCAAATAAACAAAACAAAAAATAAAAGATGAGAGGTTACAGAAATACAAAGTATACAGAAATACAAAGGATCATAAGAGCATGCTATAGACAATAACAGGCCAGTAAACTAGACAATCTGGAAGAAATGGATAAATTCTTACCAAGACCAAATTGTGAAGAAAAAATGTGAATACACTGATTACTAGTAAGAAGAATGACTCAGGAATACCAAAAACCTCCCAATGAACAAAAGTCCAGGGCCAGACAGCTTCACTGATGAATTCTAGCAAACATTCAAAATATTTAATACCTGTCCTTATCAAACTCTTCCAAAAAACTGAAGAGGAGGGAAAGCTCCCAAACTCATTTTATAGTCCAATATTATTAAATACCAAAACCAGACAAGAACACCACAAAAAGAGAAAATTAAAGGCCAATATCCCTAATGAACATGCATGTGAAAATCCTGAATAAAATATTCACAAACTAAGTTTAGCAATACATTAAAAAGATCATATGCCACAATCAAATGGGATTTATTCCAGGGATTTAAGATGGTACAACATCCACATATCAATCAACATAATATACATTCCTAAAATTAAAGAAAAAATCATATAATTATCTCAATAGATGGAAGAAAAAGCATTTGGCAAAATTCAACATCCATTTAAAATAAAAATAAAATACAATAAAAAAAGAACTCTCAACAAAGTAGGTAGAGAAGGAATCTATTTCAACATAATAAAGGCTACATATGACAAATCCACAGTTAATATCCTACTCAACAGTGAAAAGCTGAAAGCTTTTTTTTTTAATTTTTTTATTTTTTATAAACATATAATATATTTTTATCCCCAGGGGTACAGGTCTGTGAATCGCCAGGTTTACACACTTCATAGCACTCACCATAGCACACACCCTCCCCAACGTCCACAACCACACCGCCCTCTCCCAACCCCCCTCCCCGCAGCAACCCTCAGTTCCTTCTGTGAGATTAAGAGTCACTTATGGTTTGTCTCCCTTCCAATCCCATCTTGTTTCATTTATTCTTCTCCTACCCCCTTAACCCCCCATGTTACATATCCACTTCCTCATATCAGGGAGATCATATGATAGTTGTCCTTCTCTGATTGACTTATTTCGCTAAGCATGATACCCTCTAGTTCCATCCATGTCGTCACAAATGGCAAGATTTCATTTCTTTTGATAGCTGCATAGTATTCCATTGTGTATATATACCACATCTTCTTTATCCATTCATCTGTTGATGGACACCTAGGTTCTTTCCATAGTTTGGCTATTGTGGACATTGCTGCTATAAACATTCGGGTGCATGTGCCCCTTCGGATCACTGCATTTGTATCTTTAGGGTAAATACCCAGTAGTGCGATTGCTGGGTCATAGGGTGGCTCTATTTTCAACTTTTTGAGGAACCTTCATGCTGTTTTCCAGAGTGGTTGCACCAGCTTGCAGTCCCACCAACAGTGTAGGAGGGCTCCCCTTTCTCCACATCCTTGCCAAGCTGAAAGCGTTTCTCTAGAAATCAGAAACAAGACAAAAATGCCTACTATCCCCACTTTTTTCAACATAGCATTTGAAGTCCAAGCCACAGAAAAAGAAAAAAAGGCATACAAATTGGAAAGGAAGTAGTATACTTGTCACTATTTGAAGATCACGATACTATATATAGAAAACACTAAAGACGTCACCAAAACCTGTTAGTACTAATGAACAAAATTAAAAAAATAGAAGATGCAGGATACAAAATTATATACAAAATGTGTTGCATTTCTATATACTAATAACAAACTATCAGAAAGAGAAATTAAGAAAACCACCTCACACAATCACATCAAGAAGAGTAAAATAACCAGATATAAATATTCAACCAAGTAGATGAAAGATCTATACACTGAAAACTATAAGATGTTGATGAAGGAAACTTAAGATGACATAAATAAATGGAAAAATAACCTGTGCTTATGGACTAAAAGAATTAGTACTGTTAAAATGTCCATACTACCCAAACCAATCTACAGATTCGATGCAATCTCTATCAAAACTCCAAAATTTTTCACAGAAATAAAGTAGTTCTTAAATTTGTACAGAACAACAAAAACACGGAAGAGCCAAAACAAGAACAAAGCTGTAAGTATCACAAGCACAGATTTTGAGATCTACTACAAAGCTATAGCAATCAAACATTATGGTATTGGCATAAAAACAGACACACAGATCAACAGAACAGAATAGAGAACCCATAAAAAAACCCTCATATATAGGGTCAAATTATGACAAAGGAAGCAAGAACATACAATGGGAAAAGGAAAGTCTCTTCAATAAATGCTGCTGGAAAAATTGGACAACTACAAGCAAAAGAAGGAAATGGATCACTATCTTACACCATATACAAAAATTAACTCAAAATGGATTAAAGACTTTAATGTAAGACCTGAAGCCATAAAATTCCTAGAAGAAAACAGAGGCAATAAGCTCCTTGACACCAGTCTTAGAAAAATAAAATTTTTGGATCTGACTCCAAAGTCAGGGGAAACAAAAGCAAAAATAAATTACTAGGACTAAATTAAAATACTACTGCACTGTGAAGGAAATCATTAACAAAATGATAAGTCAACCTACTAAATGAGAGAAGATAGCTGTAAATCATACACCTGATAAGGCATCAATATCCAAAATACATATAGAACTCAGGAAACACAACAAAAGAAAACAAAGTGAATAAAAATGGGCAGAGGATCTGAAGAGACATTTTTCCAAAGACAACATACAGATAGCCAAAAGACACATGAAAAGATGCTCAACATCATGAATCATCATGGAAATGCAAATCAGAACCACAACAAGATATCACCTCATACCTGTCATAATGGCCATTACTAAAAGACAGTAACAAAAGTTAGTGAGGGGGCACCTGGGTGGCTCAGTGGGTTAAAGCCTCTGCCTTCAGCTCAGGTCATGATCCCAGGGTCCTGGAATTGAGCCCCGCATCCGGCTCTCTGCTCAGTAGGGAGCCTGCTTCATTCTCTCTCTGCCTGCCTCTCTGCCTACTTGTGATTTCTGTCAAATAAATAAATAAAATCTTAAAAAAAAAAAAGAGCTAGTGAGGATATGAAGAAGATAGAACCCTCATGCACTGTTGGTGAGAATGTGAAATTGTGCAGCCACTATGAAAAGGATTATTTACATTCTTCAAGTAATTATAAATATGATCCAACAATTCCACTATCTACCAAAGGAAATTAACACTGACTAGAAAATATATATGCACCCCTTTGCTCACTGTAGCATTATTTATAATAATCAAGATATGGAAACAATCTAAATGTTCATCTATGGATGAATAGAGAAAGAAGATGCAATACACACACACACACACACACACACAACGGAATACTACTCAGCCATAAAAAGAATGAAGTCTTGCCACTTGCAAAAATGTGGATGGATCTTGAGGGTATTATGATAACTGAAATAAGTCAGATAAAGACAAACACCACATGCTTCATTTACATGTAGAATTTAAAAAAACAGAATTTTATTATAGTACCATTGAATTTATACATTAATTCAGAGCAAAAATAGTATCATAAGATCTGAATCTTCCCCTTCCAGAACATGCTAGAATTCCACATTATTCAGGTCTCTTATGCCCTTTAAATAGTGTTCAGTAAAATTCTACCAAAAATGTCATTTTTTTGCTTATTTGTTTCTAACTCAGATGTTGCTTTTTTTAACTGAGAGCCCTTTCCCATCATACTTTGTAATTGGTACTACTGTTTGATGATCTCTACAATGGATGGCTTCTTCTGACCATTTGACTTTTTTTTTTTTTTTTTTTTTTCCCAATTTATTTATTTTCAGAAAAACAGTATTCATTATTTTTTCACCACACCCAGTGCTCCATGCAAGCTGTGCCCTCTATAATACCCACCACCTGGTACCCCAACCTCCCACCCCCCCGCCACTTCAAACCCCTCAGACTGTTTTTCAGAGTCCATAGTCTCTCATGGTTCACCTCCCCTTCCAATTTACCTTTTTTGACGTTTACTCCAAGACTTTTCTTCTAGTACCTGTTTAAGTCTATAGGACTTAACATAGCTTCTGCAATGCCTTTACATGGATACATAAAGAATCTCAGTGTATGAAAGCTCAGGCAATAATGGAATCAAGGAACACTGTTGACTTTGTGTATTGATCTGTGATACAACAACTTTAACTATTTCTTTAAATCTTCTGAATATTATCTTGCATTTCCAATGTAGGCAATCATACTGCCTCAAAAAAACAGTTTTAGTTTTTCCTTTTCAGTTCTTTTTTCTCTTCCTTGTTTTGCAGTGGCTGTGACTGCAGCTAAAATATAACAGTGGACATCATTGCCTTTGATGGAGAGATTTCTCAAATTTTACCAGTAGATATTAGATTTACTGGGAGTTTTTTAGAGATCACCTTTATGAAGCTAAACAGGATCCCACTCTTTTCCTGATTTTCTTAGAATTATCATAAATGAGTACTGAATAAACTGAATAATTCTGTATCTATGAAGCAGACTAAATGGCTTTTCTCTTTTTATCTGTTAATAGAATGTTCTATTAACAGATTTTCTGATGGTTATTTTCATACCAGATAAACCTTGGTCATGATGTATAATTTTTTTAAAAATCTGTTAGATTAAATTGGGGGAGGTGTTTCTATATTTCTTATTAAAAAATGGTCTGCAATTCTACAATTTTCTTTTCTTCTTATGCCCTTGTCCATTTTTTTTTTGCTAACAGTGAGTTCTCAATGCATTCAGCAGCATTCCCTTTTTTATTATCCTCAGAAATATTTGTATAAGGTAAAGATCATCCAGCCCTTTGAGGTATGCTAAAATTTACCTCTGAAACAGCTTCTCTTTCCCAACACACAGATCTTAGCTTGCAGAACTACCTAGTGAAAGAACACCCACATTTAATTGTCCTCCAGCTTTCTACTTCAACCTGTTTAAAATGTACACACACAAAATGAGGAGTTTTAGTCAACAGTTAATAAATTTACCAATATATTTTAACAATTTCTGTATTAATCAATATTTCTTCCATCCTATGTCTTTCCTCTGGAGTACTTTTTATCTTGTTAAAGCACAACCTTTAATATTCTATGAGCATTAAATTTTCTTAGTGTTGGTATGTGCGAAATGTCCTTGTTTTGTTTTCACTTTGAATATTTTAGCTGTATATAAAATTATAAACAGACATATTTTCTCTGAGCACTCTGAATACAGTGGTTATCTTCTGGCATCCAATTTTCCTAATAAGAAGTGTTTTTTTAGTCTAATTATCCTTCCCTTAAATTTAGTATTTCTTCTCTTCCTCATAGTTTCTAAATATTTTGCTAAACCCTTGATGTTCTGCATATTGATCAGGATGTGCCTAAATGTGAGTTTATATTTATCTGTATAACTCAATTCTTAAGAATATATTTTGATCTGAGTACTATCTTTATTCAGCACTACAAATACAGCTTCCCTACCTTCCTTGCATTCTCTTCTTCTGCAAAGCTGATTAGATAGTATGTTAAATTTCTCACTCCCTCTTTGTCTCTCTCCTCTGCTTTGTTTTAATATTAACTTCACAGTTCTCTTTGCTATCTTCTAGGTGATCACCTTTGTATTGACTTCCAATATACTAACTCTCCCGTCATCTGTCTTATCTAGAGTTTATCTCATCTACTGAGTGTCTTACTGGGATGCTGATGTTTTCCCTTGCAAGATTTACTGCTAATGTTGGAATTGATTCTTTACATTAACTTTCTAGTTTTGTTTCTGCCTATTCTTCTTATAGAATATCTTATTCTTTTTACAGCTATTATTTCTTCCCTAATTAAATGAACCGTCTAAGATTATTTGGAGTTACTCTGGCTATAATATAAAGTTAACTTTATTTGAATTATTAATTCTCTGATTTTTGCTTTTGTTTGCTCTCTTCTTCAGCCTTTAGTGTCTTGGTATGATTTGAAATCTAGTTTCTCCTTTTTAAATGACAGAATTCTTAAAATTGTTTTATACCTTCCTCCTCTCCTCTGACTTCACCCCTCTCTGTGTTTACCTGCATCTAGCTTCCTATGATCAGAGTCCAGAATTGGTTTGACAAAAGCAGTTTGAGGTCCCTGCCACTCTGTGAATTAGGGGCACCACAGACACAAATATTTGCCAAAAATCTTCTAATTTAGGTCAGGATCTCAAGACCCTAAGTTCCCTGTCTTTCCTAGGTTTGCAGATCCTTTCAGGCTGTAGTTGCAGCAGCTGCTGGCAGGATTTTTTTTTTTTAAGCCTTCTTTGACAGTGAGTGTTCAAGTAGAAGGATCCATACCCTATCTATGGCTTCAAGCATTAAGCCTGATCCAACCCCAGACCCTTCAACTGAACACTTTCAGTCTGGGCTGGAGGCAAACTTCCAGGCACCACTACATGCTTCTCAGCCTAGAACCCAGAAAGCATGGGTTTCATTCCACCCTACATACCACCTTAAGTAGCTATTCTAGCTCTGATCCACAAGATTGTTTTTGAAATTAGCTTTTGTCTTTCTCTTTTACAGTTTACATACAATAGGCATGTGTATACCCATAATGGCTGGATGAGTCAAAGCACAAATACACTCTGCTATCTTGGCCTATGGTCCCTGCTTCATGTTCAGAGCCCACTACAAAGTATGCGATATGAGGACAGGGCACCTAGTGGTTTGATTCACTATTACATTCCTCAGAGCTGGTGTTCAGTTAAAGATGTATTGAATAAATGAATGAATACAAGTCATTTTCCGAGAAAGACAGCAGGGCCTTCAGTGTTCTCAGTAGACTACAAACACTTGAGGGCAGAAGCCATGTCTGATCTATCATATTGCCTAGTTTAATACCTGTATATGGTAAGTGGTCCATAAATATTTCAAAGGGCCAATATGTTTCTCCTGTTGAATTTCCATACAGCAAAAATTAATGATATCCAAGTAAATGCAGTGTTGCTTTAAAAAATTAAAATCATAATCTAAGTTGTTTTATAAGATGATGGTTCTTCCTTGTAAACTATATATTTTTAAAAAAAGAATGCTTCTTAATGAAAAATATTTCATTCAAGGTTAGAAAGGGTTAGACAGAAGTGGGATATTTTCACTACAATATAAAAGTGGGACATGTCTGACTTTAATTAATCAAGAAATCAAATGAAAGAACTCTTCCTGCTATCTTACAACAGTATCAGGGACCAAACGCAGACAGAATGCTAAGTGAACACAATTCCTCTAGCTGAAATAGCATTTTTCATACCACAGACCGAAGGACAAGGGGACAAAGAAAATGTCCTTGTTGATTAATTACCTTTGGAACCAGGCCCAGTAAGAGGAAAGACTATAGTCTAATGATAAAGCTACAGGTCTACTCTTTGTCCCTTCTCCCCTCCCAAGAAATGGTTCTCTGGTTTTCTAAGACACTTTACACCATGATATCCATAAAGAAAAGATGTTTCTATTATTTTCAAAATAAATTCACATCCTTCTAATCAACAACCACATATTTCTGTACATATTGAGCACCTACTGTATGCCAGGTACTCTGGTTGCTCCAGATTGTTAGAAAATGATTCACTGAGGGGAACAAGCCAAACTCAGACAAATACTTCCACTCAGGTGATCCCTTAATAAGTGCTACTGGCAAATATAGGAAGGGCAGAATGGATGTGGAGGACAATTTAATGAAGACAGAAATTCAAAAGGCCTTGAAGGTTAGGTAAGATTCCTGTGGGAGACACTTCACATCTCTGGGCCTTAGTTTCCTTATCTGTTAACTGAGGAATTTGGGTTAGACAATTTTAACAAGGTTCTTCCCCACTGAAACATTAACCCTTGGTTCTCTTATTTACCTTTCATTACAACATAACTTTCCATGGGGCATTGATAACCCAGTAAACAACCTCCACTGTCCAGAAACTTCTTTACAACAGAGGCAGAAACTTCAGAGACTTTTCCTTCCAGGCAAAGAGAAATACCTCTCCTTCTTCACAAGGTCTCTCTCCTAGATGTGAAGCCTAAAAGGCTGAGAAAAAAGCAGGATGATCCAGAGCCCCCTGACTCAGAGGGCTGATGAAGAAAAGTAAGTCAGCACAGAGCAGCACAGAAGTGCACTTTCAAATATGCAGGTTGATCACCTGCTTCACATCTCTGACCCCGATATGGCTGCATGGAAGGTGCCATCTGAAGAAAAATGGCATTCAAGATTGACAACTGATTAATACACAAGCCTGATTATATGCAAATCATCACTTTCTGTTGACTTAATTGCGATCTGATGTAACATGTATAATTAACACATGTATTTAAAATAAATGTATATCTAATTGATATGCATATTTATAAAATGAATATTTACATTTATATGTTGTCTTTTTTTTAATTGGGGGTGAATTTCCTTCCCACAGAAGTGAGAGGTTAGGGAGTCCTATCATGAGCTAAGACAGAAAACAGAAACAAGGAATGAGAACTTGTTTTCAGTATGTATAGTAGAGAAAGCAGCAAGCTAGCCATCAGAAACCCTAATTCTAGATGTGGCCCTACCCCATGCTGGGTGACTTTCACCTCTGGGTCTATTTCTGTATCTGTGAAAGGAAAGATTGGACAATTTCTAAGTCACATTCTAGCTCTATAATTCTATTATAAATTCACAGAACCCCCCAACCTACAATTTCTTTTGTCAAAATGACTGGACTCCAACCACTGATAATTCAGAGTCTCTCTGATGGCAATTATTGTGCCTAAAAATTTTACTCAGAAGATTCTAGATGCATTCTGGAGCTTGAGGTGCCCTATCTATGCTCACAATGCTCAGAAAGCACCAAGTCCTAAGAACAGACTATCTAAACACACATCTGTGAAATAAGAAGGACATGAAGAGTACACCAGCAGAGGGCAGAACCCTCAGGGAGTAGGACCCAGGAAATAGAAAAAGAGGAACTGGATAAAGTCTAACGAGGTATTATCCTAGAAACACTAAGTAGATGGGGTCTTTGATGGGTGGCTATGAAGAACAGCTTTTAAAAATACAGTAGGCAAATGTGTAACATCCATGCCATTTGGCAGACAAAACTACACAGGAAAAAAAAAAAATGAAGTCCACTTTCATCAGTCTTTCACAAGTAAAGTGACTTGTTATAAAATACTGTATGAGCCAAATTATTAGAAAGACTGAACTCCCCAAAAAGCTCTCAGTAGGCTATGGTCCTGGATATTTTTTTGGCAATATGGTGGAATGAAAAAAGCTGAAAGACGGGGGTGCCTCTCTGTTCCACTCCTGGATAGACAGCAATTTTAAATTGTTGCCTTTTTCCTTCCTGAACTGTCTTCCCTCCTTTAATCACTTTTCATTCTGAAAAAAGTAACTTAGCCCTCCACTAAACAAATCCATCAAAAAAGTGTCCCAGATTCAAGGCTAGTGTTTCAAACATGAGTAAGACATGGTATCTAAGGAGGTTATAATCCAATAAGGGAGACAGTGGAATATACAATTAGCTACAATGCAAAGAGAAAACATCTACCTTAGCACTAGGGGTGGTGGTTAGGGGGAGAGAAGAAAAGCTAGTTAATACACCTGTGAAGGAGCTTTTTAGAAAGTGAAGTCTTAAGGAATGAGGAACTTTTCAAAGAAGGTAGAGGGAAATGTGTCAAAATGATACAAGTGTAGTTATTTTTATCTTCTAGACTTCACTGGTCTGCCCATGATGCTTCTACAGACAGAGCAGCAGGCAACTTCCCCCTGCTTCTGCATGTATCTGGAAAACTAACTGTGCCGGTGCCTCTAAACCAGCCCTCTATGCACACCACACATGGTCTTTGATCCGTGGCCCAGCCCTTTCCTTGCTTGCTGAAATATATCAGACTCATTAGGTACAGAGAGACTTTTTTCATGACAAATGCCTACAAACAATGAAAGCTGCATTTTAACCACAAAGCCAAGCAACACTTAGGACACTGGCCACATTAGGGAAACTAGGCTTATAAATCAAAAGAATCTTAATAATGAATTTGTTGATCACTTGAAATCTACAAGTTACTAACTGACATGACCTCCAGAAGAGGACTGCACACAAGCTCATACACATGCATGTGCTCACACATAGCATTTTACTGCATGTTTCAACACATGCATTTAATATGGCTAACAGTGCCTTTTTGCAAGCAGATGGGAGAGAAAGAGACTTTAAAAGATGGACTCCTATTGTTCCACCAAACAACTTAAAACTGATCGAAGCCTCAGAGGAGAGAAAAACAAAGCCAGGTCTCTGAGGCTTTCTGTCTACCCTTTCAGAAAATCATTGGCGTCCCAGGCAATACTTAGAAAAGTATTAAAATCTGAGCAACACTGGTTTACTTGTTTATATGCATCCCCACAGAATCCCCCACCACATCTACAGAAGCTTCAAAGGCTCCACAACGAGACCCGTCAGGATGTGGGGAGAGGGAGAGAAAAAGACACTCGCAAGCGTTTGGAGACCCAGCCCAGGCATGCAGGCTCTTAGGCATCTGGTTATCCCAACCTGACACTGCGCCTGCAATTTCAGACTGTTTAATTAATTCTGATAATACCACATCGCAGGTGCTGCAGGAAGTATGTTAATTTAAGATCACATCTTACAAATTCCCACAGGTTTCATTCGAACCTAATAAATGAAATAATCTTCACCATAAGTGCCCTGCTTACCTAATTAGGCATAGGGTGACAAAGCAGTCACACTTGGGGTACACACCAGTGCCACTGGTCACCTTCAAAAGCATGACCGGCCAACAGGCTCCTTCTCCAGGTTTCTATCAAACACACATCAAATAAGGGTCCACACTGCCCTTTCTCCACCAGCAACCCTGTTTTTTTCTTTCTCAATTTCTTTTCTTGTCTTTTTAAATGCATCTCTAGGGCTGGGTGCTGTGAAATCTCACCACGTTCAAACTAAACTTTAGTTCTAATTTCATATTAATTAGCTAACAAATACCATAAGCCACCTTATTTTTAACCAATGGGTTAGAAATAACCCATTGGTTCTTCCCATAGTGATGAGTCACTAAAGGGAACTTTCCAGTACTACCTGAACCAGCAGCAACATAAATGTCATTTCACCATCCCTATCTTTCAAGTTCCACATAATGCACCCACTTTCAGAAACAAGCCTTCTGTTGTGAAATGGGTACAAAACCCTGGAATGCTCTCACCTCCAACCCTCACATGATTCAGCCACGTCCATACTGAAGAATTATCCCATCACTGAGGCCTTTCCTGACCAACCAAATGAAAGAGCAGCCCCATTCCTACAGATGCACCCTGGCCTCCCTACACAAAAGGATTTGGCTACCATAATACCTGGCTGGTTTTAATAGTGTAGAGAAACAGTTACTAACCCGCTCATTAGATTCACCTGAGGAGCCTCACAGCCAATGTCCAGCCCATGCTGCCACCAATATGTCTGGTGTGGGCTCCACACTTCAGTATCTGTTAGGTAAGAGTTGAAAGCCTCTGCTGCAGAGACTCAAATGGACTCAGACTTGGTCTGACGAGTCATTTAATGGGGATAGTCTATTTTGACCATCTACATGATCAAATAGATCAACCCTTTCCCTAATTCTCAGTGGATTGCACAAAAGCTATATTTGCTTCACTTTGGTTTATACAGACCCCAGTTTCAGAGCCCCCAGGCAGAAAGAATTGATCTTAATTCCTGGTTCCTAGCCTGGCTTCCTTGTAGCCAGTGAACAGTAGTGACATCTGGTATTTTTCTTGGCCCCATTGTCAACACTCTCTAGATTGAATAAACTGAGACAAGATATAAAAATATGGCCTCCAGCCTTCAGACGCCTTGTCAAACAGGTGAAATGCACTACCTTCTTTTAACTAAGACCTGGCTCTCTCCTTGGCTCACACTGACTCTCCCACTCCTTCCCCTAGCATGCCTCAATTGGGATCTGACAGAAAAAGTCAGCCTTAACTAGATGCAGAAACCCAAACATTGGTTTCTTTGCTGGGAAAAAAAATGTTCAGAGTGGCTGCATCTGCAACATACCTCTCTACATAGCTTCCACCTCCTGAAGGGTATGGAACTGGGCCTCAGTATTGTTCCCTTTCCACACTGGTTACAGGAACATTGCACTGGACTGGTCCAGTTCTCAAGTTTCTAGATTCAATTGGCTTCTCCCGTTTTCCATTTTCTGAGCCTGGCTTTGAACAAAAGTTGAACAAATCTCCAAACCTCAGAGGGGAAACCCAGAAAACACTGCCAGGTTTTTCTAACCCCTGCTTGAAATAATCAAACCCCCAGTGTACGCCCAAACTCAGCCAATGCTGGCTCAGCTGCCAGCCCCAGCCTTGCTAAAAAATTCATAAACCACAGAACAGCTGGGCCACAGTCTGCTTTCAGAGCAAAGCATCCACTATCAGGTTTTCATCTAGGCACAACTGAAGAACTGAGTATTTATTCCTGACAGAGACTTGAAAGAGGAAATCTTACTGGCTGTCTGCTTAGAGTCACATGAGGACAGATTTGATGGGAATCCAATGCATATTCCAACTAGATAAAAGATATTATTCATTCCTAAAATGTCTTCAGAGACTCCATTAATGGAGAAATTCCAAGTGACAGAAATAAAAAAGAAAGAAAGAAAGAAAACCCTCTAATATCTACATACAACTGCATTAGGATAGATCAGGGGAAGGAATGCTTAATATTTAGGCCCTCCCTACAATCACGTTTCTTTCCTTTTCATCACAAAAGATGAGAACTGGCTGGGGAAAGTCACAGGGAAAGAGGTGCCCCCTGGAAAACATATGGGACCAGTTAAACACTCCTTTTTCCTAACGGGAGAGATTTCATTAGAAAGTTGCCATATTTTGACAATTTCTATGGAGACTCATCCTGCCATAAATTTCCTCAATTGTGACAGGTTATGATAAATATAAAAGGTATCTTGTTGGTATGTCATCAATATTCAATGCATGGTAAAATAGACACTTAAAATTTTTTTAACTTTATCATTTCTCCTAAGACTACATCCAAGGAAGAAGGTGGAGAAGCCAAACCCCTGAAATCTTGTACCTAATCCAATGGGAAGCCCAAATCAAGGTTCTTAGATTCAGGAAAACCATTTTTCTAATACCATATTCTAAACCATTTTCTGATTTGTTTTACAATGAAAGCGAGTCTTCTTGCACTCACACTAATCACATCTCTCTGTAAATCAGCCTTTCTATACATTTGCAAGGCAATAATAATAACTGCTCATAATGGTGCTCTTTAAGTCCTGTAAGAATCTCCATAGTCATAACAAAAATAATGTTTTGTTCTCAGTCTTTGAAAACAAATTATTTAGAAATAATATACATGATCCTAAGTTAACTGCCTTTAATTCCATTTTCCTTACATGCCAAATAATGTGTCCAACTCAACAAATATCAGATGGATGGATGGACAGAGACACAAACAGATGGATGAATGAACAGAAGAAGAGACAGAGAGAGAGAGAGAGGAAGGGAGGGAGGGAAGGAAGGAGGGAAGAAAGGACTTTACCACAACCTAAAAATACATTGCCTGCTTTAGATAAATTAACCAGCTTTCCCCAGAGCCAGTTTATGGATTAGAAGTTCTACTCCCCACTTTCATATTTCTAATAACCTATATTAAATTCATTCTTTATTTTCACAACTTCTAGAAAAACACTAATATAAATAAGAGATGAAACAAGCAAGGCACAGGTTTTAAATTAGATCAGTACCAGTCTGAATGCCATAGATAATACTTTGGATTTGTATCAGACTTTCATGTTCCAAAACATCCCCACAAACACTACTTTGAATCCTCAGAACCCTGAGATAGATGTGGCAGGTAAATCATTACCAATTTCAGATGAGGAGGCAGAGGTCAAGAGAAATTAAAGGCTTCCCTCAAGTCACATGGCTGGTTTGAGATGGGATCAGAATCAGACCCAAGAATCTCATCTCAGCAGTCTTCTCCATCTTGAGAAAGTTCTCAAGTTAGAGAATATGCCCCCTGGCCAGGAATAAAAACAGTGGCTGAGCACCTTTCAGAAGTCTAGGCACACTTAACTCTAGAACCCCAGGCACACATAAAGCTGACCAATTTTCCCAAAACAGGGTAATACCAATACCTTGCTTAACCGTCCCCAAGCTATTATTCTTGCTTTAACCTCCCATCTGCTTTCCCTCTCCCCCTTTCACCATCTTCTCGCATCACCTAGTCCAGTCACCTCTTCCTCCTTTGAGCTCTTACAATGTGTACCTTTCATGGCACTTGTCACACATTAACTTTGTCACATCTCTCACCTAACTGTCTTGAATTTTACTTTACATCTTGAATTGCCATTGTATACAATTAAGCTTATATCCACAAATGAACTGGACTTCAGCACAGAGAAGACACAGAGTGGACCTCTGTTCTTTCTAGCACATAACTGATTACTTCCATCTTAACTAACAGCCAAGCCCCTTGTCCTAGTAATTGTACCCCTGTTGAGAAACACTCCTTGCCACTCTCAGTCCCTATGGGTTGAGGTCGCCAAAACCTTCTTCCTCCCCCAGGGATGGACACGTGATCAAACCAACCTATGAGACTCAATTCTGAGATTTTTCAATTGCAGAAAGAGAAGCTAGCTTTCTGCTAACACTGCCAACAGAGTGATATAAGTCCAGAGGTACTGGGATCCCCATGTGGAACCTAAGTCTGAATCCAGGAGGGAAAAAGTAGAACCAAGGGATGCACAATTCTTGGTCCCGATGAGAAGATCTTGACCTAGCCCCTGGATTTTGGAGGGGGTGGGGTGTACATGAACTATGTATTTCCTTTGTTTTAAATCAGTTAGGGTCACCTCATTTTTTTTTTTTTAGGAGAGCCTTTGGAAGGCAATTTGATTAGGGAAGAGATCTTTCTGGGAAATAAGTATGCATAGCAATCTTCTTTTTTTTTTTAATTTTAATTTTAATTTTATTTTTTATTTTTAATATTTTTAAGATTTATTTTATTTTTTCAGTGTTCCAAGATTATGCACCACACCCAGTGCTCTATGCAGTACATGCCCTCCTTAATACCCACCTCCAGGCTCTCCCAACCACACTCCCACAAAAACCCTCAATTTGTTTTTTAGAGTCCACAGTCCCTCATGGTTCATCTCCCCCTCCAATTTCCCCCAACCCCCTTCTCTTTTCCTCTCCTTCTCCCAATGAGCCCCAAACATAAATTTCCCCAAACCCACCCAAACCCATTTCCCTGGCTTTTTCTTCCTGCTGGCTTCTGAGAGTGAGCTAAGGTCTAATTCATAGTGCCATGAATCCTTATAGCCTCCCACAAATGACCAGGCCACAAGATTGCCTAGTTTCCTATCTATAAAATGATAATTATAATCTCTGGCTTACAAACTGCTTAAAGGAATTAAGGGGCATGATGGGGTGCCTGGGTGCCTCAGTCTCCTTCTCCCAATGTCCTCTCTGTTATTCCATTATATAATTAAACATTTAAATCATGTTTAATTCAACAAAGAATGAGTGTTAATTTCCTCAAACCTCAGAAGGCACCACAGTGAAGGTTGGGAGATAATGGGCAAGAATTTGTCCTTTATTGTCCAATTTTTAATAAAAATTTGAATAACAGAGGAATGTTCATAGGGTTTGTGCTAAGACAGTATTTGCCAGCATCATAACACTAGGACAACCTTATAACCTCTATAGATTTAGTTCACTCATTAATTTTTGGCACCTCCATAGAGAAGATGAGATAAGATGACATCTATAAATACCTTTATAGTACCTGGAACACAGTAGGTGCTCAATGTAGTACATTTGTCTTTTCTATATGATCTCCCTGATATGAGGAAGTGGAGATGCAACATGGTGGGTTAAGGGGGTAGGAGAAGAATAAATGAAACAAGATGGGATTGGGAGGGAGACAATCTTTTGTCTTTTCACTTAATCTTTTGGGAGATTAAGTGACTCTTAATCTCACAAAACAAACTGAGGGTTGCTGGGGGGAGGGGGGTTGGGAGAAGGGGGGTGGGGCTATGGACACTGGGGAGGGTATGTGCTATGGTGAGTGCTATGAAGTGTGTAAACCTGGCGATTCACATACCTGTACCCCGGGGCATAGCAATCTTCTATATACAGAATAAAACTAGAAAGATTTTTTAAATGCTTCTAATTAAAACTTTACAAAAGGATGAGAAAAGTTGCACTGTCCACAGAAAAATCAAAAAAAATTGCATGAAATTATGTTAATGTTAGTCATTAAAATCATTATGACGACTGTTCTTCATCAATTCTTACATACACATTATTCTCACACTTTAACAACCCTGAAATCAGAATGTGTGACACAATCAGTGAGATCATATAATCTCTGGGCTTGAATTAAAGTTGAATTATTCCGGAGAGGATTGCATATTTGTTTCTACTAGTCAGAGTTATCTGAGCCTACTTGAAAATAATTTCTTTGCTTGAGGTACTGGACCATACCACTAATGTGAATTCAGACTGCAGACCTGTGTACCAGGTACTGGCTCAAATTCTCAGAGAGATTTGGATTTTCTTCCCTCCACAGAGGGCCGAGGCTGAGATATCCAGGTTTCTTTGCTGGCCCTTCTGGAGAATTTTCCTTTACCTTTTCTCAGAGTAAGTAGCTCTTTGGTATCATGCCTTTATGTAAAGATCTCCTGTTCAGCTCCCTACCTTGGATACTTTTTCTTTATGCAAGTGATAAGCTCAGGAGCTGCCCTGGTACATATCTGTTAGTTCAGACTCTGGCTCCTAGTGAGAAAAAGACACCCATGGAAGCATCAGGTAGGTAATTCAAAAGACTTGTCCTTCTTTTAACTTCATAGTCATCTTTGCTTTCTCAGGCCATTTTATCATAATTCATCAATGTCAAGATACCATCTATTGTAAAAAAAAAAAAAAGCATTGTTATTATGTATATCACTTGCATAAAGAAAAAGTATCCAAGGGCGCCTGGGTGGCTCAATGGGTTAAAGCCTCTGCCTTCGGCTCAGGTCATGATCCCAGGGTCCTAGGATCGAGTCCTGCATCAGGCTCTCTGCTCAGCAGGGAGCCTGCTTCCCTTCCTCTCCCTCTGCCTGCCTCAGCCTACTTGTGATTTCTGTCTGACAAATAAATAAATAAAATCTTAAAAAAAAAAAAAGAAAAGAAAAGAAAAAGTATCCAAGATAGGAAGCTGAATAGGAGATCTTTACATAAAGGCATGATACCAAAAAGCTACTTACTGGGAACCAGAGTCTGAACTAATAGAGACTGTGCTGCAAACATCTTTCTAAACCTCACTGAGTCTTCAGTAAGGCCAGAAATATAGTAGTTTCTCAATAATCATTTAGTTTCTGAATTAACTAAATTAATGACTGATCAGAATTTTATGAACCTAAATGCAACTAAGCAGCAGAGGAAAATGTACCAGGGCAGCTCCTGGGCTGAAATGCCTTCTAAACATGAGCTCAAGATGAGGTCCCTATTAAAAAGGGTTCTCCTTTTTAAAAAGCCCAATTAAATATCCCTCCATATTGTGTCACCCCACTGGGAACATGAGTATACACATGTCTGGAGGCACATGTTACAATTAAAATGGTTTTCTACAATTTCATTTAAACTTTACTGGATACTCAGGTAGTCCATTCTAAGTACCCACTTTGGTAACAGTGGTTCAAGTACCAAATAAGGTTTCTTTTCATTCAATTGAACTTCCAGAAATGCCACAATATTACTCTCCAGTATTATAGAAAATGATTCCAGAGAAGGTTAAACAACATGCAACCTTTCACCCTCTAACTCTATTACTGCTGAGGTGAAACCTTTGTTAAATCCAGATTTATAACCCTTCTCGGTTCATCCTGCCGAGTGGTTCTGCAAGCACAGAGCTTGCATTTGTTGCTAGAGAGAAAACATTTGCTCAGTGAATTCTCTTGGTCTTTATCTCCATTCTCTTGAGGATTGTTAGAAAATAGAGCATTGACTCCTAGTCTCTTTCTTTTTCTCTCTTTCCCCTCAGAGCCTCTTGCTGTATAACAAGATTGTTAAAGACAAATTGCTAACCATCCCTCTTACACACACACCTCATTAAACTGGTTGCACAATTTTCTTTCATTCTTTCTCCAGGGTTGCTATAGGAATACAGTCATTTATAATAACTGCCACTGTTGAGTATAACTGCCGGGCTCAGGTGAGAGTGTATGTATACCCTTTGTTTTGCAAAAGGCTTTCAGGTACAAGTAATTTAGTTCTGTTTCCTTAGATGAATGACTAGCATATTAGAAGACCTTAGGTCACCTGGGGTTCATGCTGGTTCTTAATGAATTCTGTTGAAATTCCAGAAACTACATAAGAGACTTCTGAATGGGCACATCTTACAGTTGATTTCTCATCATACTCCTCAACATTCTTAAAAAGCTAATGTAAAAGGTTAAGAGTAGGCCTCCCTACCACCTCAGTTCACTCAATTAAAATCCCAAGTTTAGAATTTCTTTGTAGAATCTAACAGAGAAAATCCAGAAAGAAAGCACATATGTTGGGCAGGGCACATGCCTACAAATCAGGAGGTCACCAGTATAATTCAGTTCTGCTGCTCTCCTTTCTATGGCATTTGAGCCTCAGTTTCTCCATGTATGAAATGAAAATTAAAATACCCTCCAACTACCTAACTGAGATCCTAAAACTATTCCAAATAATAATTTTTGTGGAAGTGCTTTGACAAGTGTAAAACAGCAAATATATGTAAGGTATTACTATACACATACTAATGGGCTCTCAGAATTAAGCATTTTCTATGTGACTCAAAGGGCTTACTGGGGGGATCAGATACACAAAGAACAGGAAGGAAAGCCAGTAGCAACATGCTTTCTGGGACTCTCAGGGCCTCCAGAACCCAGTTCTAAATATCACAGGCCACAATGTTGAGCACGATCTGTGGAGCTGAAAGCCCAGGAAAAATATCAGGTCATCTGTTGAGCCACTTGCCAGCAAGGTCATGGAACTGAAAACAGTAACTGCAGTTTATGAGAGGGAATAATCTCAAAATCCAAATATGGTAAATGCAGGGAGTCTGGCGATGAACACTGCAGTAAGAAAACAAGGAGGAAAGCCAAGCCTCTCAGGGCTCAGACCAGTAATGGAGGCTCTTGGCCATGCCTGGCCTTGCCCAGTGGCCAGCACTAAAGCTCTTCAATCAGCCATCTAAGCTCCATCCTGTGCCTGAGCCAGTGTCTCCATGACTGACAGCAATATGGCTGCCCTGCCAGTCTAGCTGATGAGACTGGAGTTGATCTCATTGCCCTAGAGTCCCAGGCAACCACATACTCACCCAATGAAGCCCTCCCAAAATCTCATTAAAACTGTCTTCCACATGATTACTACTTGAAGCCATATACTGAGCCTAACCCAACAAAAGCCAAGTCTGTTACATTCTTTGATCACTCTTATTAAGGTCAACCTACAGCCTGCTAATTCCCTTGGCAGAGCCTGCCTTTTCCCAGCCCACTGCCCCTGCCTTCCTCAACTCACCAATACAATGCCCTTGTCTCACTACCAGCAGTCTGGGCTTAGAGAAGCCACAGTTACTCTTTCAAACCAACATAATTTTGTAAGCAATTGTATTATGGTGAAGAGAAAAAAAAACAAAAAAAAAAAAACAAAAAAAAACCACTGTTCTTAGAGGCAGAAAGCCTGTGATCAATTCTCAGAACCCACAATTTATAAATTGGCAAGAATCTGGATGAGTGTCTCTCCAAGCTTCATTTTCTTCCCCTGAAGAAAAAGCAGAATAACAGTACCTTCCACAGAGTTATCCTCAAATTGAGTGAATATGTCTGAAAAAACTATGTAAACTATAATGTGCAATAAAACTTAAGAAGCTTTTTGTGCACCTGGGTGGCTCAGTTAAATGTCCAGCTCTTGGTTTCAGCTCAGGTCATGATGTCATGGGTCGAGGGATGGAGCTCCGCATAGGGCTCAGTGCTTAGCAGAGAGCACTCACTCCACTAGTGTATGAGCATAGTTGCATGCTCTCTTCCTCTCTCTCAAATGAATAAATAAATCTTTAAACAAAAAAAAAAATAAAAATAAAAATAAAACCTTAAGAAGTTTTCAGTTGCCCAGAAATAAAATATGTAGAATTTATATTACTGGAATCTAAGCTATTAATGAAAGATTTGTTAAATGAATACATGAAGGAATAAAATCTAAATCTCACATTTTGAAATAAAATCTATACATTAGATTAAAATATACATTAGATTAAAATATACATTAATCTAAAAAAATAATAAAATATCCATTAATTCTATAAAAGAGCTCTCTGTATCTAAGATCCTAGAAGTAACCTAAATTTTTCAATAAAAACCTTCTTACATATTATGGTAACTGTCTCTTCCTCTAAAGCCTTACTGTCAACACCTACTGTCAGTCCCTGCCACTTTGCGATCTATTTTTATGGCAATTACCTCCTAACTGCTCTCCCCCGCTCTGGTTGGGGTTGAGGAGACCCACAGGCAGAGGACGCCACCAGGGTTGTGAGTTGCAATAAACCAGAGTAATAGATGGAGGCAGAATCTAGTCAGGACTGAAAGGCAGCCAAAGTAGTGCCCAGAAAAGGAATGCCAACTCATGAGACTAAAATCGGGCCGGGCAAGGAGATAACCAGGAGCATCAGAGCTGAGGGAGCAATTAGAATGGGAGGGGAAGTCAAGATGCAAATGTTCAACACATAGAACCTAGAATTCATGGCTGGGGGACTGAGACAGAACATAAACTACCAATTTTATAAGCCCTGGTCATGAGACAATGTCACATCTGCCTCAGTTTGATGCTTTTGAAGACCTTCATTTCACCTTTCCCCAGGGCAATGTCTGCCTTTTGAGCAGGTGAATGAATACCCCTCTGACATCATCAGCCTCTCTAATATATAGTTTGTCCTATGTTCAATTCACACACTTAAGGTTTACTGTGTTCAGACCCCTTTTTGCACCAAAACTTCCAATGTCTAGTCCCAGCCCCTTACACAAATCCCCCTCTCCTGACCTTAGTGCTCCAGTCTTCTGGGCCCAAATGACCTACTTATCACCTTTTATTCCACCCTGCCACAATCTTACTTCTTTCAAGCACTTGTCCCCCAGATCATCTGACTCCCTCCCATTTCAGTGCTCTTCTTATACAGTTCCTCCCATCTAGAAAACCACCGCCCTTCTCTCCACTTCTCTAGATTCTATACTAGGTTCTTCAAGACACAACACAACACTCTCTTCCCCCAAGAAGTATTCCAGGATTCCTGTGCCTACAATTGTTGGTTCTCATCTGAACCCCTTTAGCCCCTGGAGGGGGTGTTAGCAGTTTGGGATAAATTGCTCTTACAAGATACTGTTGCACTGTTATCTTTTATCATCTCTACTATTCATTCTTTCCTGTTTATGTCTTAATGAAAATCTTGTCATTATTTTTTGTATCTCCCAAGTGCCTAAGAATGATGCTTCAATTACAGCAAGTCCTTAACAAATACCCATTAATTACTCTATTGAAATTGTCGGCTTTACGCTTACTCTAAAGACTTCCTTCTATCTGTCCTCAGAAATCTAATTCTAAGGCAAGCAGCAGCAGAGCAGTGGCAATGAGTATACTCTTGAGATCACCAAAATTCAAATCCTTATGGTTCTGCTTACCACCTGTGTGACTACACCACTAAACCTCTCTATGCCTAAATCCCACCCACAGAGCTGCTTTGATGCCTAAACAAAGCCACATAAATCACTGATGTTCTTAACCTACATACAGTAAGTTCTTAATAAAAGATAACTATTATTACAGGTAAAAAAAAAAGAGAGAGAGAGAGAACACATTCAATGTCTGCACATTTTAGATCTTCTATTGTACATACTATAAGCTGAGAGAACCTATAAATGCAAATAATTAAATTTATTATGATTCCTTGAATGCCTAAATTAACTCAAAATGTTTTTCCTGCATATAGATTGATGTTCTATAATTTCTTGAGGGACATTAAACATATTTTAGTTGACTCTCTGGGATTTAGGTTAAGTTTTGCAATCTTGGAATCGTTAAAAGAACTCAAGTCCTTTGGTTCAACAAAAGAAAAGAGAAAAAAGAAGGAGAAGCATTCTGCCCTCTTACTATCTTTCAATTGTTCTCATTCCTCAAAATGGAGCTTGATTGTTTTTAATAGCAAAAATGTTGCCACAGACCGATCCAAAATCGATTTATTAAAATTGACAGATTATCCAATCTTTTACCATAAAAGAATGCACACACTCTGTGAAGCTTTTCTCCAAGAAACCTGAGGTTGCAAACGCCTTCCTAGAATGCTATCAATTTAAATGATTGAAAAAAACAACACATAATAAGTGACAGATTTTTCAAATCAGATAAAGATGGGAACCAGATTATCTGTCTGGGGGTGATAGATTGCAGCAATAATAAATTCACTTGAAGACACTGGATCAATTTTTAATCAAGCCAAGAATTATTATTGCAGAAAGATAAAATGACCCATGAGAAGATGCCTTAATTTTCCACCAATCAAATTATAGCCTTTCTAAATAAGATGTAATGAGATCCATGGAATATCCAGGTTACACATCCCACCTAATTACCCATGTTCCCTGTCATGTAGTGATATACTAGTGGTAAACTGACCTCTGAATTTGCCCAGATGAAAAGGTAATTAGTTTTTCCACCAGGCTGTAGTGAAAATAACAGCAGTGACACATGTCATCTCCTTCCACCAAGTCACAGTCTCTGAGGTGTTTGTTCTTAAAATATACAGGATATGACCTACTGGGTAATAAACTACACAGTCATTAAGTGAAGCTTGTGTCTGACAGAAAAACAGCCGCCATCTCTAAGTTGCGAAAAAAGGGCCTGGAGGTAAAGCAAATCAGTCTACACTTGACATTAAACTTTATCAGCAGGGAACAATGCCTCCCCCACCCTCCCCAAGGAGCTACCAATCAGGAAATGGAACTTGTAATTACTGACGACTGTGAAGACCTTGTAGAAAGATCCATATGTTCCATCTGCCCCACTTGTTCCCATCTCTTCTTTCAAGATTTGGGATCTCCCCAATTCAGGTTCCTTTCCTCATCTAAAAGCTACTGATAAGAGATTCAGTATAAATACAGCTATTCCCCTGAACTAATCCCAGTTAGCATCCCTTCACCATTCATTCATTCATTCAACAAACACCTAAATTTCCCTTCCATTTCTCCAGTTCTTAAAACAGATAATCCCACTCACCCAGATAAACTTTCCTCATCAGAACTATTTAGTCTTCATCCCTGCTGCTGAACATCGCTAAGCTCTTCTAGCATCAGGATTTCCTATGTTTACTAGAAATTTATTCAACTTAGCACTTATTTCAGTCCACTCTTCATCTCCTACTAATGCTTATGTGTGCCTGTAAAGAGACTATTAGTAAATTAGTGACCAAGGGTCATGTTTAAGCTTCCAATGTTAATGATAATCAGTTGTTGGTTTTGAAATGAATCTTTCATTTATTCCTGTCATTAAATCCTTTGAAGAACTGCTTCCATTTCACCCAGAGTATGAGAATTGCAAGATCTTATATTTTCAAACTGTTTGACCAACTGTCAAATTAGAGCCCTCAGAAAGAATCTTTTAAGATAATAATAATCCTTCATGATGGGGCTTACATCTGGAACTCAATAAATGCACTTACTACAAGAAATTTTTTGCCCAATAATGTTTGCCCAAGTTTCTTTTTCATTATTACATACACATTTAACCCATTTCTGGTAATATGTGATCCTTTATCATATTCAAGTCATCCTTACAGAAAGGGCAAAATAATGACCAAAAAATGCTAATTATTCTAATGTAACACTAGATGTCATTTTATTCAGCTGCAGATCTCAACACTGATAATCCTAAAATTAGTTTTAAAATAACAAACAAATATTAGTAGTTTTGTTATTTTTATTATTTAGTACATCATATATGTTATGGACTGAATGTGAACATATTCATGTGTTGAAGCCCTCACCCCAAAATTTGATGGCGTTTGGAGACAGAACCTTTGGGAGATTATGTAATTAGATTTAGATGAGGAGGTCATGAGGGTAGAGCACCCATGATGGATTCAGTGCCTCTTTAAGAAGAGAAAGAGACACAAGAGCCTTTTCTTTCTCTGCCATGTTAGAAGCAAGTTGGCAGCTGTCTGCAAGCCAGGAAAAGGACCTGCACCAAGAACTGAATCTGCCAACATCTTTATCTTGGACTTCTCAGCATTTAGAACTGTGAGCAATAAATGTCCTTTGTTTAAGCCACTCAGTCTATAGTATTTTGTCACAGCAGCACTAGCTAAGACAATATATAAATACACAAATAATTATTGCATTAAACATTATATTAACATAGAATAATACATAATGCATGAAATAATATCAACTAACATTCTTGGAGGCACTCTGTTAACAGTTTCACATTCACTGTCTTAACCCAACAGCTTGAGAAGTAACTCCTTCTTTAATTTTTCAAATGAAAAATTTGAGGCTTAAGGGGGGTAAGTAACTTGCACAAGGTCCCATGAAGGAGGAGAACGTAGGCAATATGTCTCCACACTTACCCACTAAGATACAAACTGTACTTTCTGAGGAATTGGTCATGTTCATCTTAAGTAAGATTATAATTCCAAAACACCTGCCACTGCTACAATGTCCCCCTAGTGATTTTTCCCCATTTTTATGGTATCTTGGCTTTGGGTGTTACTGCCTCCTCTGGGCACTCCATTTTGGAAATAATTGGCTCAAGCACAAAGGGAGTTATCCTCAGTTTAACGAATTCTAGCAATTCACCATTGTGCTACCCCTTCCTTTTTAATTTACTAATAACAATTACAACAAAAATTGGCATGCTGTATAAATTCTTACATATTCTCTTTACCTTAAAATATCATCTCTGGAAATCTTAAAAAGTGATGTATTAAGATTTATGGCTTATTACCAGTAATACAGCTATAGCCAATTGATTATAAAAGCCAACTGTTCTTAAGTAATTCAAAATGCCCACTAAATCATTGAACACTACAACAAAAACTTACAATGTATTATATGCTGGCTAACTGAACATAATAAAAAAAAATTAGTTAAAACACACAAAATGCCCGTTGTGGTGAATGGAACATAATATGTCTTTGGAATATTAACATTTAAAATATCACTTTGCATGCAGAGAAAGGGGAACCTCTTGCAATGTTGGTAGAAAGGCAAACTAGTATAGCCACTCTGGAGAAGAGTGTGGAAGCTCCTCAAAAAACTGAAAACAGAACTACCCTATGATCCAGCAATTGCACTACTAGGTATTTACCCAAAGGATACAGACATACAGATTTTAAGGGGTACATGCACCCTGATATTTAAACAGCATCATCAACAATAGCTAAACTATAGAGAGAGCCCCAATGTCCACCATCTGGTGAATGAAAAAAGAAGATGTGGCATATATAGATGTATATATGTGTTTATACACACATACACACACCATGGAGTATTACTCAGCCATCGGAAAGAACGAAATCTTGCCATTTTAAATGATATGGATGGAGCTAGAATGTATAATGCTAAGTGAAATAAGTCAATCAGAGAAAGACAAATACCATATGATTTCACTCATATATGGAATTTAAGAAACAAAACAGAGGAACATATGTGAAGGGGGAGAGGGAGAGTGGAAAGTAAATTGCAAGAAACTCTTAATGACAGAGAACAAGCTGGGGGTTGATGGAGGATAGGAGAGATAGGTGCTGGGTATTAAAGAAGGTACTTGGGATGAGCACTAGTTTTTGTATGTAAGTTTTGTATGTAAGTAGTGAATCACTGAATTCTACTCCTGAAACAAACATTGCTCTGTATGTTAACTAAGTAAAATTTAAATAAAATTTTTTTAAATGAAGAAATACATAAAATTTTCTTTGCATTCTTGCACTTGATCAAATCAATACTTAGACATTAACTAAATACATGCTGCTGCCCCCATAGTACATTTTTATGGGTAAAGCTTCATAATTATGTAAGTACAGAAAGATGTTCATGGATTTATATATCTGTATTTTCCAAATACTGACAAGTAGCTCAGGTATTCAACAGTAAATGCAAATTTGTATCAATGAAAACCATTTTAAGTTTTAGAATGTTACAAATCCATTGATTCTCATGGTCTCAAATTAACATATAGTACTGTCACTCTTATATGTTGATATGGCTAAAAGATTTTATGTCAACCAAGAGATTTGCTACACATCACTTTCATTGATTTGCTGCTTATTTTTACACAGTTTGCTGATACCCACTCCAACACCATAAAACTTACTCTCAAAATATCCTAAAAGTACACTGAGGCCTTCTTCCAAAAATGTGTAATTGCCAATATGTAACGCTTAAGAAATTGCTTCCAGCACTCAGATAGGACCAACAAAATGGGACCTGCTAGCCAAGGGTCTGGTTCTGAATTCCTTTTGCCTGGCAACTAAGACAGTATGGTAACAGTGAAAAGGATTCAAACTTCTTTAGATATACCTCTTCCATCTCTCTGCTTAAGAAAGTCCAATGAGCGAAGAGTATGAGTATGAGTACCAAGAAAGTAAAAACTGAACGATACCAGAGTTTGGAGTGAGAAAGGATATTAACTTAGTTTTAAATAAGGTGAATTTAGGAACATTTGGGACAGACAGATAAGCATCCAGTAAATAATTCAGATTTAAGTATCTGGGGTTGAGATAAGAGACTGAGCTGGAAAGCCAGACCAAGTTTAGCTGTTGCTTTGTTAAGAAAATAGCAGAGCTTTCAAATCTCCTGAACTTGTTCTTTTAAAGGAAAACAAAAGAACATCATACATTTACTGAAGGTAGTGATGTTCTCAGTCATTAAGCACTGAAGCATCATATAAACACAGGATGTGTTATTGAAGGGGACACAACAGAGTTTACAGCAAGTTCAAGACTCAGAAAAGGGAGAGCTGGAAACATAGCTCCCAGTCCTCACTTCCTGCAACATAATCATCCATCCATTCAGCATTCCATGGAACCTATATCGTCCTTTATAATATCTACTCCCCACTCAGTGGTTTGAAACATTCTGTTTGAAACAGAATGTGTTTGAAACATTCTGTCTGTAGCAATAAATGTTCCTAAAGACTATTTTGTCAAGGTCATTAGGATGCTTTCTGAAATGCCTCTACTTGTAACTAGGACATTCACTAAGAAGGGTTCTTTGTGAGGAAACTGGGCCACTCAAATCATATATTAAAATGTCCTCCTAACTTTCAAAAAAGAAAGAAAAAAATGATTAAGTAAATGCTTAATGTTTATTATAGGTAGAATCTTAAGTCAAATTTATGATGCACTAGATTTATATGTTTTATATTATATATACTTTACAGTTCATTGAGATTTCTTATATAATCAATGTGTACAGTATATTTAAGCCCATTTATATGACAAACCATTATTTTATTCTTGAAAATTATTATAGAGGTTTATAGCTATCACATCTTTGCTTTTAGGATGTATTTTTGTCACATCTATGGTTTATTTAATGGCAGGTCCTTGGTCAGGAATGCAATGCCCAATTACAACACACTGTAATTATGGGAAAAGGTGACTGGTTTTTGAAAGAATTTCCAGGAACAGACTGTGGTAGAAGGAAGAGACAAACTGTGCTTTGAAAAGAACAACTCTCATGAGTAAGAATGTGGGTGCATGCCCTATGTACATGTAAAACCCCTTCTCTAAACAAAACATACCACTAGACACTCTCTTCCTCCATTCAGGTTTAGAAAGACACATGATTCTTTTGAGATGTCTTGTATCATTCTTACAGGCTTAGCAATGAAAAAGGAAGGACTACACATGATTATCCACACATCCATCATACACCCCACCAATAAAAGCCATGTTGGCCTCTCAGATATTGTCACCCCATCTCAGTAACTTCAAGTGGTTTCTGTCTTCTGGCCATCCTTAGTGAATGAAAAATAAGCTCAGCTGCTTCCTCTGAATCTCTGTTAGGAATGGTGCAATGGTATAGAATCCATGTGAAAAATCCACAACTCCGAGGTTCAAGTCAGGGACTTGAGAGCAACTCTAATAGTCCCGATTCCTAAAATGTCCACTTTTTCCACAAAGGTTTCTTTAGTACATTATGTTCAAATCTTCTAAGAGAATTCCCTGAAGGATACTACTTAATAACAGGTAGAAAATGGCATAAATAGCAATTTTTAAAATGAAAAGTACCCTTCTTATTCACTTAAAAAATTACATTCTATAAATATGGCAAATGAATGAATGAAAAATTCCAGATGTCTGGAAAGGCTGGGATACCAAATAGAACAGAAGATTTGGAGAATTTCTGGTCTGCCTCCAACAAACCATTGCATTTGATGCATTACAAGATTAGGCCATGAACCTATGTAAACTCATCCTTTACATCCAAGTTTAAGCAATTATGTTTTAGAAACATTTCTTTGATTGCTTAAGCCATAGGGCATACCTTGACTGGCAGTAGTAGCAATAGAGTTCATGCCAAGTAATGTGCCTGGAAGTAAGGGAATGAAAAGACCCCTATGAGATCAGGATAACAAATCTGGCTACTCTAGTGGCAAGACAGTCAGGCTGGCCAAGAATATAGGTCTGAAAGCTGGTGAATCATATCAGGGAGAATGCCAAGTGCCAAATCAGTGTATCAGTTAGGATTTAACTTCAGCCAACAGGATCCATTCCAGCTAGTCTCAGTATAAAGTGACTTATTGACTTACTGATAGGCATTAAGTGGCTTAAAACACCTACACAGAGCTTTCAGGAATAATTCTCCAGGCCCTGCCACCCTGGAGAAAACTGTTGTCACTGCGACAGCAAGTTGGTGAGTTTAAAACACAGCATCCTCTGACCTGTTGTGTACCAGCAAAGTAGGTGCCTCATGCCCTGTCTCTCACTCCATTCTGTTCCACTCAGCTCTGAAACCCAGCCTTACACATAGGCAGAACCAATAAAGTACCCAGCACCTGAGGTCTAGAGGAGTTTTTCAAGCAGCTTTTGTTTTCCAGCATCTGGAGTTCAGGAGGTTGAAATAAATGTTAAGATCATAGATGGATAGGTTGGAGTTTACCCTGGGAAATTAAATTAGGAATGTAATAAGGGAAGGTCTTGACAGGATACAAGAAAGAAGAAAATCTGAGGGAGGAAGCAAGATGGAGGAGGAGGAGGAGACTGGAATATCATTAGGTCTCAGGAGGTCAGCTAGATACTTAACAAACCATTCTGAATACCTACAAACTCAACAGGAGATCAAAGAGAAGAAAAGTAGCAATTCTAGGAACAGAAAATTGACCACTTTCTGGAAGGTAGGACATGCGGAGAAGTGAATCCAAAGTGATGGGAAGATAGACCACAGGGGGAGAGGCCAGGTCCTGGCCAGCTGTGGAGCAGCAGAGCACAAAATCGGAACTTTTAGAAGTCTGCTCCATTGAGGGACATCAGTCCAGAGGCTAAGCAGGGGTGGAGCCCTAGCACAGACAGTGTGGTCTCAGGACCCGCACGGGAAGAGAAAGACCAGGGATATCTGACTGTGGCAGAGCTCCCAGGTATCGGAGCAGGGAAGCTGGCTACAGAGATGGAGCCAAGGAGTGTGCTCTCAGCTCAGGGTTACGTTAAACTATGACCTGACACACAGTTGGGCCACTGCTCTTCCAGCAGGGACCCCACAAGTGGCATATCTGGAGAGATTCCCTCCTTCCTCTTCAGAAAGGACTGGCTCAGGAGCCTGCTGCAGGAATCTACTGACTTTGGAGACTCCAAAGAGGGCCGTGTGCCAGAGATAGAAACACTCAGTCACAGGCTGAATGAGATCAGAGTGCGGCCAGAGACCAGGGAGATGGGAGGGATTGACTGCTTTTCTCTGAGGGTTCACTGAGGAGTGGGGCCACAAACTTTCGACTCCTCTGGGGCTGGAGATTTGGAGGCCACCATTTTCATTCCCATCCTTTAAAGCTGTATGGAAAGCGTTCAGGGAACAAAAGCTACAGAGAGCAAAACCGAGCAGATTACTTAGCCTGGCCCTTGACAAGGGTGGTACAATTCCGCCTCTGGCAAAGACATCTGACAATCATGAGCAACAGGCTCCTCCCCCAGAAGAGCAGCAAGAACACCCAGTCAAGACCAAGTTTATGATTCAATGAGAACTATGGAATTCCAGAGCTAGGGGGAAGAAACATGTAGAATTCATGGCTTTTTTTCCCCATAATCCTTTAGTCTTTCAAAGTTAAATTTTTTAAATTTATTTTTTGCTTATACTATTTTTTTAACTTTTCCTGTTTCCTCTTTTAATGCTTTTTAACTATTTTATCTTATCAATACATTTTTTTTAAAAAATCTTTTTAAATTTTCATTGTTATAGTCATATTTTATCCCTTCACTGTATTTAATCTTATTTTTTGTATACATATAAGTTTTTTTCTTTAAAATTTTAGGATACAATTTCTTCTAATACATCAAAATTTGCACTAAATCTAGCACATGGCTTTGTTCTAGTCTCCAGCCTGATTACATTCTCTCCTCTTTTTTTTTCTTTTTCCAATCAACTTATCTTATCAATTCCTTTGTTAGAATATTTTTTAATTTTCATCTTCATAGTCATATTCTATCCCTTCATCATGTTTACCCTTATTTTTATATATACATATAAGTTTATCTTTCTTTAAAATTTTGGGAGGTAGTTTCTTCTAAGAGACCAGAATATATCCAAAATCAAGCGGGCAGATCTGTTCTATTGACCAGTCTAATATATATTTATATTTATATATTTATATATATATTTATTCTCCCCTTCCTCTCCCCCCAGTTTTAGGTCTCTTCTGATTTGGTTAGTGTATATTTTTCTGGGGTCTTGACCACCCATTTAGTATTTTGTTCTCTCATTCATCTATTCTTAACTGGATAAAATTATAAGGCAGGAAAACTTGCCACAAAAAAAAAAAAGAACAATAGGCAGTACCAACAGCTAGGGACCTAATCAACATGGACATTAGTAATATGTCAGAACTAGAGTTCAGAATGATGATTATCAAGGTGCTAGCTGGGCTCAAAAAAAGAATAGAAGATATTAGAGAATCCCCTCCTGGAGAAATAAAACCCCATTCTGGAGAAATAAAGAAACTCAAATCTAACCAAGTTGAAATAAAAAAGCTATTCATGAGGTGCAATAAAAAATGGAGGTTCTTACTGCTAGGATAAATGAGGCAGAAGAGAGAATTAGTGATATAGAAGCCTAAATGACAGAAAATAAAGAAGTTGAGCAAAAGAGAGACAAACAACTACTGGACCATGAGAGGAGAATTCAAAAGATAAGTAATACCATAAGACAAAACAATATTAGAATAATTGGGATCCCAGGAGAAGAAGAAACAGAGAGAGGAGCAGAAGATATATTGGAACAGATTATATCAGAGAATTTCCCTAATTTGGGGAAGGGAACAAGCATCAAAATTGAGGAGGCACAGAGAACTGCCCTCAAAATCAATAAAAATAGGTCCACACCCCATTATCTAATAGTAAAACTCAAAAGTCTTAGTCACAAAGAGAAAATCCTGAAAGTAGCTCAGGACAAGAAGTCTGTAACATAGAATGGTAGAATTATTAGATTGGCAGCTAACTTTTCCACAGAGACCTGATAGGCCAGAAGGGACTGGCATGATCTATTCAGAGCACTAAACAAGAAAAACATGCAGCCAAGAATACTATATCCAGCTAGGATGTCACTGAAAATAGGAGAGATAAAAAGCTTCCAGGACAAACAAAAACTAAAATAATTTGCAAACAACAAACCAGCCCTACTGGAAAAGGGTCCTCTAAGCAAAGAGAGAACATAAAACTAACAGAACAGAAAGGAACAGAGACAATATAGAGTAACAGTCACCTTACAGGCAATACAATGGCACTGGATTCATATCTTCCAATAGTTACCCTTCATGTAATGGGCTAAATATCCCAAGCAAAAGACACGGGGTATCAGAATGGATAAAAAAAAAAAGACCCGTTGATATGTTATCTATAAGAAACTCATATTAGAACCAAAGACACCTCCAGGTTTAAAGTAAGGGGGTGGAAAACAATTTACCATGCTAATGGACAAAAAGAAAGCTGGGGTGCCAATCCTTATATTATATTTTAAACCAAAGGCTATCATAAGAGATGAGGAAGGACACTATATCATACTCAAAGGATCTGCCCAACAAGAAGATCTAACAATTTTAAATATCTACGCCCCTAACATGGGAGCAAATCAAAGAATAACAAATAACAAAATCAAAGAAACACATCAACAATAATATAATAATAGTAGGGGACTTTACACCCCCTTCACTGAAATGGACAGATCATCCAAGCAAAAGATCAACAAGGAAATAAAGGCTTTAAATGACACACTGGACCAGATGAACATCACAGAGATATTCAGAACATTCCATCCCAAAGTAACAGAATACACATTCTTCTCTAGTGAACCTGGAACATTCTCTGGACTACATCACATCCTAGGTCAGAAATCAGGTCTCAACCAGTACCAAAAGATTGGGATCATCCCTGCATATTTTCAGACCACAATGCTCTGAAACTAGAACTCAATCATAAGAGGAAAGTTGGAAAGAACTCAAATACATGGAGGCTAAAGATCATCCTACTAAATAATGAATGGGTCAACCAGGAAATTAAAGAATAATTTTTAAAAAACCATAGAAACAAATGAAAATGAAAATACAACTTGTTCAAAATCTGTGGGACACAGCAAAGGTGGTCCTGAAAGGAAAGTATATAGAGATACAAGCCTTTCTCAAGAAACAAGAAAGGTCTCAAGTACACAACCTAACCTACACCTAAAGGAGCTTGAGAAGGGTGTCTCGGTGGCTCAGTGGGTTAAAGCCTCTGTCTTCAGCTCAGGTCATGATCCCAGGATCCTGGGATCAAGCCCCGCATCAGGCTCTCTGCTCAACGGGGAGCCTGCTTCCTCCTCTCTCTCTGCCTGTCTCTCTGCCTACTTGTGATCTCTGTCTGTCCAATAAATAAATAAAATCTTTAAAAACAATAATAATAATAAAATAAAGGAGCTTGAGAAAGAATAGCAAAGAAAGGCTAAACCCAGCAGGAGAAGAGAAATTATAATAAAGATCAGAACAGAAATCGATGAAATAGAAATCAAAAGAACAGTAGAACAAGTCAATGAAACTAGGAGCTGGTTCTTTGAAAGAATTAATAAGATTGATAAAACCCTGGCCAGACTTATCAAAAAGAAAAGAGAAAGGTGGGGCACCTGGGTGGCTCAGTGGGTTAAAGCCTCTGCCTTTGGCTCAGGTCATGATCCCAGGAACATGGGAGCCCCGCATCAGGTTCCCTGCTCAGCGGGGAACCTGCTTCCTCCTCTCTCTCTCTGCCTGCCTCGCTGCCTACTTGTAATCTCTCTCTGTCAAATAAATAAATAAATAAATCTTAAAAAAAAAAAAAAGAAAGAAAGAAAGAAAAGAGAAAGGACCCAAATAAATCATGAATGAAAGAGGACAGATCACAGCCAACACCAAAGAAATACAAACAATTATAAGAATATATTATGAGCAACTATACGCCAGAAAATTTGATAATCTGGAAGAAACAGATGCGTACCTAGAAAAATATAACTACCAAAACTGAACCAGGAAGAAATAGAAAGCCTGAACAGACCCATAACCAGTAAGGAGATTGAAGCAGTCATCAAAAATCTCCCAACAAGAGCCCAGGGCCAGATGGCTTCCCAGGGGAATTCTACCAAACATTTAAAGAAGAATCACCTATTCTCCTGAAACTGTTCCAAAAAATAGAAATGGAAGGAAAACTTCCAAACTCATTTTATGAGGCCAGCATTACTTTGATCCCAAAACCAGACAAAGACCCCATCAAAAAGGAGAATTACAGACTAATATCCTTGATGAACACAGACGCAAAAATTCTCACCAAAATACTAGTCAATAGGATCCAACAGTACATTAAAAGGATTATTCACTAAGATCAAGTGCGATTTATTCCTGGGCTGCAAATTTGGTTCAACATCACAAAATCAATCAATGTGATACAATATATTAATAAAAGAAAGAACAAGAACCATATGATACTCAATAATAGATGCTGAAAAACCATTTGACAAAGTATAGCATCCTTTTTTTAAGGATTTTATTTATTTATTTGACAGAGATCACAAATAGGCAGAGAGGCAGGCAGAGAGAGAGAGAGATGGGAAAGAGGCTCCATGCTGAGCAGACAGCCCAATGCGGGGCTCAATCTTAGGACCCTGGGTTTGATGCCCAGGACCCTGGGATCTGACCTGAGCTGAAGACATAGGCTTTAACCCACTGAGCCACCCAGGTGCCCTCAGATCCTTTCTTGATCAAAGCTCTTCACAGTGTAGGGATAGAGAACACATACCTCAATATCATCAAAGCCATCTATGAAAAACACACAGCGAATATCATTCTCAGTGGGTAAAAACTGAGAGCTTTCTCTCAAGGTCAGGAACACTGCAGGGATGTCCACTATCACCACTGCTATTCAACATAGTACTAGAAGTCCTAGCCTCAGCAATCAGATAGCAAAAAGAAATTAAAGGGATGCCTGGGTGGCTCAGTGGGTTAAGCCTCTGCCTTTGGCTCGGGTCATGATCCCAGAGTCCTGGGATGGAGCCCTGCATTGGGCTCTCTGCTCAGCGGGAAGCCTGCTTCCCCCACCCCTCTCTCTCTCTCTTCCTGCCTCTCTGCCTACTTGTGATCTATGTTGGTCAAATAAATAAATAAAATCTTAAAAAAAAAAGAAAGAAAGAAATTAAAGACATATGAATCAGCAAAGTAGAAGTCAAACTTTCACTCTTTGCAGATAATATGATACTTTATGTGGAAAACCATAAGATACCTAGGAATAAACCTAAGCAAAGAGGCAAAGAATCTACACTCAGAAAACTACAAAGTACTCATGAAAAAAGTTGAGTAAGACACAAAGAAATGGAAAAATGTTCCATGCTCATGGATTGGAAGAACTAATAGTGTGAAAATGTCCATGCTACCTAAAGCAATCTACATATTTAATGCAATCACTATCAAAATACCACCAATTTTTTTTTCAAAGAAATGGAACAAATAATCCTAAAATTTATATGGAACCAGAAAGACTCCAAATAGCTAGAGGAATGTTGAAAAAGAAAACCAAAGTTGGTGGCATCACAATTCCAGACTTCAAGCTCTATTACAAAGCTGTCATCATCAAGACAGTACGGTACTGGCACAGGAACAGACACATAGATCAATGGAACAGAATAGAGAGCCCAGAAATGGACCTTCAACTCTATGGTCAACTAATCTTTGACAAAGCAGGAAAGAATGTCCAATGGAAAAAAGAGAGCCTCTTCAACAAATGGTGTTGGGAAAATTGGACAGCCACATGCAGAAGAATGAAACTGGACCATTTCCTTATACTACACACAAAAATAGACTCAAAATGGAGGAAAGACCTCAATGTGAGACAGGAATCCATCAAAATCCTTGAGGAGAACACAGGCAGCAACCTCTTCGACCTTAGTTGCAACAACTTCTTCCTAGAAACATCGCCCAAGGCAAGGGAAGCAAGGGCAAAAATGAACTATTGGGACTTAATCAAGATCAAAAGGTTTTGCCCAAAAAAGAAAACAGTCAACAAAACCAAAATATAACCAACAGAATGGGAGAAGATATTTGAAAACGATATATCACACAAAGGGCTAGTATCCAAAAATCTATAAAGAACTTACTAAACTCAACATCCAAAGAACAAATAATCCAATCAAGAAATGGGCAGAAGACATAAACAGACATTTCTGCAAAGAAGACATCCAGATGGCCAACAGACACATGAAAAAGTGCTCCACATCACTCGGCATCAGGGAAATACAAATCAAAACCACAATGAGATACCACCTTACACCAGTCAGAATGGCTAAAATTACCAAGTCAGGAAACTACAGATGTTGGCAAGGATGCGGAGAAAGGGGAACCCTCCTACACTGTTGGTGGGAATGTGAGCTGATGCAGCCATTCTAGAAAACACCATGGTTTTTCAAAAAGTTGAAAATAGAGCTACCCTACAACCCAGCAATCACACTACTGGGTATTTGCCCTAAAGATATAAATGTACTGATCTGAAGGGGCATGTGCACCCAAATGTTTATAGCAGCAAGGTCCACAATAGCCAAACTATGGAAAGAACCTAGATGTTCATCAACAGATGAATGGATAAAGAAGTTGTGGTTTATATATACAATGGAATACTATGCAGCCATCAAAAGAAATGAAATCTTGCCATTTGCAATGATGTGGATGGACTAGAAGGTATTATACTGAGCGAAATAAGTCAATCAGAGAAAGATAATTACCATATGATCTCTCTGATATGAGGAATTCGAGAGGCAGGGCAGGGGATTGTGGGGGGTAGGGAAGGAAAAAAATGAAACAAGATGGGATTGGGATGGAGACAAACCGTAAGAGGCTCTTAATCTCACAAAACAAACTGAGGGTTGCTCGGGGTTGGGGGTAGAAATAGGGTGGCTGGGTTATGGACATTGGGGAGGGTATGTGCCATGATGAGTGCTGTGAAGTATATAAGCCTGATGATTCACAGACCTGTACCCCTGGTACAAATAATACATTATATGTTAATAAAAATAAAAAATAATTCAATTGCTTTTCTATACACCAGCAATAAACAACTGAAATTTGTTAAAAAAAAAAAAAGAAAGAATTTATTAGAAAAAAAGAAAGAATGAATGAATCTGACTTCTTTACCAAAAAGAAAGAATCTGACTTCTTTACCAAAAAGACCAGACAAAGTGAAAAATATTCAAAGATGGGAAATTACACAGGTAACCAGGAGTCAGGTTTGGAGGGTATGTAGTAGAGACCACATTCTTTAAGTTCTACAACTTCAATTTCTCCTTAAGAGAAAAAGATAATTAGCGGGATTTGAAGTCAAATGTTCATTTGTTTTGTTTGTCTATTTATCTAAATAGGCATCTAAGAACTTCCTGGTAAGATCCTTTAAGAAACCAAGGTTATGGGAGAGACTGGATGGAAAGAAATAGTATTATGGAGACCCTGGCCAAAGATTCATGCAATGTCATCATAGGGGCTCCTGGGTGGCTCAGTCAGTTAAGCCGTCTGCCTTTGGCTGAGGTCGTGATCCCGAGGTCCTGGGATAGAGCCACGCATTGGGCTCCCAGCTCAGTGGGGAGCCTGCTTCTCCCTCTCCTCCCTGCTTGTGCTCTCTCTCCCTATCTCTGTAACTATATTCTGCCTCTCTCTTTCTCAAATAAAAAAAAAAAAAAAAAAAAAGACATGTCATCGTCTTTAGCCCTTCATAATCTTCCCCCTCTCCCATGGCACTACCTGCTAAGGCACTCAGGATGTACCCAGGGCTTGGTGAGTAGAGGAAGTCCTACCACAGGAGAGATGAGGACAAAGTCACTTGTCCACCCAGTGAAGCATTCAGCTTCTACTACTGCAAGGTTGACAACAGCTGTCATTGCCCCGACCTTCTAACAGCAGTGTTTTCATAAAACCTCAGTAGTATGAGTTTGATACCAAGGACACCCTAGTGTTCTCGGAGGTAGGGTCTACTCTACACTCCAGGGGTCTGCCCAAATGACAATGATAAAACAATGTTGTTATTCAAAGTATCTCTATATACTTTATTTGTTCCTCACTACAACTTTAGGATGTAGGCAGGAAAAATATAAGGATTTCCATTTAAAAATGGGGAGAGTAAAATTTAGTGTAGATAAGCAACCTGCCCCAAGGTGCATAAATGCTGATCCCCGGCCAGACACCAGATGCACTAATTACAGATCTGGGGTAACACTCAGAACTCCAAGCTGCCAAGGGCATCTGCTATTTAGAACCAGATCTTTGGAGCAAATAGCAAGGATTCAGAGGCCCAGCCCAGAGCAGGAACAGGTCCTCCAAAGTCAGAGCACTATACTTCCCCAGGAAAATACTGAAATGCTTTGTTGCAAAGAAGCCTTCTTAAGATTCACCAACCTTTTCTAGACATGCTGAAGCAAAATAATTTTACTTAATTCTGAAAACAATTGCAGAACTGAATTGCAAGAATTGGAGAAAAGGTAGGGGAAGAAAGGGAGAAAAGTCTAATGCCAATTTCCAACTTTTTTCAGTTTCTGTACCCTAATAAAGTCTGATTGACTTTAAGATCCTCCACCACAAGCTTTATGAAGTGCTAAACATATCTTTCAATTTAATACCTATTTTGCTTTCAGAATTTTCCCATATTCTCTTAAGATAACTGAAGATATCTTAGTCAAGGCATTTATGATAGGAATGAGTAAAACAGGAAACTCATTTGTCCTCAAACCTACTACTTTCAGTTACTTAATGTTTGTACTTCCAAGGAAAGTAGAAGCTCTTAGAAGGAAAAAAAAAGCGGGGGTGGAAAAAACAAGTGGAAAAAAAATAGAAACACAATTTTGAACTTTAAAAAACAGGTTCGTGCAAGGAAATAAATCACTTGCTTTTCCATCCCAAATTGACTTCATAACTGTAAGTAGTAACATTGTTCAGGGGCACATTCTGTGTCAGACACTACTGCTAGGTCTGCCACACATGTTTCACTTCACAATACCCCTCGGAACTAAGTATCATTCCCATTTTACAGATGAGGGAAATGAGGAATAGTGAAATTAAGTCAGTGCTTCTTGAACTTAATGTGGAAACAAATGACCTGAAAATACTGTTAAAATACGAAATCTCATTCAGATCAAGGTGGGACCATGACCCAAGATTTGGAAATGGTGGTACCCAAAGTTCAGAGTCATTAAGTCTACTCCTACCCACTATGCCAACCATCCTTATAGCATGATCTAGGACCAGAAACAATAGCAGCATCTCCTGGAAATGTGTTAGAAATGCAAATTCTGGGACCTTTTCCTAGATCTATGGATTCAAAACTCTGGAGGTGAAGTCCAGTGATCAATGTCTTAAAAAGCCCTCAGGGATTCTGGTGGCACTCAAGTTTAAAGTCATCACACCATGACACACCTTGGATTGTTTTAGTAAGTCTTTCCTGCCACTGTGCATTTGAGCCTCAGAATGTGTCTGAGGTTTTGACATATTACAATCCCTCTGGGCTAATTATGATCACACAAAGGGTATTTCTTCAGATAAGGCTGAGAACATATTACCTCTCCTGACTAAAACCACACTTCTGTCTTCTCCATCCAGAAAAGAATGACAAAACAACCTATGCAGCCAATAAGGTGGAAGGCAAAGGAAATACTTAACTTGTTTTCCAAACCAAATTGTTTATATGCTCCAGGGTTATAAGGAGTAACTGAGCTGCTGCAGGCATGCGCTTTATGCCTAGGAAATGATCATTCTCCAAGGTGTATGCATAGAACAGATTTCAGTGAAGGAACGGAAATGTTTCCCAGAAAATTCCCCAGCAACAACAATGATGCAATCATTTATTTTTCACACTCAGAACCACAGAACTTCAGTGCTTCCCCAAAGCAGGCCTCTGTGGCTCCCAGAAATTAAAAAAATATATAGCTCCAAAATAGAAACTAAATGCAACTCAAAAAAAAAAAAAATGTTCTACTTACCAAGCCAAAAATAATAGTATCCCAATCTGTTCAATTTACAGTCTACTTAAGTGTGCTTCTGGTCCTTCCTTTATCTGACCCAATACATTCATCCTCCCTAAAGCATCTACCTAAGACTCACTCTGGCTAGACTCCAGTCAAGATATTTTATAAGTTGAAAGTGTGATAGGCTCTTGATGACAGCACATATTTTCCCCCATCTGCACTAAATTCAAACCATTCTTCACAGCCCCATTAGACACGAGCAAAGTCACTTGTAGCCAGTAGGTGTCCTTTGATTATATTTTTAGAATAGCCCATGAATAAAATAGAGTTGGATTACCCAAAGAAAGCTGGTAACTAAATATGACAGTCTGAATAATCAGGAAAATTCTAACATTTTATCTGGAGAGTAGTCTCCACTGATGTCATTGGAAGTTACGTGTTATATTCATATTCCTGACTTCAGATTATCCAAAAGAGTTGCTTTAGGTGTCAAAAGCCACTAAAAAGCAACAAAAAAGCACAGTAATTCTCGGTGCATACAAAAACACATGCATACCCATGCAAAACCAAGAGTCTCCAGTGGAAGGAAAAACCAACTGCACAGTCTGTTGCTATACAATTCTCTCTCCCTAAATTCCATCCTTTCCTCTAAAGCCCAAACTTCCTCCACTGTTATCTTTAGATATTTAATTAATTTGCACCCACGTCCCCAGAACTCTGATTCCTTAACTTGCATCTGGGCCTGGCCCCAGAGAATCAAATACATATTCACACTCTCAGAAGCTGGAGATCTTACCATATTTAACAAGAAGCATCTCTGACAGTAATTGGAGTTTCATATCAAGGTAAATAAATGGTAAGATCATAAGAACATACTCCAGTGGCCCTGTGCATCGTGGAAATGCTAACATCAGAGAGCAAATTTAACATAAGGCCTCAGTGGAGATGAATTTTCCATAAACAAACAATGTGAAGAAAGCCTCACTTTTGTCATATGTTATTCCCATTGAAGAAAAGATGAATATTCTGTTTCATATGTTTGTTACCAGAAGCTGGTGCTTCACTTATTTAATAGGAGGATTTTCACTTCCCTGTCAGGTGGACCAAGTTAACATCGCATCTTGGTCAGCAGTGGACAAGAAATCTCACCCAGCAATGCCTTTTAATGCAAATTGTCCAAGTTGTTAAATGGGCTGTGATGTTAACACTTCAAGTGAGTCTATTTAAGAATAGGTTATCTTTTTCATTTATCCACATTGAACATAGCTCCGTCTGGTAGGCCTAGAAGCTTTCTCTAGGACAGATTTTCTCAGTCTCAGTACTACTGGTATGTGGGGACAGATAATTTTTGTTGTGAGGGCTGTAGTAGGCAGAATAATCCCCTCACAGAGATGTTCATGACCTAATCCCTGGAACCTGTGAATATGTTACATTACATAACAAAAGGAAAATAAAGTTTGCAGACAAATTTAAGGTTGCTAATTAGAATACTTTACAATACAGAGATTATCTTGGACTACTGGGTGGATCCAATATAATCACAGGCACCCCTAAAGTGAAAGAGAAGGGCAAAATGGTTGGTCAAAGAGATGTGATGATGGAAGAAGCAGGAGAGATCTGAAACATGGGAGAGACTTGACCCACCACTGTTGGCTTTAAATAAAAGAAAAGAGGCCAAGGCATGCAGGCAGCTTCTAGAAGCTGAAAAAGGCAAAAGAATGAATTCTCCCTTGAAGCCTCCATAAAGGAACAGGGTACTTACTAACACCTTAATTTTAGCTCCTTGAGCTCCATGCCAGACTTCTGACCTATAGAAGGTAAAATAATAAAGCCACTAAATTTATGGTCTTAAGCCACTAAATTTATGGTAGCTTGTTATGGCAACAATTGTTATGGCAGTCTCTATATTGAAAAATGTGCCTTGTAGTGTTTTTAACATCATCCATGGTCTCTACCTGCTAGAAACCAGTAGACCCCTCCCCCAAGTTATAACAATCAAACTATCTCTAGACACTGCCAAATGTACTGGGGGGAGCAGGAAAAATCACACTTGCCCTAGCACTACTTGACCCTATTTATTTTAAAAATAATGTTCTCTCTCACTATCAGGGCATAAACATCCAACCTCAAACTTTGGGGTCAAGTCATTTCAATAAGCCAGTATAATGCTTAAAAAAAAAAAAAAGCTATTTTTATTTTGAAAAAAAAATTAAAGGAAAAATAAAATAAATATTTCATCATTCATTATTATACTAGGAAAAAAGCCTTGTATAAGAGGTGAGAAGGTGTGAAAAATATGAATTAATGTCAGACACATGCAAGAAGTCTGCCCATTATTACCAATGATTTTTTTAAAATAGTAAAAGCAATTGCACTTACTAAGTATTGACCCCAAAGATACAGATGTAGTGAGAAGGAGGGGCACATGCACTCCAGTGCTCATAGCAATAATGTCCATGATAGTCAAACTGTAGAAGGAGCTGAGATGCCCTTCAACAGATGAGTGGATAAAGAAGATGTGGTTCATATATGCAATAGAATATTAGCCATCAGAAAGGATGAATAGCTACCATTTGCATCAACATGGTTGGAAATGGGAGAGGGATTATGTTAAGTGAAATAAGTCAAGCAGAGAAAGACAATTATCATATGGTTTCACCCATATGTGGAACATAAAGAATAGCTCGGAAGACCATAGTGGAAGGGAGGGAAAACTGAATGGGAAGAAATAAGAGAGGGAGAGAAACCATGAGAGACTCTGGACTCTGGGAACCAAGCTGAGGGTTACAGAGGGGATGGGTGGGGGATGGGGTGGTGGGTATTAAGGAGGGCATGTGTTGTGATGAGCACTGGGTTTTTATATGCAACTAATGAATCACTGAACACTACCATCAAAAACTAATGAGGTACTATACAATGGCTAATTGAACATAATAAAAAATAAAATAGTAACAGTAACAAAAATAAACATTTTATATCTATAACCTCATTTAATCTTCAAAACCATTGTGAGCCATATGTTGGGGGTAACAGGACATTCTTTCTGCCATCTATGAGTTCCTACAGACAGCACTTCAGAGGTGGAGAGGAGGTGAACTTTTATGCAGGGACAGAAGAGATGGAGAGACTAGAAATGGTTCTGGTAAAGAAGTCTATCCCAGCACCAATGTTTACTGGCTGTTCTGCTATTCTGTAAATGCTTGGAGGTTGATTTAAGAGTGGTGAGGCTTGCATATAAACATCTGAAACCAGTACTTTGTGTTAGTCTATTCAATCCTAAGACGCTCCCCATTTAACTGGAGTCCATGACCACTTCTGATGAAAACATACACAGATCTTAGGAAAGTTTTTAAATAACTATTAAAATTCATGATGATTCCTTACTTAAAGGTAGAGCTATTCCCAGACCACAACCCTGCCAAAAAAACTAGCCTGCACTTGCTTACAATTTTTTCTGAACACAACCCTGTGAGTTTTTTAAAATTCTATGTCATGTGGGAGTGCAAGCAGGATGTCAAAAGGAAATTTCCGGAGTTCGGGAAATTGGAAGGAAAGGTGAACCATGAGAGACTATGGACTCTGAAAAAACAATCTGAGGGGTTTGAAGTGGCAGGGGTAGGAGGTTGGGGTACCAGGTGGTGGGTATTATGGAGGGCACAGATTGCATGGAGCACTGGGTGTGGTGAAAAAATAATGAATATTGTTATGCTGAAAATAATTTAAAAATACGTTTAAAAAAAAAAAAGAAATTTCCATCCCAATCTGTTCCCTGACACTGAACAGCCCTTAACTTCATAGGCTACATGTTCTTTGGTTTCCCACTATAATTCTCGTACTATTCAACAAATTATGTACCTCAGACCTACCTTAGAATCTGCAGTCCCACTTGCCCTGAAAGTTTACTAAATGACAGAGAAGCCATCACCATCCCTTGGCACCTTCTTGTGTGACCAAGCAGCCATGCTTGTATTAAGACCAGTTCTGTCTTCACTTTCTTGGAGTAGGACCTATCTCCCTGGAGCCACCTCATTAAAGCATTAGTCACCAGACAAATTGCAAATTCCAAGTTTAGCTGATGTTACCTTATAGAAACAACTGCTTGGGTACTGGTGTTTCTTTTTATCCATGGGGGATTCAAAAAGGGCTGCAAAGGTGCACTGGGGGAGGCAGAGAGACAAAACAGCTCCAAGGACAGCCAGCCAATGTTAGCACAATGTGTCACATCCACATTATCCATAAGGACCATTTCATTTTGCTAACACAGACTTTTTTTTTCTTTTCCAACTTTGCAATACTGGGTTCACTTTACTATTATATTTAACATAAGAAATCAGTGCTCTATACCCTTTGCCTTTGCAGAGCCCAATGTCAGGAGTATTTCTTGCTTTAGCTGAATTTCCCTTTCCTCTTTTTTGGGGAGTTTTTTGGGTTTTTTTAGATCTTACTCCAGGAAGTAATCAGCCTCCAGGAAGGAGGACAGAAATGCAACACTGAATAAAAAATGATATTTTATTGATGTCATACCAACAGCACCACCAAAATGGACAGTTATTTAAATTGTTTATATGATGAAGTTATTTATTACCTTATATTGAGCTAAAGAAATGAAAGCCAAACCATTTCTAATACCCCAGTCAGTAATCAGGGAGAATAAACTGCAATTTCACATTTGAACAAAAGCACCTGAACTACTACTGGGATGACAGGTCCCACCTGGAAACTCCTTTCAATGGCTGGAAAATTGGCCTGTCACAGAATCTGGATGTTTTTTTCAGCGGGACCTGAAGTAAATGGTCAGCAGCAAGTTTTACTTTTGGCATCAAAATGGCAGGAAGGAAATGCAGCAAGTGGGGCATAAAACCCCACTAAGAAGCAAAACAATGTCAAACTGGGTTCTTCAGTAGCTTTCACCTCTTGATCTTTTCAAGCTGGGCTTGAAAAGTATCCCTGACTGGATACTGCAGGGGCCAGAAGGAAGAGAAAAGGAAGGAGTTTGAGGTAAGCTTTCTGTCCCCATTTTAAAAGGAAAAGCCCAAACCAATGTTAAGGATCAGTTGTGATTATTTTCATAATCAATTTTCAATTGTTTGGGAGAAATTAGTTCAACAAACATTTACTTGTTATTTCCTATGTAAAAATGATGAGCTCTGACCACCCCCCCCCAAAAAAAAGTACTAGTAAGACATGATTCATTTTTTGAAGAAGAGAGTTATTTACAAAAGTAACTATAATACAATTTAGAATTAAATGTTTGCCATAAGAAAGGTATGACAACTTACTTCCATGCCTCCACAATAATGGAGGCATCAGAGAAGCTTTGGGGGGGGGAAAAAACCATAGTATTTGAGCAGAGCCTTTTAGTCTGACAATGATAGTAACAGATGGCCAGGACACTGGAGGGCACTCCAAGCTGGGAGCACAACTGAGAGCAAAGGGTCAGTGGGATAAGCATGCAAAGCACTTCTGAGGAACAACAATGCTCCCTAAAGACCGGAAGCAAAAAAGCTGAAATGGAAAAATGAAGCTTCCTGATGTATATTTGTACTAGCCAAAACTGCACCCAGTACTAATGTTGGATGCTACCAACACACACAAAGTTACCCCCAATAAGTAACACACTTGTATAATCCTATCTCCTTGAGTTTGGGTAGAATCTGTGACTTGCTTCTAACCAACAGAATATGTCACAACTAATAGATGCCATCCCTTGATTAGGTTACATTATATGTCAAAGGGTATTATTTCCCTGACCCTTTTATATTATAATGCTTCATCAGAGCAGAAAGGACAGAAAAGCTTTTTTGCTGGCTATGAAGAAGTAAACTGTCACATTACGAGAGGGTCATGTAATAGGCAGCTTCTAGTAGCTTCTAGTAGCAGCTTCTACTAGATATTCTAGGAGAATATCCTCCTGCCAACAGTCAGTAAGAAAAAGGGAAGATGAACTCTGCCAACAATCAGAGAATGTATATCAGTTAATTATATCCTTCCCCTGTCAAGCCTGAGACTGGACCAAAAGCCACGCCAAACCTGTACTACACCCTGGTAAGCCTCAATAATCTAGGCAAGTCTTACCTGGACTTCTGACCCACAGAAACTATGAAATAATAAATAGGCATTTTTAAAGCTACTAAGTTTGTTTGTAGTAATTTGTTATCCAACATAGGAAACTAATACTTTGGGTAAATAAATATTGAAAAAGATTGCCATTCAAGACCAGGGCAGGGAGGCCCTTGAATATCATGCTACAGGAACTGAATCCCCTTGTGCAAAATTAACTATTCATTATGGTTTAATTGTTATTTTTGACAATTACAATTACCTTATTACATGAACAAACATATGTATTCAGCATAGTAGCTAGAATGAAATAAATGCCCTTAAGTATTAACTATTATTGTCGCTGCTATTGGCATTACTATCTCCTGCTATGAATACATTTCCTGAAGAGAAATGAGGTGCTACTCAAGACAAAAGCTCACCGAAGAAACAACACTCTCCTTAGGTCTTAAGATTTGGGGAGCTTTGAGAATCTGAAGAAAAGGAAATACTTATTACCACTTAGAAAAATGCACATATTCACATATACACAGCATTTTGCCTATGGCTTCAAGAATCAATGTTCTAAAATAACGTGGCACTTTAAGGCTAGTTTGAGAGTCTCCTGAAAGCCCCAAGAGACGGTACTCTCAAGAATTCGGATTTTGCCCTCAGCTCTGATGCTGTAATTTTACATCTCTCTTCTCAACTAATGCCAGTTTTAACTGCCATTCAAAACTTCCCAAAAGGGTGTTATTCCCAAGGTAGAGAGTATTCTCACCTCCAGCTCCTCTGAGTGGTGGGCAATGCCCCATACGTTCAGATTGCTAAGTAAGAAGACCCACAACACACTTAGCATTCCAAAGCCAGCCACTGAAAATTCTCCTCAGGCTTCCTACACATTTTATGGACAGTATACAAAATCCAGGACAGCAGCCTGGAGTTCCACCCCTTTCATGAACACTGTAGTCTCTCATCTCTGGTAAGTGGCACACAAGAAACTAAAGGACTGGTCCAATCTCATGAGAGTCCACCATCCACAGCACAAATAGTTGTGGCCAAAGTTTCCCATCCTATACTGAGTGATTCATGTAATTCATCTAGATATAAATGCAGGCATCAGAAGCTGCTTGACTAGTTTCTGTTTTACACTGACAACTGTGTGTTCTTAGGACTGTAAGCATTTATAATTAAACTGGAACTTTAGCTTCCTGCCTGGGAAAAATTTTTTATATGGACATGGAAATGTAATGAACAATGTGTGGACCAGTGAACAAAACATAATGTGCATGGAATTGATGAAAAGTGAATCTCATGATTACATCAACACATTCCACTGAGTTGTTCTGAAATACACATTATGTGTGTGTTACAATTATCCAGTGAGTTAAAATTAATAATCAAATTTGCCCATCCTTTTTAATTAAATCTACATCTTTCCTGTCCCCCCCAGCTGTTGGTCCAGTGTTTATGTGGAATACATCTGGAAGCCCTCAGCATTCTCCACAGTCACCCATCCTCTAGGTCCTCAGATACACCTGCTTTCTGCAGCTGGTCCCCCAACAGGTGCAACGGAAAGCCTGGTTGATGGGCACTATAAACACCCCTGCTGTTGAGCATCTGGGCAGTAACAAAGGGCCCAATTCCAACTTCAATATTCATTCCTCCAGTACAAGCAAAAAACACTCTGTGTGATCTAAATACACTAGAGTCTCCATCAGTCACTTTCCCACTGCAGAAAGAAATGCTTTGGGTCAACTGGGCGTTCGCAGCTGTGCCACCTTCCGGGTTATTAACAAAGGTCCCCACAGGAAGCTGGGCCTTGGTCATTCTTGCTTTGTCTGAGCTTCTAAGGCTCCAGTCAGTAGCCTAGTTGCTCTATCTTCACTTGCTTTACTGAGTAAAGTGCATATCTCCTCACAGTCCCCAGTTTGTGACCATTAACCACCTGGTTTTGATTGGGGAATCCACAGACCAATGCTTCGCATAGTACCTCCAAATGAAAAACATGTGGAAGCAACATGTACTGTGAGAACTACTATTTTGCAATTCCTTGTTGATAGAGTAGTAGACACTTCAAAGCAAGAAAAATGCACAATAATGTGCAGGGGTTTTTTGTTTTGTTTTGCTTTGTGTTGGTTCTTATTACCTCAAACCCTGAAGTTTGGAAAGGGGTTCAGATTATTCTTCCTGTGGTGATCTGAAAAATACCTCATCCTATACCGAAAGCATCCATGCAATTAGTCCAGATATAAATACAGGCTCTAAAACTATGCTCCGTGGCACCCAGGTTAATGGACTAATGCAATAAAGCAATAGGTTACAATAAGGAATTTCAAAACAATTAAAACCATACAGCTAATGATGATCTCTTTCAAATGAAGCTCTAGATGAAAATAAAGCACTAAAAGTCACTTATTCATTAAACAGTTTTGGTTGCACTTGCAGAAGTTCACAGAGGGCGTTAGTCATCTAAAGTGTAAGATGCACTGGAAATAAAATACATAAAAATGGCCTCCATTCTGCTATTTATTTTTACACTCTTGCCTCCATGCCAACTGACTATTCCCCACATGTCTGTAAGGTAGAGTTCAAGTATCACTCTATTAGAATATCCACCTTCCAAGCTCCTATGTGCAGCCCAGGAATTAAGCTGGTCACCTGAGACACATAGACTGGGTCAAGACCAGACTACCGCTAGTTTCAGATCCCCCCCACTTTCTTGAAAGACTTATTACATCACACTGTGATCTTTAAAGGACTCAAGTTATCTCCAGGTAGCTCCTGCTGCCCTGGGTAAATCTAGTTCCTGCATGAAATGACTACTCTATTTTAGCATTATTCTTTATTATGTAGTTAAAAACCCTCCTGGATTCCCCCTGGCTTTCTCCCACTCAAAACTTCTAATATTGCTGAACATTGAAGGAGGTAGACTCTGGGCATGAATACATGATCCACTAACAAAACATGTAAGAGTTATGTACAAAAAGCATGAGCTGGAAGTTCTAGGATCTGTGTCCTCCCGGGGAGAAGGAAAATGGTGTTCTACATTCTTAGTGCCAGCTGCTTACGTGGTATGTGCCCAGAGGGTGTGTCTCTGGGCATAAAAAGCCAAAAAAGACAACCACATCCAATTGGAGCTTTCAGCAGAACACATCCACTGACAAGTGAAAGTTCTATATGTGGTTTTTCTTACACAAAATGATTTGTAACTCCTGCCTTTTACAAATATTATGTACCTAAAACCGTAATTCTTTGACAGGCAAGTCACAGAAAAAAAAAATGCTGCTTGCTCTCTTCCCCTTGGTCTTTGTTATGATCTAAGACTCAAACAAAGAAGCTGCCAAAAACCGGGTTCATACACTTAGCTAATGGAGTTGAAGGTAAAAGACTAGAAAGCAAGAACTACTTTCACATTACTTCAGTATCATAGACCATTGTGCTGGATATCTTCCCCTGTGACTCCAGATGCCCTTTCCACCCTTCCCCACCACTTCGGTGTACCAAGAGGCTAACATATATGGGCTACACCAGGGGCCCATGGTTTTGGCCCAAGGCAGACGGGGACAAGGCAGAGAGCGAAACTGAAGTATTTGTTCCTGCCACTCCTTCTTGCAGTGACCCTGGGTTGGTGACATTCCTCTACTAGGCTTCAGCTCCCATCAGCCCTCTCCAGGGAGCTGCCAAGCAGTCCTTCCATACTGCTCTTATCTTACCCCAGACCTCTGGATGATAACCACACCCCAACAGTTACTTCCCCAGAATGCTGAACTCTCTCTGGTTGGTTTCACTTTAATTCTACTTAACCTCTGTGATTTATTTAGTAAATTCCTCGTTTGAGTGTGCCATTTATTTCTTGCCAGGATCCTCACTGACAGAATCAAAATCGTGCCTAAAAACAAATGACTAATCCAGGAAAACATGGACTGGGGGAACCTAAAAAATACTTTTTATTCTAACAATAGTAAAGAAACGGAAAGTTAGAGTGCACACATGCAAGCCATAGGAACTACTGCCCACTCTCTCCTAACTTCGACAATAGTCCCTGAGCTTCATGCGACAGGCACTGTTCTCAGAAGAAATAATCTCCTGGCTATTAGAGGTAATTTAGAAAGTATCCTCAGTGAACTCCCTACTGCAAATGCTATGCAGTGCTTTTTTTTTTTTTTTCCATAACTGTTCAATATAAGGCAAGAGGTAATTTAGCAAGTAAACTTGTATTGTGGAAGATAGGAGACAGAGAAGTTGACAGGTTTAACCGTTGCATCACATTGTATATCCACTGTTCTCAAATTTGGTTAAATCAATCAGAATCACCCGTGAGCTTCCGAAAAGTACAGCTGATTCCCCTCTTCCCTCAGAAGTCTAAGTGCTGTGGCACTCAGGTGATTCTTATTCATTATGCCTAAGGTGGGACAATGCTGTTGGTCTTTGTTTTGTTTGTAAGATTTTATTTATTTAAGAGAGTGAGAGAGAGTGTGAACAAACAGGAGGAGGGGAGAAGGGCAGAAGCAGGCTCCCTGATAAGCAGGGAGCCCTATGTGGGGCTGGAGGTTGTGGGGAGGGTATGCAGGGAGGGGTGCTCGGATCCCAGAACCCTGGGATCATGACCTGAGCTGAAGGCAGAGGCTTTAACCCACTGAGCCACCAACGTGCCCTGGAAACTTATTCTTGTACTGACTTTGAGGAAGTGCCTTCTCTGATACTGCTGATAGATTCTACAATAAAATTGGAGCTGTACACTTCTTCTTTGCCATAACATTTGTGTATTTCCAGTTGTAGCAGCAAATTCTGTATTCCATTCCCTAAGGAAGTTGTTTGCTTGGCAGTTTTTAAAAGAAAAAAAAAAAGAAAGAAAGGAAAAGAAATAGAGATAAAACTCTCATCCATATTTCTCCAGACCAAAGTAAAACAGCCGCACAAAACCACGGTTATGTCACAGTCAAACAACAATACCACCGTATATATTTATGAAATTCTGCGGTCACAGAAACAGTTTAAAATAAAGTAAGGATTTCACACTAGGAATTCAAGAGTGTATTTTCAATATGATAAAACTGAGACACTTAAATCTTCTGTAACAAATGTGAACTGCAAACGCTGAACTCAATATTGCCAAATAACAAAAGTTAAATCAACAGAATTTATTAAGTCCTTATTACATTCTCTTTATATATATATATATATATTCCAAAAATGTATGACTTGCTCCAAACTCACACACACACAGCCACACACACACGTATGTTTCATTTATCTCTATATCTTCTATATCTGTGTTTCTCAGCCTCATTAATACTGACTTTTTGAGCCAAATAATTCTGTTAGAGGGATTATCCTGTGCATTATAAAATGAGAGGTGGGTGAGGGGATGAGGTAACTGCGTGATGGGCATTAAGGAGGGCACTTGATATAATGAACACTGGGTGTTATATGCAACTGATTAATCACCAAATTCTACCTCTGAAACTAACAGTATATGTTAACTAAATTGAATTTAAGTAAAATTTTTTAGAGGTTTAGCAACATCATTGGCCTTTATCCATTAGATGCCAATTGTGACAACCGGATGGGACAACCTGAAGTGTCACCAGACATTGCCAAATGTCCCTGGGGGCAAGATCCCTCTCCAACTGAGAACCACTGCTCTACATCCAACTGGTTCCAAGAATACAGTAGATGATCAAAAAAATACTTGTTGAATTGAATGGGAAGAAGAAGAGAAGAAAAGACAATTGGAAAGATTGGCCTGGAAATGAATGGTCAAACAAAAGACTGAATCCAAATGTCTTCTAGGTCTAGATCAATCAGATGATCATTTGGACCTATCTCCTCAGCTGTCAAATAAGAGTTATACTAGAATTCTAATGATCACTTACAGTTTAACAACTCTAAGAACTCTGCACAAAGCCTAGAGCCCAGTAGATGTTCAATAGATATTTAATGACAGCACATGCTAGGTGCCTATTTTATGCCAGACTTTGGGCTAAATCTTTTTACATGCTATTTAATATTCACAACAGTTCTCTGAGGTAGGTACTAAAATGTTTAAGTCAATTTTACAGATGAGACTAACACAGCCCAGACAGGGTACATAGTAACTGTGTCTGGTGATAAGACTGTAACCAAGATATACCTAAGTTTGGAGTCTGCACTCATAACCATCATCATACATTCCACAGAACACATTACTCCAGAATACGCTAATGAAAGAAAGATCTTAGAATAAACGAAAACTTAAACCCTGGAAGTATGCATCAAGGAAATCAAGAATTTCAGTGTTGGCAATGAACAACCTATGAGAATTTTTTACTCAACTGTTGCCCACAGTTTGGCAGTTACTAAACAAAGTGGAGCAGTCACACCTCTCTGAATGTCAAATCCTACTAGAGCAGCCTTAGATCACATTGACCATCGGAGTTCAGTGGATTTTGTTTCTGGAAATGACACCACACTCTGATAAATGGTAAATTTGCACCTGATTCCTTAATTCCCTAAATACAGCAGCAATCTATCGATGAGGCTCAACAGACCTACCTCCCACAGAGCTCCCAAATCAGAGACTTCTTTCCCACTTCAACCTGTACTACTGTCATCTTACTCCAGGTCACCATCACCTCCTGCCCAAATTAGGAGTGCCCTTGCACTCATTCTTACTGTCCTTCGGAACACAATAACCCTAGAAAAGCTTACATTTGATCATGGAACTCACCTCCAGTGATTTCACCTTCCCCTTAAATAAAAAGCCAAACTCTTCACCACAGCCTACAAGACCCCACACGAGTTAGCTCTTGCCTCCCCTCACCAACTCAGTCCCTACCACACTGGAATTAATGCTGCCTCTCAACTATGCCAGGATTATTTCCACCTTAGGGACTTTGCACTCGGTGTTCCTTAAGACTGCTCAGCTGCAACAGTTTTCCTATGTCTAGCTCCTTCTTGGTAACTCAGGTCTCAGCTAAAATAACAAATCTAGAGTGAGACTTTCTCCAATCTCACAGTATTGCCCTCCCCCCAACCTTATTACACACCAATGTGTTGTATTTTCATCATAGTACTTCACACTGTATGCACATCCTTTGATCACTTGGTTATTTTTTTATGATTATCTTCCACCTCTTCAGGAAGTTCTAAAAGACCAGTATCTGGTACCTAATAGGTGCTCCAGAATTATTTGTTGAATGAACAATATACAGAGACCTTGTCTGTTTTATTCAATCACACATGCCCCATGTCTAGAGCAGTACTTTCCAAAAGAAATATAATGTGAGCTACATACACAATTTTAAATTTCCTAATAGTCACATTAAAAAGGCAAAGAAACAGATTATACTGATTTCAACAATAATTTTATTATGCCAAATACATTCAAATTATCATTTTCACATGTAATTAATATAAATATTATTAATGAGTTTACATTTTTTTCTTTTTATCAAGACTTTGAAAAGCTGCATGTATTCTATACTGCAGAACATCTCAATTCAAACTAGCCACATTTCAAATGCTCAACAGCCACATGTGGCTTGTGGCTGCCTTTTTGGAGACCACACATCTAGAAAAGTATCTTTTGCTATCTTTTGCATAGAAAATGGTTGTTACGTATTTGATTGAATAAATGAGTAAACTTTAAGATCTGAGTCGGGGGGGGGGGGACAAGATGGCAGGAAGTAGGAGGAGGCACCGTTTCAACCTGTACCCCAAAGTGAACTGATTACCTACCAAAGAACTCTGATCACCCATGAAATAAACCTGAGATGAGAATTATACACGTGTGGATTTCTACAGGGGCAGAAGACGCCAGTGGGTAGGTAAAGTGGAGTGGGAACGGCAGACTAATATCAGAAGATAAACAAAAGGGGAAGGGACCCACCAGAGGCGACCGGTTGGAAAGTAATACCCCAATACGAGCGAGAGTGCGCTGCATCTGGGGACCAGCATTAACTTGGAGACTGGTTGAAAGCACTCCAAAAGAGCAAAGGATTGGGGGGGGGATTGAGGTAGCTAGGGACAGGGGCTTAAATCCCCGGTCCCAGGACAGCCTCCCCTGGCGCTGAGCCAGAGAGAGTGCAGAGAAGAAACCAGGTCTTTGTCCCTAAGCTGCCAGCGCGACCGAGAATGTGTGGGGTCTGGCTCCTGTGAGGGGATGGGAGCCACGCCCCACGGCAGAACGGCCCGAGCCCTGCTATAGAGCTTGAGATGTGCGTGCCCCACCTCCCCTGAGAGAGGTACAAAGGCCCAGCCAGCGCCCTTTGATACGCGCCATTGTTTCAGAGCCTAAGACACTTGCACCAAACTCTCCCCCCAGAGAGGTGCATGAAGGCCCAGCCTGGTGCTTTTGGACCTGCACCCCGTTCTCAGAGCCTGAGACCCACGTGCAACCCACAGCCTCCCCTGAAATTGGTGCTCTTAGACCCAGAAAGACCAGGCACTCCCAGCCCGGGCCAGCGGGAAAATCTCAGTGTGCGATCGCTGCCTGGAACCTCTCTGGCGGTCTGGAGCTGCCCAGACAGCCACCACTGCCGTGGCTTTGGGTACAAGCAAAAGATCCTGCATCCCTAGGGACCGCGACTTGGAACCTGCTCTGCCAGCGGCCAAGGGGGAACTTATTTGGGCTCTGCAGCCAGACTGAGGCTCCTCTCTGAGAGGAGGTCAGGATGCAGTTTGCTTTCCTCTAAAACTACAAAAACCATCAAAAGCGGTCAAGGTGAGAGAAAAAAAAAATTGAACAAACATGAAAACTGCCAGAGAACAAAAGCCTGAAAAAAACCAGTTTCCTCACAGCCCACCCCCTTGAGGGGGGCGGGAGGACTTAACTCAGGGAACATCATTGACTGAAAACCCACGTGGCAGGCCCCTCCCCCAGAAAACAAACCAAGAAAGAAAAAAGAAAAAAAAAAAAGGACGACAAGAGAACAACCACTACTTCATAGGAAAGCTTTTATTTTTTACTCATTCCCACTATTCTGGTTCATTTTTTTTATATATAGAGATAATTTTTTTAACCTATTTACCACCACGAGCTGTCCAGTACATCAAATTCCATAATAACCTTCTAACCTGAACTTTTTGATACATACACCTATGTTTTTCTTTTGAATTTCTATTTTTTGAATTTTTTTTTAATTTTAGGTTAGTTTAGTCTAGTTTATTCCTTTTTATTTTTATTTTCTAATATTCATATAGAGTTAAACTTCAAAGTAATCCCCTTTCCCCAATCAATACTACCCCTATAGGTAAACCAATTTATAATCCCCCTTTATCTTAGGAAAGTTGAGTACTTTAACAAAGATATCAAGATACATCCAGGAAGAATCAAAACAACCTTCCTCACCCACACTGAGAATTTATAACCACTCTCCCATCTTTTTCTTCCACCAGTGTTTCTGTGTTTTTGTGTTTGTTCTGATAGTATATAAATCTTACACTTGGGGTTCTTTTTGACGAGGTTCTTCCTTTATTTGCATATATATATTTTTTTCTCTTGTCATAAACTTTTATCAGTCTTTTTGTTTATCTGTTTTTGTTTGTCTACTTCATAAATCTTACCTTGGGACCCATTTGGCCTGAACTTTCTCTTTCATATTCCCTTTCTTTCCTGTCTCTCAATCTCTCTCTTTCTCTCTTTTTTTTTCTTTTTCTTTTCTTTTGTCTCTCGTTTGGGTGGGGAATCCTGATTGCTCAGAAGTGTTCCAGGGTACACCTTGACTGCACCACAGTCAATACATCCAGCTACATCTGTTCAGTCATCTCTCACCAAAAAGACTAGGAGAAATGCCCAACAGAAGGAAAATACAGAGGATGGACCTTCTGCAACAGAGCTAACAGCTATCAACATAAACAATATGTCGGAAAGAGAATTCAGGCTAACAATTATCCAGGCAATAGCTAGGTTGGAGAAAGACATAGATGACCAAACAGAATTAATTAGGGCCGAGCTGAAAGCGACGAGAGATGATGTTCACAATGTTAGGGCAGAGCTTAAAGCTACCAGGGCTGAGGTTCACAATGCTCTCAATGAGTTCCAATCTAATCTAAATTCTCTCAAAGCTAGGGTAACTGAGACAGAAGACAGAATTAGTGATCTGGAGGACAAACAGAGAGAAAGGATCAGCAGGAAGCCTGGAACAAACAGCTTAGAAGCCACGAAAACAGAATCAGGGAAATAAATGATGCCATGAAACGTTCCAACATCAGAATTATCGGAATCCCTGAAGGGGAGGAGAAAGAAAGAAGTCTAGAAGATATAGTGGAACAAGTTCTTCATGAAAATTTTCCCAGTATCACAAATGGAACCAGCGTTCATGTACTAGAGGCCAAATTGTCTCCACCCAAGATTATACATTCCAAAAAAAATCAAGGCACCTGATAGTCAAATTGAGGAATCATAATTGTAGGTATAATCTCTTGAAAGCTGCTAGGACAAAGAGACTCCTTACTTACAGAGGAAAGCTCACCAGAATAACGTCAGACCTGTCCACAGAGACCTGGCAAGCCAGAAAGGGCTGGCAAGATATATTCAGGGCACTAAATGAGAAGAACATGCAGCCAAGAATACGTTATCCAGCAAGACTGACATTCAAAATGGATGGAGAGATAAAGAGTTTCCAAGACCGGCAAGGCTTAAAAGACTATGCAACCACAAAGCCGACACTGCAGGAAATATTAAGGGGGGTTCTATAAAAGAGGAAAAATCCTAAGAATAGTATTGAACAGAGATATAGAGACAATCTACAGAAAGAAAGACTTCAAAGGTAACACGATGTCAATAAAAACGTATCTATCAATAATCACTCTCAATGTGAATGGCCTAAATGCACCCATAAAACGGCACAGGGTGGCAGATTGGATAAAACGACAGGACCCATCCATATGTTGTCTACAAGAGACCCATTTTGAACCTAAAGATACACCCAGACTGAAAGTGAAGGGATGGAGAAGCATTTTTCATGCCAATGGGCCTCAAAAGAAGGCCGGGGTAGCGATTCTCATATCAGACAAATTAGACTTTAAACTAAAGACTGTAGTCAGAAATACAGAAGGACACTACATAAATTCTTAAAGGACTATCCACCAAGATGATCTAACAATTGTAAATATCTATGCCCCCAATATGGGAGCAGCCAATTACAAAAGAAAACTGTTAATCAAGATAAAGAGTCATATTGATATGAATACACTAATCGTAGGAGATCTTAACATGCCTCTTTCAGAAATAGATCATTGAAGCAGAAAATCAATAAAAAAAACAAGAGCATTGAATGACACATTGGACCAGATGGACCTCATAGATATATACAGAACATTCCACCCTAAAACAACAAAATACTCATTCTTGTCAAGTGCACATGGAACCTTCTCCAGAATAGACCACTCTGGGTCACAAATCAGGACTCAACCGATACCAAAAGACTGAGATTATTCCCTGCATATTCTCAGATCACAATGCTTTGAAACTGGAGCTCAATCACAAGGAAAAGTTCCGAAGGAACTCAAACACCTGGAAGCTAAAGACCACCTTGCTTAAGAATGCTTGGATCAACCAGGAGATCAAATAAGAACTGAAACAATTCATGGAAACCAATGAGAATGAAGACACTTCGGTCCAAAACCTATGGGATACAGCAAAGGTGGTCCTAAGGGGGAAATACATAGCCATCCGAGCCTCCCTCAAACAAATTGAAAAATCCAGAACACATCAGCTGTCTCTACACCTTAAAGAACTGGAAAATCAACAACAAATCAAACCAACTCCACACATAAGAAGGGAAATAATCAAGATTAGAGCTGAGATCAATGAGGTAGAAACCAGAGATACAATAGAACGTATCAATGAAACTAGAAGCTGGTATTGAAAAAATCAATAAGATCAATAAACCATTGGCCACACTAATCCAAAAGAAAAGGGAGAAAGCCCAAATTAATAAAATTATGAATGAAAAGGGAGCGATCACAACTAACACCAAGGAAGTAGAAACAATCATCAGAAGTTATTATCAACAGTTATATGCCAATAAGCTTAGATGAATAAGCTAGATACATGAATATCTATATATCTTAGATAGATATCTATATATCTATATATCTTAGATGAATAAGCTAGTTATACGCCAATAAGCTAGATGAAATGGATGCATTCCTGGAAAACTATAATCTCCCAAAATTGAACCAGGAAGAAATCGACAACCTGAATAGACCGATATCTAGTAACGAGATTGAAGCAGTGATCTAAAACCTCCCAAAAAACAAGAGACCAGGACCTGACGGATTCCCTGGGGAATTCTACCAAACTTTCAAAGAGGAAATAACACCTATTCTCCTGAAGCTGTTTCAAAAAATTGAAGCAGAAGAAAACCTTCCAGACTCTTTCTGTGAAGCCAGCATTACCCTGATCCCCAAACCAGGCAAAGACCCTACCAAAAAGGAGAATTTCAGACCAATATCACTGATGAATATGGATGCTAAGATTCTCAACAAGATCCTAGCAAACAGGATCCAACAACACATTAAAAAGATTATCCACCATGACCAAGTGGGATTCATCCCTGGGCTACAAGGATGGTTCAACATTCACAAATCAATCAATGTGATACAACAAATTAATATGAGAAGAGAGAAGAACCATATAGTCCTCACAATTGATACAGAAAAAGCATTTGACAAAATCCAGCATCCATTCCTGATTAAAATGCTTCAAAGTATAGAGATAGAGGGAACATTCCTGAACTTCATCAAATCTATCTATGAAAGACCCACAGCAAATATCATCCTCAATGGGAAAAAGCTTACAGCCTTCCCATTGAGATCAGGAACAAGACAACAATGCCCACTTTCACCACTCTTGTTCAACATAGTATTAGAAGTCCTAGCAACAGCAATCAGACAACAAAGAGAAATAAAAGGTATCCAAATTGGCAGTGAAGAAGTCAAACTGTCTCTCTTCGCAGATGACACGATTCTTTATATGGAAAACCCAAAAGACTCCACCCCCAAACTACTAGAACTCATACAGCAATTCAGCAACACGGCAGGATACAAAGTCAATGTACAGAAATCAGTGGCTTTCTTATACACTAACAATGAAAATACAGAAAGGGAAATTAGAGAATCGATTCCATTTACTATAGCACCAAGAACCATAAGATACCTGGGAATAAACCTAACCAAAGAGGCAAATGATCTGTATTCGAGGAACTACAGAACACTCATGAAAGAAATTGAAGAAGACACAAAAAGATGGAAGACCATTCCATGCTCTTGGATCGGAAGAATAAACATTGTTAAAATGTCTATACTGCCTAGAGCAATCTATACTTTTAATGCCATTCCGATCAAAATTCCACCAGTATTCTTCAAAGAGCTGGAGAAAACAATCCAAAAATTTGTATGGAATCAGAAGAGACCCTGGATCACTAAGGAAATGCTGAAAAATAAAAATAAAACTGGGGGCATCACGTTACCTGATTTCAAGCTTTATTACAAAGCCGTGATCACCAAGACAGCATGGTACTGGCATAAAAACAGACACATAGACCAGTGGAACAAAGTAAAGAGCCCAGATATGGACCCTCAACTCTATGGTCAATTAATCTTCGACAAAACAGGAAAAAATATACAGTGGAAAAAAGACAGTCTCGTCAATAAATGGTGCTGGGAAAACTGGACAGCTATATGTAGAAGAATGAAACTCGACCATTCCCTTACACCGTACACAAAGATAAACTCAAAATGGATAAAAGACCTCAACATGAGACAGGAATCCATCAGAATCCTGGAGGAGAACATAGGCAGTAATCTCTTCGATATCAGCCACAGAAACTTCTTTCAAGATATGTCTCCAAAGGCAAAGGAAACAAAAGTGAAAATAAACTTTTGGGACTTCACCAAAATCAAAAGCTTCTGCACAGCAAAGGAAACAGTCAACAAAACGAAGAGGCAACCCACGGAATGGGAGTAGATATTTGCAAATGACAGTACAGACAAAAGGTTGATATCCAGGATCTATAATGAACTCCTCAAACTGAGCACACACAAAACAGACAATCTTATCAAAAATGGGCAGAAGATATGAACAGACACTTCTCCAATCAAGACATACAAATGGCTATCAGACACATGAAAAAATGTTCATCATCATTAGCCCTCAGGGAGATTCAAATTAAAACCACATTGAGATATCACCTTACACCAGTTAGAATGGCCAAATTAACAAGACAGGAAACAACATGTGCTGGAGGGGATGTGGAGAAAGGGGAACCCTCTTACACTGTTGGTGGGAATGCAAGTTGGTGCAGCCTCTTTGGAGAACAGTGTGGAGATTCCTCAAGAAATTAAAAATAGAACTTTCCTATGACCCTGCAATTGCACTCCTGGGTATTTACCCCAAAAATACAGATGTCGTGAGAAAAAGGGCCATCTGTACCCCAGTGTTTATAGCAGCAATGGCCACGGCCACCAAACTGTGGAAAAAACCAAGATGCCCTTCAATGGACAAATGGATAAGGAAGATGTGGTCCATATACACTATGGAGTATTATGCCTCCATCAGAAAGGATGAATACCCAACTTTTGTAGCAACATGGATGGGACTGGAAGAGATGATGCTGAGCGAAATAAGTCAAGCAGAGAGAGTCAATTATCATATGGTTTCACTTATTTGTGGAGCATAACAAATAGCATGGAGGACATGGGGAGTTAGAGAGGAGAAGGGAGTTGGGGGAAATTGGAAGGGGAGGTGAACCGTGAGAGACTATGGACTCTGAAAAACAATCTGAGGGGACTGAAGTGGCAGGGGGGTGGGAGGTTGGGGTACCAGGTGGTGGGTATTATAGAGGGCACAGATTGCATGGAGCACTGGGTGTGGTGAAAAAATAATGAATACTGTTATGCTGAAAATAAATTAAAAATAATAATAATAATACATTCACCAAAAAAAAAGATCTGAGTCAAGCCACTGAGATCTGTTAAACTACTCCTCCAAACTATATACTTGTTCATTTGTTGATTAGTTGGTTGGTTTTGGTAATCTAAATACAGGATTTTGCCATTACTGTTATCAAATATGTGGGGTTTTTTTTAAACATTCAACTCTGAATCCAGCTTTCCAAGATCATCGATAATCTAGATTCTATCTGACATATTTGCTAATCTTTCCAGTTTCGTCCAGTAGAAGAATGAAACTCGACTATTCCTTTACACCATACACAAGTACGGTGACCATGTCATCTATATTAAAAAAACTGGGGGCAGGCCTGGTCTAAAGGAGATTTTTATAGGACTCTGCTAGTCTTCAACACTGCACTGATCCATTAGGCATCAAATTTTCAGGTTCTAAACAATCCCATGCCTTTAATTTCTCCATTTTCTCACAAGAATATCACTTAGAGATTAGGAATCAAGCAATATCTCAAGATGTCCTTGGCCTAATTTAATACCTAAAATTATTCTCATTTACTTGCTCTATTCTGCAAATATACTGTCGTCTCTATGTAACTCAAAAGGTTCTTTAAAAACAACAACAAAACCCTAACACTGTACACAACTAAATAATGATACAAATCTCTGGCATTTGTGGATATAACAGTCTTAATTTCAACTATTTCCTATCAACTTACGTGGTAATTCTTTGAATTCTGGGCATTAAATGACCAGTAGCCAGAAAGAAATTACTTAGCTAAGGAGGAAATCTAGCTGATGCTCTTGCAACCCCATTTCAATCCATGTTGTGAATCTCTAGTCTTCAACTACATAGTAACTATATAATTTTAAACAATAAAGTTGTGTATAAGGAAAAATAATCTTAAAAATAAACCTAGAATACTGCTGACAATGAAGAGAAAAATAAATGTGCATAACTTTCACCAAAAGCAAAGAATACTAATGAAAAGTGAAGTATTGGGCTCAGCAATGACTCAGGATTATCTTACAGAACACTCACTCTGTTTCAGACACCATGCATTCCTTTACTTAATCATTTCTAACAGCCTTTTGATATAAATCCTATTATTGCATCCCATTTTAATCCTGAGTTACCCTAAATGTAATGTGAACCTCCATAGCACTCTCCCAGGAGCAGACAAACCTGACCCCTGTTTTTATCATTTTCTACCACTGATGTGTTTCCCAAATTGTGGTCTATATCAGGGTCACTTGGCTGCATCTTTCAAATGAAGCTTCCCAGGCCCTACAACATTCTGATCAAAGCAGATCCTCTGGGATGAGACCTCTGCATCTTCTTATTCATCAGGATTCCTGAGTGATTCCAGAGTGCATTAAAGTCTGTAAACTACTGACCGAGGGTCTACGTAACAAGATACCATAAAATAAAGAAAGGCTCTTCTGAAAATGTTGGCTATCCCTGCTTAAAACACATCAGAATTACATGAAGAACATATTCAAAATAAACACTCCTTTGCCAATATGAATGTCTTTTATTCTCTGATCATTGAAGCTAGGACTTCTAGTACTATGTTAAAAAAAAAAAAAAAAGTGGTGAGAATGGGCATCCCTGTTGTTTTCCTGAACTTAAAGGAAAAGCTCTCAGTTTCTCCCCATTTGAGAATGATATTTGCTGTGGGCTTTTTCGTAGATGACTTTTATGATATTGAGGTATGTTCCCTCTATCCCTATACTCTGAAGAGTTTTAATCAAGAAGGGACACTGTATTTTGTCAATGTTTTTCCTGCATCAATTGAAAGGATCATATTGTTCTTCTTTTCTTTTATTAATGTGCTCTATCATGTTAATTGATTTGTGAATGTTGAACCATCCTTGCATCCCAAGAATAAATCCTACCTGGTCATGATGGATAATCCTTTTAAAGTACTGTTGGATCCTATTGGCCAGGATCTTGTTGAGTATTTTGGCATCCATGGTCATCAGGGATATTGGTCTGTAATTCTCTTTATTGTTGGGGTCTTTACCTGGTTTTGGGATCAGGGTAATGCCAGCTTCATAGAAGAAGTTTGGAAGTTTTCCTTCTGTTTCTATTTTTTTAAGTAATTTCAGTAGAATATGTATGATTTCTTCTTTAAATGTTTGGTAGAGTTCCCTGGGAAGCTGTCTGGTAATAAATGTAATAAAAAACTCTTGTTTTTTGGCAGGTTTTTTATTACTGCTTCAATTTCGTTACTGGTTATTGGTCTATTCAGATTGTCTATTTCTTCCTGTTTCAGTCTCAGTAGTTTATAAATTTCCAGGAAGGCATCCATTTCTTCAAAGTTGCTTAATTTGTTGGCATATAGTTGCTGGTAATAATTTCTAACAATTGTTTTTATTTACTTGATGTTAGTCATAATCTCTTCTTTTTCATTCAAACTCTCTCTCTTGGCAAATGGCATGATACTTATGTGGAAAACCCAAAAGACTCCACCTCCAAATTACTAGAACTCATACAGCAATTCAGCAACATGGCAGGATACAAAATCAATGCACAGAAATCAGTTGCATTTTTATACACTAACAATATGACTGAAGAAAGAGAAATTAAGGAACTGATTCCATTTACAATAGCACCAAAACCATAAGATACATAGGAATAAACCTAGCCAAAGAAGTAAAGGATCTATACTGTAGAAACTACAGAACACTTACAAAAGAAATTGAGGAAGACACAAAGAGATGGAAAAATATTCCATGCTCATGGTTGGAAGAATAAATATTGTGAAAATGTCTATGCTGCCCAGAGCAATCTACTATCAAAATAGCATCAACACTTTTCACAGAGCTAGAATAAACAATCCTAAAATTTGTTTGTTTGAAAAGACCCCAATTGCCAAGGGATTGCTGAAAAAGAACCAGAGCTGGGAGCATCACAATGCCTAACTTCAAGCTATATTACAAAGCTGTGATCTCAAGACAGCATGGTATTGCACAAAAACAGACACATATTATCCGTGGAATAGAACAGAAACCTCAGAAACGGACCCTCAACTCTATGGTCAACTAATCTTTGACAAATCAGGAAAGAATATCCAATGGAAAAAAGAGCATCTCTTCAATAAATGGTGTTGTCTTCTGCATGGGACAACCACATGCAGAAGAATAAAACTGGGCCATTCTCTTATACCATACACAAAGATAAACTCAAAATGGATCAAAGACCTAAATGTGAGACAGGAATCCATCAAAACCCTAGAGAAGAACATAGGCAGTAACCTCTTCAACATTGGCCACAGCGACCTCTTTCAAGACATGTCTATAAAGGCAAGGGAACGGGCACCTGGATGGCTCAGTCGTTAAGCATCTGCCTTCAGCTCAGATCATGATCCCAGGGTCCTGGGATCAAGCCCCATGTCAGGCTCCCTGCTCAGTGGGAAGCCTGCTTCTCCCTCTCCTTCTACCCCTGCTCGTATTGCCTCTCTCACTGTGTCTCTCTCTGTCAAATAAACAAATAAAATCTTTTTAAAAAAACAATAAAAATAAAGGCAAGGGAAACAAAAGCAAAAATGAACTTTTAGGACTTGATCAAGATAAAAAGCTTTTGCACAGCAAAGGAAACAGTCAACAAAACTAAAAGGCAATAGAATGGGAGAAGATATTTGCAAATGCATTCTGGATAAAGGGCTAGTATCCAAGATCTATAAAGAACTTCTCAAAGTCAACACCCAAAAAAACAAATAATCCAGTCAATATATGGGCAGAAGACATGGAGAGATGCTTCTCCAAAGACATACAGACAGTTAACAGACACATGAAAAAATGTTCAACATCACTAACCATCAGGGAAATAAAAATCAAAACCACAATGAGATACCACCTTACACCACTTAAAAATGAAAAAAAACTAACAAGACAGGCAACAAGTGTTGGCGAGGGTGTAGAGAAAGGGTGTAAACTGTTGGTGGGTATGCAAGCCGGTAAAACCACTCTGGAAAGGTTGGAAGTTCCTCAGGATGTTAAAAATAGAGCTACCCTACAACCCAGCATTTGCATTGCTAGCTCTATACTCCAAAGACACAGACATAGTGAAAATTAGTGGCACATGCACTCCAATGTTCATAGCAGCAATGCACATCATAGCCAAACTGTGGGATGAGCCAAGATGCCCTTCAACAAATAAATGTGTAAAGAAGATATGGTTCATATATACAATGGAATATTACGCAGCCACCAGAAAGGATAAATATCTACCATTTGCATTGACATGGATGGGACTGGAGAGGATGGTAAGATCATGCTAAGTGAAAAAGTCAAGCAGAGAAAGGCAATTATCATGTGTTTTCACTCATATGTGGAACATAAGGAATAGAGCAGAATGACCACAGGGAAATAGAGGGAAAACTGAATGGGAAGAAATCAGGGAGGGAGACAAACCATGAAAGACTCTGGACTCTGGGAACAAAACTGAGGGTTACAGAAGGGAGGGGGTAGGAGGATAGGGCAACCAAGTAAAGGGTATTAAGGAGGGCATGTGATGAGCACTGGGTGTTATATACAACTGATGAACTATTGTACACTACATCAAAAACTAATGATGTACTATATGTTGGCTAATTTAACATAAATAAACAAAAACTTGAGGGCAAAAGTATAATATTCCATTAACACATTACATAGTTACTGAGAAATTATTATTATTTGCCTTTGAGGACTCCTATATAAAGTAGATGAACTAATGTAAATAAAGCTTAATAAAGAATCCGGCAAATTAAAAAAATTTAAAAATAAACTCCTAGGTCAAATCCTGGATGGCACAAATTAGGATCTCCTGAGGTTATACCCAGCAGTATGTATTTTTAAGACAAATTCTCCTGGCAACAGACCATGCCCTGATCAGCTGGTGAACATTTTGGAATCACTGGTATAAGTTCCTATCTCATTCACACAATCAAAATTCTTCAAAATTTATGTTAGTATGAGTAAATCAGAATTCATTATTATATAATTTTACAGGAAAGAAAATAAAAGATGTGGCAACTTGCTCTTGAGATATTTATTTTTCCACATGGAAGAAAATATTTACTAAACCTGAAATTCCAAAGAATAAGCAGAAGTTCTAATAAGATGAGGAGGAATAAATACAACTAACCCTAAATAATCAGCAACTCTGAAGTTATTTAGTTGGGTCCCTGGATTCCAACAGGAGAAGGCCTTTCATAATTCAATTTCTAAATATTATACAAGTGATGACATTTTTGGAATTTTTATCCATGATTTCCACTCATTAAATTCAAGATATTTTCTCTCAAGCAAGAGCCACTCCTGTGAGAATTCCTAGCAAAAACTGCTTAGGATGCCCTGTGTAACCCAACTAAACAGGACACTCAGGTGAAAACAAAGAAAATGTGTGGATCTTGGCAGTGAGGAACCAGTACTGATCAGCTGCCAACTGACTCATAAATTGGTCCACAAAATGTAAGCATGGTGTTATTTCTGAAGAGGTCAGCAACACAGCTGGCAAAAAGAAATAAAAAGCAAGGTGTCTGATTAATAAGAAAATAATGCATAAATATCTAACTAAAACATTTAGAAAGGGATTCTATTCTATGATCTATCAGTGGAACTGCAGGACTCTCTGGAAAGATCCCAGACATACCATATTCTAGCAGTATTTACTGAAGGCCTTTTATGTAGTATCCTGTGGAGAAAACCCAGACCCAGAGGAATAACAGGCAAAATAAGGCTGCATGTAGCTCCAAGATAACAGCAGGGACCTGGCAGGGAAGGCTACCTCCAGCCCCTAAATGCACAGTCCTATACATTAGCTGCTGGCAGAAAGTCACTGGCATCAAGACTCACAGACCCTAAGAACAGGAAGTCTGAGCCCATCAAAACAAGCCCACCCTTCGTGTTTCAACAAGGAGCACAACAAAGGAAGCCCAGCTCCAGAAGGAAAGACAAGAGTGTGGCTGACACGAGGTCCTCTACATACTGGGAAAGGAGGCCCCTGGGCTTTCAAAATAAGCCTGAGAGTATCAGCTCTCTATACAAAGTCAGGTCAGCTGAGGAGAACAGAAGATGTGAGCAGAAGTGGAGATGCTACGAAAGCAAAACATGTATGTGGTAGAAGCCCTTTCAACTGAACCTCACTCAACCAACTCACTAGATAAACCAATATTTCCCATTCTTTCTCTAAAACTTATAGATGAATGCCAGGATGTGCTGAATGCCTATAACCAAGAGGCTACTCAACATTACTGGACACCTCCCCTTCTATCAGTTATGCTAACAAGAGGCTCAAACTGTCTATGCCAAGTGAAACTACTACTATAAGTATCTAATTTGTTTAAATGTACAAAAATGATAAAATAGGTGGGGTGCCTGGGTAACTCAGTTGATTACGTGTCAGACTCTTGACTTGGGCTCAGATCATGATCTCATGGTCTTGAGATCAAGCCCTACACCAGACTCCATGCTGAGCAGGGGTGGGTGGGGAGACTGCTTGAGATTCTCTCTCTCCTTTTCCCTTTGCCCCTCCCCTTCCACTCACTCTCTCTAATAAATAAATAATCTTTTAAAAATGTTCAAAAAAACCAGGAGAACCAAAACAGAGTTGTTCCCATGAAAACTAAATTGCATTAAGAGGACATAATAAGATGAGTTTTTAATTTTTTTTCTTTCCTTTTTTTTTTAAAGCTGGCTCCACACCCAATATGGGCTTGAATTCACAGCCCCGAAATCAAGAGTTGCATGCTCTATGGACTGAGCCAGCCAGGATCCCTAATAAAATGAGTATCGTTGGGGAGGATATGTGCTCTGGTGAGCACTGTGAATTGTGAAAGACTGATGAATTACAAACCTATACCCCTGAAACAAATAATATATTATAGGTTAATGAAAAAATAATAAAAAATTGTAATAATAAAATAAAATTTACAAAAATAAAAAATAAAAGAAATTTTAAAACAGATGCTAACCTGTACAATTAGGGGTAGGTTTTAACAACTATCAAAGATGAGAATATTGTAAAAATCTAAAAGATGGTATTTATATCCTTGTTCTGTTTTAAAGGACCCAAAGAAAATGGAGAAGATGCTTTGCAAGTTTGGTTTACACAAGAAAGATGACTCAGAACACTAATCAGCAGACTCATTCTAAGAGAAAAGGCTCAAGTGCTACCTAAAAAACAACAACAAAAACCTCAGTATGCAAGAAAATATAAAAACTGACCATGCTCTCATTACCCAGAGTCAATCACTGTTAACATTTTCCTGTACATATTATATAGGTATTATAATGAATAAGTACATATAATTAAAAGTACATATACATAAGTGCATATATACACATACATGCATCCACACTATATATTTTATATACATATATACTGATTTTTATTGCTAAAAATGCTACTTTACAATGTATTTTTCTTCATTAATAAATCATGACCATCTTCTGATGACAGTATTTATCTGTAACCTTTTTTTTTTAAGATTTTATTTATTTATTTGACAGAGATCACAAGTAGGCAGAGAGGCAGGCAGAAAGAGAGGGGGAAGCAGACTCCCCGCCAAGCAGAGAGCCCGATGTGGGGCTCAATCCCAGGACCCTGGGATCATGACCTGAGCTGAAGGCAGAGGTTTTAACCCACTGAGCCACCCAGGCGCCCCTATCTATAACCTTTTTAATAGCCTTGTAGCATTCCATTGTATAAACACATCATAATTCAGTAAATCCCCTTTTGTTGGACTTTTAAGTTAGTTCTCATTTTTATCTGTCATAACCAATGATGCCACCATTATGTACAGTCTCCACTATTTCTTTAGGATATATTCTGATTGTTGTAATTTGATACACCAGATAGAAGCTCCTAGTTCTGCTCTTTCTGGTTCCGAAAAGGGCCACTGAGGCTGCAAGATGGATAATGGGGAAGAGGGCAGCAAAGTCTGTATCAGCGCTGTGCTAAAGGCAGAGGCATATCCTTATTTTTTCTCTACTTATCTACAAAATGGAACATAAGCCCTATTTTCCAAGTACTGTGAGTTCTTGAAACAGATTTCTTAGGTATGCATCTATTATTTTTAATACAATCTCAGCAAACTCAGTACACACTATCTTTACTCTGATATCTTAACATTTCTTGAGTTCCTTCCTATGGCATGCTAACGGCATTTCATGGCATGAGGATGGGCCTGTACACACATAATTTAGGAGGACAGCTGCCATTTTCTTTGCTGCACAGCACCTCAGCTCAGCTCTTTTCCTATGCTTCATGAATCCTTCATCTTACCTCTCCAGGCACTCACTCAGTTCTGCAGCTATCCAAACTGTGGTGTGGCAGCACCTAGGCATGGCCAGGAAGATGCACCTCCCTAGATCTACACCTGCTGTCGGCAAAGAATTCTTTCCTTAGTGGCAGCCAGCAGTGGTGCCAATGGTGCTCTTGACAGATGATTCTATAGCATGACTCATACTGTGATTCTGACCACAGAACCTCCCTGTTCTCCTGATCATTTCCTGAGCCTCATGGCAACTCTACTAGCTACAAACATTCTTCTAATGAATTCCTTGTTGCAAGAGGAACAATTAGGAATCTTTGATGTTGGCAATTCAGAAGCCTGAAACAGTAATGCCTAAAATAATACACAGACGATGAGTGCCATAACAGTGCAACATGAGGGCCCCAGGGTGAGGTGGCACATTTATTAAAGCTCATATACATGCTTCCCAACATCCTGATATTTTGTATGATTGGTGAGAGACAATCAATGTGAGAATTTAACCTAATAGCAATGTGGTTAATCAAACTGTATTTTCTCTTAGTATACTTATCAGCACATTTACTAGAGAGAAGAGCTGTTTCCTCTCTGTGAGTTTGGTCTTGATATAAATCAAGTAAATTTCTTTTTTTTTTTAATTAAGATTTTATTTATTTATTTGACAGAGAGAGAGAGATCACAAGTAGGTAGAGAGGCAGGCAGAGGGAGAGTGGGGAAGCAGACTCCCTGCTGAGCAGAGAGCCTGGTATAGGGATCAATCCCAGGACCCTGAGATCATGACCTGAGCTGAAGGCAAAGGCTTAACCCACTGAGCCACCTAGGCACCCCAAATCATGACCTGAGCTGAAGGCAAAGGCTTAACCCACTGAGCCACCTAGGCACCCCAAATCAAGTAAATTTCTGATGCTCCTCATGTAGACTGACCTTCACAGTATACACTGATGGAACTTTGGTGAACATCTAGTCCACCATCAGCAGTTTAAGGGCCAGGTAGTAGATATTTTAGTCTTTGTGGGACACAAACAATCTCTGTCATGCATTTTTCTTTCTTTTTAAAAAAAGAAACAATTCTTTTTTTTTTTAAAGATTTTATTTGAGAGAGAAAGATCACAAGTAGGCAGAGAGGCAGGCAGAGAGAGAGAGGGAAGCAGGCTCCCCACCGAGCAAAGAGCCTGATGTGGGGACTCAATCCCAGGACCCTGAGATCATGACCTGAGCCAAAGGCAGCGGCTTAACCCACTGAGCCACCCAGGTGCCCCAAAAAACAATTCTTTAAAAATATAAAAGTCACTGGAAGTCTCAAACTTTCTGATTTCAAAACTTATTACAGAACTGGAGTAATCAAAACAGTGTGATAAGGCATAAAGACAGACATATAGACCAAACCAATGAACTAGAGAGCCCAGAAATAATCCCTCCTCTACATCTTCAAATGATTTTGGACAGGCATGCTAAGACAAACAGGGAAAAGGCAGTCTTTTCAAGAAATGGTGTTGCAAAACTGAATATCCATATGCAAAAGCATGATGTTAGACCCTTACTTACACCTTATACAAAAATTAACTCAAAATGATTCATAGATCTAAATTCAAGAGCTAAAACTAAAATTCTTAGGAGACAAGTTTTATGACACTGAATTTGACAATGATATTTTGGATGTGATACCAAAAGCACAGAAAAGAAAGATAAGATAAAATTGGGCTACCATCAAAATTTAAATTTCTGTACATCAAAGGACATGGTCAACAGCGTGGAAAGGTAACCCACAGAATGGGAGAAGGTATTTGCAAATCAAATATCTGGTAAAGGCTAATAACCAGACCATATAAAGAATCCTAACACACACACACATACACACACACACACACACACACACACACACACACACACACCCCTCTATTAAATCTTGGGAAAGGAACTTGAATAAGACATTTAGGCTAAGGAAAAAAAAATCTGAAGTGAAAGAGGAGACATCACATCTGATACCACAGAATTCATCAGAATAATATGAACAATTATACACCAACAAATTGGATAACTCAGGAGAAATAGGTAACTGGATTAAAGAAATGGATAAATTTCTAGACCCACACAACCTACCAAGACTGAATTATGAAGAAAATCTGAACAAATAACAACTAAGGAGATTAACAATCACAAATCTTCCAATACAGGATACCCCAGGACCAAATGGTTTCACTGGTGAATTCTACCAAAGATTTGTAGAAAATCTAATGTCAATCCTTTTCAAACCCTTCTTTAAAAAAACTAAAGCACCCACTCCCAAATTCATTTTATGAGGTTAGAATTACCCTGATACAAAGGCAAATAAGGACACTATAAGAAAAGAAAATCAGAATGAGATATTACTTCATACTTATTAGTATGGCAGTCATCAAAAAAACAAGATAACAAGTACTATCGGGTTGTAGTGAAAGGGAATCCTTGTGTACTGTTAGTGGGGATGTAAATTGGTCTAGCCACTATTGAAAAAAGTATGGAGGTTCCAAAAAAAAAAAAAGGACTACCATATGCCACTTCTGGGTATATCTCCAAAGGAAATGAAATCAGGATCTTGAAGAAATATCTTCACCCTATATTCATTGCAACATTATTCACAGTAACCAACACATGCAAACATGTACATCTATATGGAATATTATTCAGCCATGAAAAAGGAAATCCTGCCATTTGTGACATGGATGAACTTTGAGAGCATTATGCTAAATGAAATAACTCAGTGTTATCACTTATATGAGGAATCTAAGGAAAACCAAACTCACAGAAATGGAAACTAGAATGGTGGTTACCAGGGACTAGGAATTGAAGGAAATGGGGAAATGTTGGTCAATAAGTACAAACCTCCTGGTAAAAGATGAAGAAGTTCTAGTAATCTAATGTATAGCATGGTGATTACAGTTAATAATACTGTATATAGTTGGAAGTTCCTTAAAGAGTACATCTTATATGTTCTCATCACAAAAAAGAAATGATAATTATGTGATGTGATAAAGGTGTTATCTAAGGCTAGAATGACAATCTTCTCACAATATATATTAAACCAACACACTGCATATCTTAAACTTACACATTATATACCAATTGTATCTCTACAATTTAAGAAAAATTAAGTTCTCAAAGAGGTTATCTGTAGAGCTATGTTCATAGAAGCCTTATTAACAATAGTCACAAGGGTCATAGGGAAGTTCTATTTTTAATTTCTTGAGGAATCTCCACACTGTTCTCCAAAGAGGCTGTACCAACTTGCATTCCCACCAACAGTGTAAGAGGGTTCCCCTTTCTCCACATCCCCTCCAGCACATGTTGTTTCCTGTCTTGTTAATTTGGCCATTCTAACTGGTGTAAGGTGATATCTCAATGTGGTTTTAATTTGAATCTCCCTGAGGGCTAGTGATGAACATTTTTTCATGTGTCTGATAGCCATTTGTATGTCTTGATTGGAGAAGTGTCTGTTCATATCTTCTGCCCATTTTTGATAAGATTGTCTATTTTGTGTGTGCTGAGTTTGAGGAGTTCATTATAGATCCTGGATATCAACCTTTTGTCTGTACTGTCATTTGCAAATATCTTCTCCCATTCCGTGGGTTGCCTCTTCGTTTTGTTGACTGTTTCCTTTGCTGTGCAGAAGCTTTTGATTTTGGTGAAGTCCCAAAAGTTTATTTTAGCTTTTGTTTCCTTGGCCTTTGGAGACATATCTTGAAAGAAGTTGCTGTGGCTGATATCGGAGAGATTACTGCCTATGTTCTCCTCTAGGATTCTGATGGATTCCTGTCTCACGTTGAGGTCTTTTATCCATTTTAAGTTTATCTTTGTGTACGGTGTAAGAGAATGGTCGAGTTTCATGTGAGACTATGGACTCTAAAAAACAATCTGAGGGGTTTGAATTGGCGGGGGGGTGGGAGGTTGGGGTGTCAGGTGGTGGGTATTATAGAGGGCGTGAATTGCATGGAGCACTGGGTGTGGTGAAAAAATAATGAATACTGTTATGCTGAAATTTAAAAAAAAAATAGTCACTAGGTAGAAACAACCCAAATGTATGTGCTTATATGTACACACATACACACACACACACACACACACACACACACACAAATTCTTAGCTCAGTGACCAAAGAAAAATAGTCCTCACCACTTTAGCTTATGGACTATAATTAGCTGACCCCAGTTCTAGTCCAGTGATCCCTGAATAGTGTTCCAAGAAGTCCTGGAAAGAAGCTGTATCAAGTCTCCAGGTGACTCTTGTAAAAGTTCTTTAGCAGGAGGCTCTAGGCTCCCCACCTTATTTCAACAAAGCAGATCCTCTCTTACCTGAAGGTCTATAGGCCTGACTTAAGAAAAGGTCCCTACTACATGAAAAGGTTTGGAAAACTACTGCCTAATCTACCTTCCTTATGCTATAGAAGAGAAAATGAGGGACCAGAGATGGCAAGTGAAATGTATGATAAAGTTGGGACCAGAACCTAAGTCCTTAGGCTGTGAGCTCAGTGCTTATCCATTGTACCACCTGGCCTCTCCCCTTGGAAGGCCACTCCCCACTAACACTATAGACTCCAACTTTCACTCAACAGATGCTTTTAGACTGATGACTTAGATCCTGATAAATTCAAGCAATTTATTCAGCATTTCTTTGTGCCCAGAAAGTATCTATGAAAAAAATACATGGGAAGATCTTGGTCTGTGGTAGACAGAATAGCCCCCACAAAGATCTCCTAGTCCTTCTTCCCAGAATTCCACTACATTGCATGACAAAAGAGATTTTCCAGCTGTTATTACAGTTGGAGATCATAACATAGGGAAAGTATCCTGCATTATATTGGTGGGCCCAAACTGATCATGTAAAAATCCTTAAAAACAAAAATTTTTCTAACTGTGCTTGAGAAGGGAGGGTGGGCAGATATAGGATAGACGAATCAGTTCAGTTGATTCTTGCACTACATTGGTTTGGCACTTTATTCTAGATCAGTGGTCAGCAAACTACCACCCTCAGCCCAAACCCAGCTTGCCTCCTGATTTTGTAAACAAAGCTTTATTAGAACATGGGCTCATTCATTTATGTATTGCCTATGGCTGCCTTCCCACTACAATAGCAAAGATGAGTAGTTTTGATACATACTGTAAGGCCAAAAAAAAAAAAAAAGTTTTATCAGGTTCTTTACAGAAAAACTTGCTGGTTCCTGCAGACTGGCTATGGCACCCCCATGTCAACTAGAGAAAAAGGATCTCTGAGTAAGAATTCACAAGCACCTCCACTCCCTCCCTGTACAGGCATGATATGAGGGGCTATGTTTGTCTTTCCTTCTGCAGTTGGTTTTGTGACTCACGTCTGCTGACCCTATTCAGTGAAGCTGAGAAAGGCAACCACATAACCCAAGGAAATCCAGCTGTGGCGATCCAGCCACATTTTCCTTTGAATCAGCCGCCCCAGCATGTAAGCAGCCTTATTTGATCTGTTTCTTCTAATCCAAGAGTCCCCAACCCTTTCTACCATATTTTTTAAACTATTACACTAATGTATTTTTCATTACTCATAAATCATGTTGCCCTGCAGCTCTCCACCCACCAAATCAATGGCCTTTGTTGTTTCAGGAAAAGAAGCAGCACAACCTTGAACCAAGAAATCCCCTTTTTTTTCTTTGCTTGTGTTTTGTATTAGATTTCTCACTTGGAGAGGAACTCTTGTCTCAGAAGTCACTTTTGCTGAAAGACCAAAAAAAATTACTTCTATTCAAAAATCATCTTTGTACACACAAAGAACAAAGCTCAGGGGACTAAATAGAGTTTTAGCATAACACACAGTATAGAGAATACAGAGGGTATGATGTAAGGGCAATTGTGGTCATACAGAAGGAAATGGAGGGAGACTTTACACCCATCTTCTCATCTAGGGACTTGGTCCTGGAAGAGCGGTGAGAATGGAGTGGCAAAAATTCCAGATCCCAGCAAGGAGAATTCAAAAATATTTAGGTCAATGACTTCATCAACTGCATCCACATAATAAATCTTCCATAAAAGTCCTAAATAATGGGCATTAGAGAGTTTCCAGGTTGGCAAATAGGTGGAGGTGTTGGAAGGGTGGCACATCTAGAGAGCATGGAAGCTCGGCACTCCTTCCCATAGATCTTGCCCTATGCACCTCTTCCATCTGACTGTTCATCTGTATCTTTACCATATCTGTTAAAACAAACTGGTAAAATTTTTAAAACAATGATTTAGGCTAGTGTTTTCATTTCTCCCACCTTTTACTGCTTCAACACGTGTGCACCTGCACGTGCACACACAGGCACACACGCACACACACAAAGTCCATGTAGTTCAGTGGCATTAGCCGCAGGGAATTCCTAAGTAGATAGGCTATAGTTAATGTCTTCTTGTTTCCCCACTGGCTATACCTGACATAGGGACATCTAAAAGTTTCCCAGTAGCTCTGTGGTAGACACAAGAGAAGATAGCTGAGAATTAAGAGTGTTTGCTAAAGGGCTACCTGGCATGTGGCAAGAGAATCCTATAGCAGAAGATGAAAAGTAAGTCACCTAAAGCCAGATTCTGATGAGAATTCCTGGCTAAGCCTCAGAGGGTCAACAGCAGCAAGAGAAAAAATGAAGGATGCTAAACCTAAAAGTACTACCATGCATTCCTTGCGCCCAGCCAAACCATCATGACATACAATAACCAAAGACGCCTACCACTGACAAGGTACTACTAACCAAACACTAACTTGCAGAGAAGAGATAAGCTGCATCTCAAAGAGAGGTCAACAGAGAAGGAAAATATGTGTAGGAAACTGCCTGCCCCTGCTATGAGAATGCCCAGATGTCACCAAGGTAGAAGGAGAAGAGAGGCTAAAAACAAAACAGCCTGAAAGAAAAAGCTTAAGCTCACAGAATCTGAGCTTAGCTTTAAACAAGAAGAAACTGTTTTTCTTAAGGGGGGCAAATTAACTTCTTTTGGGGTTATTCTGTATAAATATAGGCTCCAGAACAAGATAATGTCAATTACCAGAAAAAACACACACACAAAAAAAAAAACCCTCCATGGTGACAGATGTTAACTAGAATTATTGTGATGATCATTTCATAACAAACAAATGTCATGTTTTACACCTAAAACTAATACAATGTTATATGGCAATTATATTAAAAATTAAAAATTAAAAATAAGTAGCCTCCATATTTTGAGTACTATTTGAGTATGGTGAGTAGGTTTCCAAATACCCCATCCTCACTTCTAACCCCCTCCCCTGCTCCACACATATGCTTCAATTCACTGTTTAACACCAAGAAGGGAAAAATCATTTCCCCTAGGCAGAAAAGAGGAAGGGAATGCTAACAGATCAATGCAAGGGTGAAGAGCATGCCTTCCTCACTCTGGTGCTTCGATCTGACTGTCCTAGAAGCTGGAAGTGGGTCAAAGGCTCAAGCAATATTCCTGCCCACATAGCCAGCAGTAAAGCAATGGGAGTGGGGAAGGTGGTCCTTTTTCCTCTCACTGAGGCTCACTGCTAACACAAGTTTTCCAAGCCCAGTGGCCAATTCTATGGGTTCCATGATTTCAGATGAAACCAGTATTCCCCATTTCCATAGGCTCATTTCCAAGCCTTGCCATATAACCATGTCACGTCACTGACGGCTCCCTTGAGAAGCCAATGATTGCAACCTTATGACTCCTATCCCAAGCAGACACACAGAGCAAGGTGCAAGATGGAGGCGTGTGGCTGCAGAGTTGTAGTATTTCCCCAAAACTGGAATTAATTATCACTACTTGCTCCTTTGTCCCTCTTAGATCTGCAAAGCATGGGTCACAGTGACTTTGTTTTTATTGGCCTACCACATATTGAAACCATTCTTGCATATTGATACTCAATATCTCAGCCAAAACCCTGTGAAAATTACTTACTGTGCAGCACAACAGAACCATTTTCTAAAGTTAAATATCTCGGGACATTTTATCTTTTCAAGTACATACCAAAAGCAATTAAGTTCAAACTATGGAATACAGTCTTTGCCAGTTTCCATTCTTGACACATATGTGTCTGTATTTATGAGTTCAAAGACCTATTAAAGGATCAAATCTCTAGCTTTAATTTTCTCTTTGCAAGTGAAAAATATTCCAGCATCCTTCCTTAAATCATCTGCAAGGAAGTCTGTAGCATGAGGCCTCAACCCACAACATCTCTAATGTGGCCTAAAAGGTAGAACAACAACCCATTGATGTCCCTGTCTCTCTAGCAGCCCATGGGGGTACCACAATGAATAGAAAAGTAAGAAAGTGAGTCACAGAGCTCTAAGCAGGAGAGAAATATAGCAGCCCTCTTCTAAAGAATCAGTCCACTGGGCTTTTACACACAGACCCAAACCATTCTAGAATTCACAAAGGTCTCATTCTTCTTCCTGCTCTTTTTTCTCTTCCCTGTCCTTGCTCTTCATATTCAGCTACCCAATTCCAGAAAATTCTCCCACTACTCTGATGCCCCCATTTCCTGGATTCTTGAGGCCTTACACAATGCCTTCATTTTCTCCTTATTTCTCAGAGGGTCATATTTTCTTTCTTCCTCTTCTTATTCCCCTCAAACATGAAAGCCTTCACCAACTGAACTTGAACATGTACCTGAGAGATACATCCTGAATGCGCTAAAAAATTCCAGAAAACCTATTACAACTCTCCACCCTACCCTCCACCCCAAGTTTATCTTTTTTTTTCTTAAGATTTTGTTTATTTATTTGACATACAGAGATCACAAGCAGGCAGAGAGGCAGGCAGAGAGAGGAGGAAGCAGGCTCCCAGCTGAGCAGAGAGCCCGATGTCGGGCTCGATCCCAGGACCCTGAGATCATGACCTGAGCCGAAGGCAGAGGCTTAACCCACTGAGCCACCCAGGCGCCCCCCAAGTTTATCTTTTAAAATTGGTCTTCAAATTATAGTCAAGTGGTATTCCATATTTGCAAATTCACCTACTCCCTAAAATTTTTTGTAACCCTCAAATCAATACTCACAAGACAAGGATGCCCACTTTCACCACTCTTGTTCAACATAGTATTAGAAGTCCTAGCAACAGCAATCAGACAACAAAGAGAAATAAAAGGTATCCAAATTGGTAATGAAGAAGTCAAACTCTCTCTCTTCGCAGATGACATGATTCTTTATATGGAAAACCCAAAAGACTCCACCCCCAAACTACTAGAACTCATACAGCAATTCAGCAGCGTGGCAGGATACAAAGTCAATGTGCAGAAATCAGTGGCTTTCTTATACACTAACAATGAAAATACAGAAAGGGAAATTAGAGAATCGATTCCATTTACTATAGCACCAAGAACCATAAGATACCTGGGAATAAACCTAACTAAAGAGGTAAAGGATCTATACTTGAGGAACTATAGAACACTCATGAAAGAAATTGAAGAAGACACAAAAAGATGGAAGACCATTCCATGCTCTTGGATCGGAAGAATAAACATGGTTAAAATGTCTATACTGCCTAGAGCAATCTATACTTTTAATGCCATTCCGATCAAAATTCCACCGGCATTCTTCAAAGAGCTGGAGCAAATAATCCTAAAATTTGTATGGAATCAGAAGAGACCCCGAATCGCTAAGGAAACGTTGAAAAACAAAAATAAAGCTGGCGGCATCACCTTACCTGATTTCAAGCTTTATTACAAAGCTGTGATCACCAAGACAGCATGGTACTGGCATAAAAACAGACACATAGACCAGTGGAACAGAGTAGAGAGCCCTGATATGGACCCTCAACTCTATGGTCAATTAATCTTCGACAAAACAGGAAAAAATATACAGTGGAAAAAAGACAGTCTCTTCAATAAATGGTGCTGGGAAAACTGGACAGCTATATGTAGAAGAATGAAACTCGACCATTCTCTTACACCGTACACAAAGATCAACTCAAAATGGATAAAAGACCTCAACGTGAGACAGGAATCTATCAGAATCTTAGAGGAGAATATAGGCAGTAATCTCTTCGATATCGGCCACAGCAACTTCTTTCAAGATACGTCTCCAAAGGCAAAGGAAACAAAAGCGAAAATAAACTTCTGGGACTTCATCAAAATCAAAAGCTTCTGCACAGCAAAGGAAACAGTCAAAAAAACAAAGAGGCAACCCACGGAATGGGAGGAGATATTTGCAAATGACAGTACAGACAAAAGGTTGATATCCAGGATCTATAATGAACTCCTCAAACTCAACCCACACGAAACAGACAAACACATCAAAAAATGGGCAGAAGATATGAACAGACACTTCTCCAATCAAGAAATACAAATGGCTATCAGACACATGAAAAAATGCTCATCATCATTAGCCCTCAGGGAGATTCAAATTAAAACCACATTGAGATATCACCTTACACCAGTTAGAATGGCCAAAATTAACAAAACAGGAAACAACATGTGTTGGAGAGGATGTGGAGAAAGGGGAACCCTCTTACACTGTTGGTGGGAATGCAAGTTGGTGCAGCCTCTTTGGAGAACAGTGTGGAGATTCCTCAAGAAATTAAAAATAGAGCTTCCCTACGACCCTGCAATTGCACTCCTGGGTATTTACCCCAAAGATACAGATGTCGTGAAAAGAAGGGCCATCTGTACCCCAATGTTTATAGCAGCAATGGCCACAGTCGCCAAACTATGTAAAGAACCAAGATGCCCTTCAACGGATGAATGGATAAGGAAGATGTGGTCCATATACACTATGGAGTATTATGCCTCCATCAGAAAGGACGAATATCCAACTTTTGTAGCAACATGGACGGGACTGGAAGAGATTATGCTGAGTGAAATCAGTCAAGCAGAGAGAGTCAATTATCATATGGTTTCACTCATTTGTGGAGCATAACCAATAGCATGGAGGACAAGGGGCGTTAGAGAGTAGTAGGGAATTTGGGTAAATTGGAAGGGGAGGTGAACCATGAGAGACTATGGACTCTGAAAAACAGTCTGAGGGGTTTGAAGTGGCGGGGGGGTGGGAGGTTGGGGTACCAGGTGGTGGGTATTATAGAGGGCACAGCTTGCATGGAGCACTGGGTGTGGTGAAAAAATAATGAATACTGTTTTTCTGAAAATAAATAAATTGGGAAAAAAAAAATACTCATAAGCACCTTCATTCATACACATGACACATACGCAGAGCAGTAAAAAATTTGAGTTGTCTGAAGCATACATTTCCAGCTAAGGCTGAACAAGATGACATTCTGCCTTCTTGTTTCAGCTCTCAAACTGTTAACTATTGTCTTTTTTTGTAGCCTATGTAAATGCCAGTTTGTTTGGTTTTTTTGCATTGTTTCTTTGGTAATTTCACTGTTTAAATATTTTTTTTAAAGATTTTATTTATTTATTTGACAGAGAGAAATCACAAGTAGATGGAGAGGCTGGTAGAGAGAGATAGAGAGAGAGAGAGAGGGAAGCAGGCTCCCCGCCGAGCAGAGAGCCCGATGCGGGACTCGATCCCAGGACCCTGAGATCATGACCCGAGCCGAAGGCAGCGGCCTAACCCACTGAGCCACCCAGGCACCCCGGTAATTTCACTGTTTAAAATTGCCCCCAAACATAGTGCTGAAGTGTTGATGTTCCTGAGCACAAAAAACTATGATGCACCATGCAGAGAACATACATGTATTAGATAAGCTTCATTCAGGCATGAGTTATAGTGCTACTGGCCATGAGTTCTAAGTTAAGGAATCAACAATATATATTAAACATGGTATCTTTAACCAGAAACACATAAAATGACAAGGCTATGTATTAATCAGTTGTGATTAATCTATGGCTATGTATTAATCAGTTGTGATTAAGCTATGTATTCATCAGAATATATATATTCTGTATATTCCTCAAGAGCAATGCCTTGGTATTTGCTAATTCAGTGTTCACAGTGACTTTATAAAATACAACTAGCACAGGGATGCCTGGGTGGCTCAGTTGTTAAGTGTCTGCCTTCAGCTCAGGTCATGATCCCAGGGTTGTGGGATCGAGCCCCACACAGGGCTCCCTGCTCAGCTGGGAACCTGCTTCTCCCTCTCCCACTCCCCCTGCTTGTGTTCCCTCTCTCTCTCTGTCAGATAAATAAATAAATAAAATCTTTAAAAATATACGTATATAACTAGCCCAAGTAACAAGAATGGACAGTGAATATAAGAGAGAAATCAAACAGAGATTTTCAACATTATGCATCCTGGGCAAAAACCACCCTCTTCCTTAGAAGTATACTTCCAGAAATAGAATTCAGAAATTTGTTTCTATCTATTGATGAGACAGATGCTTCTTCACTCTCTGACATTAGCTTCAGGAGTATCCCAACTCCAGACTATTCTAGCTCCAGACTAGTGTTCCCTCTCCTCCATCATATGGCACCAGGTTCTCCCTTCTGGGGAGCCTTCCACACTCAATTCCTGCAAGAAGTCTGCTATCCTTCTTCAATCCCCTAGCTATTACCCTTATGAAGTCCCCACCCCGGCCATGATCTACAGAAGTGGCTTTTGTTTATATCCATTTATATTTCTGCAACTTTTATCTTAATGTATATTTCATTGGCACCATCTCCTCCTTGGTTTGTGAGTTTCCTATTTCACTTCAAAAGGCTCACAATGTCTGCTGGGGTGCTTTGTATTCTTGTGGCTGCAAAATAAATTGTGTCAATTACACAGAAATGCTCACTGACTCAAAACTTCCCTCTTCCTTGCGTGGATGCCTTCTATTACTTCATCATACTCCAGACAGGCTAAAACATTGTTCATGCTCCTTCTGTCCCTCAATCTGACTTGCAGATTTAAAGGAAAAGACTTTATTCAAGCACAACACACAAAACATCAAAAATCCTCATGTTTCAGGGCTAAGCTATGAAGTGATCACTGGGACTGATGTAAGAATACTCAACAATTGCCAATCAAGTCATGTGTCTGCAAATAAATTGTGGATATAAATAACCCAGGTGGTCTTCTTCAGGGTGTCTGTATCTTTCCAAACACTTTGAATTTCTCCCTTCTTCCCCTGTGTTCCTCCTCTGGCATGCCACTTCACCACTCTACTAACAGTAACACTTGCTAAAGAAAGACTTTTAAATCTCAGCTCTTCCAGCAAATACATGAAGAAATGATTGTATCTTAGTCCGTTGAGATGCTTTAATAGAATACCATAGACTGGGTGGTTTACAAATAGAAATTTCTCACAGTCCTAGAGCCTGGATGTCTGAGATCAAGAGTGCCAATGTGATCAGGCTCTCATGAGAGACTGCTTGTTGGTTTCCAAACAGCTTTCTTCCTACTGAGTTCTCACATGCCAAGAAGAGGTCTCCCGGTCCCCTTCTAAAGGGCACTAATCCCATCATCAGGGCTCCACTCTCATGACCTAATCACCTCCTAAAGGTCTTTCCTCCTAATACCATCACAGACATTGGGATTAAGATTTCAACAGATGAACCTGGAGGACACATTCAATCCATTACAGTACTATAAAATTACCCCTATGTAACCCTGAATTAAAATATCCAGGCACTTAACATCAATGGCTGCTACATCACAAAAAGAGAACTTCATAATGAAGTCATGTCCCCCACCCAAAAAAACCTATCTGAATCAGACCAAACCTCTAAGTCCAACTCCAATTTATGAGAAATACAGAGTACAAAATAACATGTCAAAACACATCACAGCGATGCAACTAGCAAGATCCTGACTATGGGAAATTCTATAGGTCAAATAACTTCACTTTTTTATAAAGATTAAGAAAAAAAAGAGATGGGGAAAAAACATAGATTTAAACAAGAATAGAACATATCAGCTAAATGCAATATATGGAGCTTATCTGGATCTTCATTCAAGCAAACTGTAAAAAAAAAATTATTTTTATGAGGTTTATGAGGTAATTAGAAAATTAAACACTACTTGAATATTCAATGATATTAGAATTGTTAAGGATTGTTAAATACTTTAGGTATTACTGTATTGTAATTATTTTCAGAAGAAAACAGACCTTATCTTGTAGAGAATCACACTTAAATACAGATGAAGTGATATAACAGTGGGGAAATTCAAAATAATAATGGAGGGAGAAAGTAAATTGGGGTGAATTGAAGATTAGCAAGAGGCTGTTGTTGGTTGACGTGAAGTTACATAGGATATTCATTATGCTTTTCTACTTTTACATATGTTCAGAATTCTCCATAATGAAAGAATAAGAACAGGCATATATATCTCTATCATCTTTCTTCTAGTATCTTTCAAATCTGTATCTCTAATCCTAATTGTTTATCGCAACACAATGTTCTATTTCCAAAAGCTAAGAGATTCTTTCCCAAAGCCAGCAATTTTAAGCAGAATAGATGCTTGCCTATTAAAAAGTCATTTTCACTTTCTTCTCTAGTAACAGCCATAATTTTCTTTCAGGTGTTTCCTGCTTCCCATTTCCTTTGCCAGTGATTGGCTCAGGAATAGGTCTCCAATCCAGTTCTGGCCACTGAGACCTGAGAAGTCTGCTGAAGGGTTTCTAGGGTAGGATTCCTTGCTCTTTGAAAACAAACAAACAAACAAAAATTGTACAAGGGATAAAGGTCCTCTTCTGCTAGTCACAGTCATCTCTAAATATGATGCCTGGAATGGCAGCAGCTGTCTTGTGACCATGAAAGGAACTAGGCTAAGAGGAACATGCTAAGAATGGCAGAGTAGAAAACACTATAGACTCTGGGTTCTCCATGATAATACTGTGCTGCTGAGTTTGTCAGTCCTAGATTTCTTGTTACACATCATAATAAGCAGTGATTATTGTTTAAGCTATTTTGACTAGGGTATACTGAAAGTCTCTTAAATAAAAGGGGCTCACTGCAGTCATCTGGGGAAGGAGAAATATCTATACATCTCCCCCCCAGAACACCCTTCACATCCTATTTCTCTATTGAGGGCATACTCCCTCCTCTATACCCTTACCCCTTTCTCATACTCTGCTCATTCTCTGCCATCCCCACTCTCCTAGGAGTAGGTCACATCTCCCATGCATAGAGGGACAGAAAAAGTGTAAGTACCGTTGCAAAGGAGTTAAAGGAGTTCACAGAAGTGTTCTATTTATCTTCTATCACTGCCTAGCACAATGCCTGGCAAAGTTAATAAAGATTTGAATGCAAGTAAAGAAAAAAATGAATTCATAAATGAGTGCCCTGCCAACCTCTTAAACAGTTTCAAAGTTACACTCAACTTTCCCCAATATTCCACAATTAATCCCATGTAGGCATCATCTCTTGCCTGAACTATAATGTCTTTTTATTGCCCTCCCTGTCTCCAGCCTCCCCCTCATTGAAGTCTACCCTCTCCAGAGTCACCAGAGTTATCTTCTAAAATACACATCATTCACTACCTTCCTTGAAGATCTCTAATACCTCATAATTAGCAAAAGGATAAAATCCAAATCCCTTTCATGGAATAAGGTCCTTATTCATTTGGCCGCAATCTAACTTTGCTGCTAAATCTCTCAATTCTTCCCTCTATCCTCTCTAATCAACCCTAAATTCCAACCATACAAGATCCTGGTAGTATCCTGCAAATAATCTCATGCATGCTTCTTACACTGTGTTTTTTCTCTCCACTCATCTAACCTAACAAACTTCTGATCATTCTTCAGGACCTAGCTTAGATGTCAACTCGTCTTCACTTTTCCAAGCAAAGTTGGGCGTGTTACCTTGGTTTTCTCAGTCCTTTGACCATACCTCCACAATAGCATCTGACACATTTAACTATAATTATTTGCTTAACGGTAACAACTGTCCTACTAATCTAAAAAGTACTCCAGAGATCTAGCTATATCCATACTCCCTACAATATCTGTTACTAGATAAAAGGTTCTGACTGATGGAAAAAAGGAAGGAAGGAAGGTACTGGCATTTCTCCAGCTACTAAGTCTAGAAACCTGGAAGTCATGAATTCCCAGAACAGAAAGGAATGTTACAGATCATTGTTTTTAAAAAAAAAAAAAACTTTAAAGATAAATATATTGACTCTTCTTTCATCCCCTTTATGCAATTTGTCACCAAATCCATTTGTCATATCCTCTTTCAAAATGTCTACCAGATTTCCTCCTGCCTCTCCTTCCCCACTGACCCACACCCAGTCCATGCTCATTTACTCATGCTGGGATTGTTGAAAAGGCCCTCAAAGAGGGTCTCCCTTTCTCTCCCCCCGCCATCAGAGCCACACTGCATACAACTGACAGAAGAAAGTTTCTAAACTAGTACTTTTAATATGTCACTCTGACCACTTCAAGAAGTCTCTACAACTTCCTAGTGGTCTCTCTTTTAAACCAAGCTCCTACTCCACCCCACCCTCACCCCTACCAGGCCTGTCCTCCCAGAATTCAGTTATCTAGGTCATCCTCTTAATCCAACCTCTCTTAGTCTTTTCCCCACATTACACACACACACACACACACCCCACACCCCAGCCCAGGTGTCTTGCAGTACTAAAGAATATGTCAGTGCTCACACCCACCTCCAGCCTTCTGCTTAGGCTCCAAGATCCTACCTGGATGTCCTTCTGCTCATCTCTCTGCTCATTAAAAACCTAGTCTTCCTTCAAGCTTACCCATTACACCTTTCCTCCCTCCCTGCCACAGTTCAGATTAATCTCCCCCTTCCTTGAACTCCCATGGTACTACCATTACTTTTTTGTCCTCCACTTAGAACATAAGTGACTTGCATGCCCCCATAAGTCTGCCTCCCCTCCTTTGCCTACCACCACCCTAATCTTCCTTAAATATTTAATACAAATACCACCTGCTTATGAACAAAAGAAACTAAAAACCCAATGCCTTTGAACTTCTATAGAATTTTGCTGGTATCTTTCTTCAGGCATTTATCACATTGTTTCTATGGATGAAACTGTTTGCTGCTGTGTTTTCTTTCTCTTAATGTAGGACAAACACCTTGAGGGCAGGATCTATTCTCCTCATCTCTGTTTCACATCATCCCAGATGTCCTCAGCACCCACAGGAATGCTCTGTACAGACTGAGTCCTTATTGTAAGATTCTTTGAGCATCTGTTTCCCTGTGGTTCTCAACATGGATGCTGAAGGCAGAGCCTGAAATGAACATAATTATAGCATGTGTATGTTAGTGTAGGGAGGAGAAGAAGAAATACTGGCATATTTTTGTGTGCAGGCATATGTGCCTACCTGTCCCCCATTTTGAAATCCAGGTAAAATCATGCTTAAATATTTCTCAGGGGAGTGTTAAAGAGGGTAAAAGTTTATAAAGATAAGGCAAAGAGGTGGGTCAAATAAGGTCTCAGTGATTCCCCCAGAAAGATAAATGACAGCCTGATCTGGTTTTAGCATTGAAAGTTCTATACTCTAGGAAACTCCCAAGTCCCAGGCCAATCTACATGGTTGATCACAATATCCCCAAGCCCAATTTTAGCACCCAAAGCCACCTCCTTGTCTCCCTTTTCCTGACTCAAGCCACTATTAATTCACTAGCACAAGCATGGGACAAACACACCAATTTATCACAGCCTAGGCTACACCACATTGATAATTCTTTAAACTTCTCAATGTCAAATTAACCCCTGCTTTTACAAACTGGGTGTTTTAATCTCAGTAGAAATTATTTTAGTAGATTAGAAATACTTTGATATTTGAAGTGAGTGCTTCAGCAAACCATAAGACAGGTGGGAAATACACTGAGATTATGTCAATACTCCAAAAATGTCATTGAATGACAACCTGCTTTCTCAATTCACCCTCAAATCAGATCCAAATACAGTTCAGATGAATTACCTTCTAAATAATATCAACAGGTCATATTTGGCTTTGAAATCCCCACTTGTTCATATAAAAATGTTTGAATTCCTTCCATCTTCCTGAGTCTATTTGATGGTTTCAGCAACCTTACTCTGAACTGTGGTATTTCCAATCTAATTTGTATGCAGACACATTAATCTAAAAATGTCCAGAAACAACTAACCTGTATGTAGAGCTTCAAGCCTCCATGACGATTTTTTGGTTGTCCCTGTAACCAGTCTGGTGTTTACAACAGAATCTTCAGCGTGTGAATACGTTCTCCAGCATTTCCATTCATTCCCGCAAAGGAATGAAAAGCCTTTCAATACTTCTTAAAGCTTTCCTTTTAACCCTCTACCATGTCTAATGCCATAGAGCCAACATCTGAAATGATCATGCACTGTTGTGATACCTGGGGACCTATAAAACATATTCCATTTGAAAAAACATTCAGTTAATATTCTGGAAGTTTCTATTTGCAGCATGCAAATTGTTCTAAGTGGACTCAAGTGACTGAACTGTTTGTTAGATTAACTGGAGGTTCAGACACCTTCTAAATCCACCATTGCAAGACTCAAAATATGTGACTAACACAATCCATAAAGCTGGTAGTATCAATTATTTTTTAACAGGAAGAAAACCTTAAATTGTACCTTCACATTGGCTGTGCCATCAGTTGAACATGCTACATAACTTCTCATAGAAATATGATTTGATATGAGAACATCTGTAACCGTCTGGAACATATTTTTCCCAGGACTTTACTTCAAGCTCTCTATAGATATCAGATGTTCTCCACAGAATCTGTGACATGTCTTAGAATTCTTGAATAAACATCAGTTATGCCTCTGTCTTAAATAGTGTCAATCTGAATTGAAAATCTGCCAGCCTTCTTAACATCCCTAACAGCAGACTTCTTAATTAATCTGTTAATACTATGGATAGACTTACATTAAAATCAGCATTATATAAGCTGACCTTCCACTTATTATAGAAACTCACTTTTGTTTCCAAAGATTCAAGATGTGTTTGAGCAAACAATAATCTGAGAAATATACATGCAGAGCCCTATTTCACTACTTACATTTGTTAGAGTGTTAGTTGTCCCATGATAACTGACAGGGTATTTTACCAATGGCCTTAAGTCCATTAATCATGCAAAATACAAATATTTTAGTGAAACTTGTTTTATCTTCATATACTTCTGATTATAAAATGGACTGATGGCATGATCATTAGTATTTATTAAATGGGAAGTCTTCATCTCTTACACAGTCTAATATAAATGTTCTGCAAATTACATTTGAAGAACACATCACAAAAACAAACCTACTTAATTTTCATGAAATTATCTCACATATGCACAAAGATGTATGTATAAGGATATTCTTCCTAGAGTTGTTGAGCAATTCCAAAAATCTGGAAAGACTTGCACTATAGAGAATAAATGATTTATTGTATACCCTTATAAAGAAATGTTATTCTATTATTAAAACTAATGTGGTAAAAATATTTTTACTTATGTGGGAAAACAATCCACAATTTTTATTAAGTTGGAAAAAAAATTTTAAAGTATGATAGTATACCAGATTTTTATTCATACTTTTTCTCATTTTCTGTTTACATGGAAATAAGTCTGAAAATATACACACTAAATAGTAAGAGTGGCTATCTTTAAATTGTAGAATTATAGATAAATTTTATTTTCTAGCTCTTACCTATACCACCACCACTAAGCTATGACCTATCGGTGCTCAGGGCAGAAAAAGGCAGAGCCTATGGTGTGAGCAACGGATAGAGAGTGCTTACATGCTGACTCCCAGAGGCAGAAGGCTTTGAAATGGGACCTGAGAATGTGCATTTCTAACTCCCAGGTACCACATTTCACATAGCCCTGCCCCAGGGTTTTCCTTGACCCCAGTCTTCATTTATCACTCCCACCTACACTGCCTCCTATTTGTAATTATTAGTGTGTGTGTGTGTGTGTGTGTGTGTGTTTCTTCCAGTACAGCACAGGCTCAAGGAGATCTACTGCTCATGGCCCCAAGTCGATGTGTGTTTATTAAAAAAAATTAGCAGTGAGACTTTTCAGGCAAGGTGAGAGGGTACTAAGAAAGATCTGTGGCATCTGCTACTTCTTATGTGGTACCATGATATTGTAAACTGCTTCACCCATGTGTGGGCCAGAATCTCTAGGGATGGGCATAGGGAGGGCCTAGGAATCTTCACATTTACTAGTTTTCCAGTAGTAAATCTCCACATTTACTAGTTCCTTGCTCATCAAAGTTGGGAATCTGCCCAGGGAATCAAAAGAAAGAGGATTCTATGGTTTGGTCAGGGAAGACTTTGCACTGAGACAATGAAAATCTCTGAAAAATATAAGAATGTTTTCAAGGAACTTTTATCATAGTTAAACCCATTAACCATTAACATCTGAGTATGAATGAGTACCTTAATTTGCACTGAGAAGAGAGAATGGACACAAGATTTATATGATTGGATGAAAGAAACTTTCTACATTTCACAATATACACAAATCAAACCATCATGCTATATGTCTTAAACTTATGCTGTGCTGTAAGTCAATTATTTTTTAATAAAACTAGGGTGAAAAAAACAAACTTTTTCAATGTCCAAAGAAATGCTAAGAATCAACATGGGACCTGAATACTATTTTCCAAAGGAGTTAGGGGAAAAGCACATCATATTCTCTTCAGAGACCTCTTGCTTTCAGGTGGTATTATCCCAAAATAAAGAGGTTTTTTTTTAAAAAAGAAAGAAAAAAACTGGCTGTTTTCACTCCCTCAAAAGACTTTTAAACAAGCTCCACATTATGGGCCAAGAGGGAGCTGGACTTGGAACATTTGGTACATTGTCCCTTCCCACATGCTACTGTTCCCAGCTGTATCTGCCAAGACCTAGAGTGTTGGGATCTTACAAAAGGCATTTTGAGAGGCCACAACACTTCCTCCTCTTACCCCAACATGAGGCCCTTGATTAAGCCGGAACTAATTCTTATGACAAGTTACAAACCACAGGCAAAAATAATGAAAACACTGACACCACTCATACTATAGGAAGACTTCAGGGAGCTCCTATGACAAAGCCTCTGTTATTCACCCAGTTCTCCTGATGGTTCCCTGTGCTTGGTATGGCAGCCTCCCTAAGCCCTGCATGAGGCAGAAAGCAGAATTTCCATTGTGGAACTAGTTCAGGCTTCTAGCTGATGGTTTTGCCTATTTGATCAACTTTTTCTATAGATTTCTTTTCCTTTGTACCACCATAAGACAGAGGAAAGAACATTAGACTCAGAGTCAAAAGTTTTGGGATCTATATCCCAGGTAATCAAAAATGGGATGCCCTGGAACAGGTTAATTCATTTCTCTAAGTTCCAAAGTATATACAAGTTTATATGCTTGGGTGGGTGGGTGGGTAGGAGTGTGTGTGTGTGAGACAGGTAACTAACAGCTTCAAAATTTACATCTGAACACACCTAGTGGAGGGTGATGCCATCCCTCCAGTTATCTATTTGCAGGCATTGATAGGTGTTTCTTTGCCAGAAGAGGAGGATTCAGAAACATGGGTCTGAGGGAAGGAATGAAGACATTCGGGGGTGGTGTTTCCACACTGGTCTCTCCACTTTCAATTAGAAGCAACACCAACTGATGGGGAGTGATTTGTCAGCACAGTGAAGCCCCAGTGGTGGAGTACATGAGAAGTGGCTCTTAAGTCCAAGTGAGACATTCTCAGGGGACTCCAGAAATAGAAGAGGAATCACTAAGAGAGCTCTGAGGTTCCATGCCAAGGAAGGACTGAATACCTTCAGAACAGGGTCATTCCACTTAATGAGATTTCCCTCCTACTCATTGGTAGGCAAGACCTGGGGACATGCAATGGGGAATAAGAACTCTTTTGCCCACATGCACAAGGTCACTATTGGGCTCAAAATTGAATATACATGAAAGTAACTTTTTTTAAAAAAAGATTTTATTTATTTATTTGACAGAGAGAGATGCAGCAAGAGAGGGAACACAAGCAGGGGGAGTGGGAGAGGGAGAAGCAGGTTTCCCACTGATCAGGGAGCCCAATGCAGGGCTCAATCCCAGGACCCTGTTATCATGACCCGAGCCAAAGGCATATGCTAAACCACTGAGCCACCCAGGCGCCCCTGACAGTAACTTCTAAACTACAAAAAAGTTCTAGAGATATAAAGAAGCTCCTGCTTCCTTTGCTTTCACAGTACAAAGCCAACAGCCAAGAGATCCTGAAAGCTCAGATCCCAATGGCAGATTGAGCCCTTAGAGTACCCAATGTGGCTGCATCTAAAGGTATCTTTAGGACTATACATGAAGTTTCTCTTACTTAAGTCCTCAAACTCTTTGTAAAGGGCTGACTTGACCCTCTGCAAATTATGAGCTCAGCCAATCTACCTCTGGTACCAGATCTCACTTGTTAGCTTTAGTCCCCCTTTATCTACATATAGGATAATACTATCTGAATACAGACATCTTCAAATCAACATTCAAAATTAAACTCATCTCACATTATTCAGAAAGTTTAATTACCATTAAATATACGAATCTGCAATTCTCACAGACTCAAAACTCTTGAAGACAATGACCAGCTCTTAAGTGTCTTTGTATCCTCAATGGAAAGATAATAGATTCTCAATAGTGGTTGGTTACATTGAAATAAAGTATTTAGCATTAGTTGGGAAAATGCTAGCTGCTATAACAAATGCCAAAATCTCAGGAATTTAATATATTATTTTATGTGTACTAAGGACCAATATGGAGGTTCCTGGCTACAGGGCAGCCTTCAGCATGCTCATTTGGGATCCAGGATAATTCCATGTTGTAGCTCTGACCTCTTTTAAAGTCTTAGGAGTCTTCTGCATTCAGTCATTAGATGGAGTGTATGTGAGAGAGACTGACATTGCTTGAAAAGGTCCCATTTTTTTTTCCCCATTTCCTTAGCATAGCTATTAATTACACCACTTCTCACTCTCAAAAGTGTCCAAGTTTAGAGGATAAATTACATTACTCTGCTCATAAACCATCTCAAATAATCTATGAGTCCACCATAAAGTTTCAGAGGCTCACATTTTTCATCATGGGTAACTGAAAACCTAGCTTAGGGTAAACACTGTAACATAAAGAAAAGGTCAAGAGAAGCATATTCCATTTTACCTGACCATCATCTACTTCCCATACAGTCAGTCAAATACATTCTTTGAGCCTTGAAGTTCACTACAGAGAAACCATAGCCTTCCAGAATATCCCTCCTCAGGGGGTATAGCTCAGGGGTAGAGCATTTGACTGCAGAATATCCCTCCTTTGTGTTGTATCAAAGCAGTACCCTCAACATGAAGGGCAGTGTCAGACACTGAAAAACACAAGTGTTGTATTCCAGCCATCACTGAACCTCTACTTTCCTGGAAATGACTGACATCTTCAGAAGGCATTTTATTAAATGAAAAATAAGTAAATAAGAGAAAAGAATAAATGAAAAAAATGTCTATGATCCAATTGAAAACCCATTAGTTATAGCACTGAACACAGGAAAAATTCGAAAGTCAAGACATGGAGTGCATGGGTGGTTCAGTCAGGTACATGGCTGCCTTCAGCTCAGGTCATGATCCCACATCAGGCTGGAGCCCCACATCAGGCTCCCTGCTCAGCAGAGAGCCTGCTTCTCCCTCTCCCTCTGCTCCTCCCCTGCTTGTCTTCTTTTTATCAAATAAATAAATAGGAGCACCTGAGTGGCTCAGTGGGTTAAAGCCTCTGCCTTTGGCTCAGGTCATGATCCTGGGGTCCTGGGATCTAGCCCCACATCGGGTTCCCTGCTTAGTGGGGAGCCTGCTTCCCTTCCTCTCTCTCTCTGCCTGCCTCTCTACCTACTTGTGATCTCTGTCTGTCAAATAAATAAATAAAATCCTTAAATAAATAAATACATAAGTAAATAAAATCTTTAAAAAAAATAAATACGAAGTCAAAACATTTCTTCCCAATGAAGAATTGCTACCTAACTTAAAAGTAAAAGTCTCTTATACAGAAATTACAATTATACAGACCAGGACCAGCCTGAGAATTACTTTTGCTTATAGTTCTCACTCATAATGCAATAAACAAAGGTTTAAGGAGAATGCTTAAAGATTTAAAGAAAAAGAGTTTAAGAAATCAAGAGAATTTCCTAAGATCGACAGAGATATACATACCATCTGTTAGAAAGTTAGATGAAAGAGATAACCTAAAACTATTAAATTTAGTTTGAGCATCTTGAAATTATATAGGAATCTCTTTGGAAAATAGTCTGCAATTCAGCTTCACCAATTCAGACTGATTTTCCACATCAATTGGTCCGAATGAAAGAGGCTTTGCCAAATGTAGAGGATTTCCCCATCTAACACTTTCTCCAGTTAAACCTTGTGAAGGTATTGTTAAGAGGAATATTTGATCAAATGCTTAAGCATTAACCACGTGCAAGGAAAGCCATTAAATGAATGAACCTTCTGTGAATTAAATTGATTTTCCAGAAAATGAAAACAAAATTGAATCCAAGGATAAACTATCTTAAAATCACATTAGATGAGTAAAAACATAAAATATTTCTTCACTGGGGCAATAAAAATTAAATTAGCTAAAAGAGGAAATAAATGCTTTTGTGTTCCAAGCACTTCCATTTACTAGGTAGGACAATAGGTACCTATGAAAGAACCAAAACTCTAAAAAGAACTATAATTGTTTCTGAGGATGATGTTTTGTATAGTGAGAGAAAAGTCAGCTTTTTCTCTAAGTAATGTTATCAGGAGAAAGAATCATACTAAGTGGCTGCTCAAAATTTGGGATAAATAACAGAATTTCAGGGAAATGAACAGTTCACCCAAAAGCAGGTTGCTGGCTCTCTGCCCAGGAGATGGTGGGCAGGTTGGCTCCTCCCTTCCCCCTTCATCCCTCCGCCGGTATCATCAATCTTCCCTTGGATTTAAGTTGTCTCTATACATTTCTGCTTCAGATATGGGCTGGTCCAATACACTGTTCAGGGCTCAGCAGCTTTTGTGAGAGGACTGAGTCAGATCATATCATAAAGTCTACAGAAAAAATTTTGTTGTGTCTAGATACTTGTTTTATTACACCAGCTGTTATAATGAAATATTTAGATTTCAGAAGCCTGGCACAATGTTAAAGGTCCAAATTCCTCTTTCCAAGTAGTAACTCAAGGACCTAGGCTCTTTCTATTCCAGTCAATTATATGGAAGAGAGTGCCCATGGAATATCATGCAGTAAGTTTATGGTTCAGCCTAAAAGTGGCACAAATCATTTCCACCCACTGGCTGCAATTCAGTTCTATAATTCATCTAGATGCATAGGGAGTCAGGAAATGTAGCTTTGCTTTATCCTCAGGAAGGAGAGAAGAACTGGATATTGGTGAATTTAGCAATTGGTTCTGCCCATTTGTCCAGATAGAGTAGTAGGGGGACCCTATGTTTGCCTCATCCCTTGAACATAGTTAGATAAATATCAAGTCATTCTGAGCATCCAAGAAATCAATCTGAGGACTGATAGAACAAACCGAAAACTAGAGAAAGAAAAGAAGCTAGGTAAAAGTGTCTGCCACAGAAGACAGAGACCTAGACAAAATGCCAAGATGGAGGAATTCATCCCAAAAGAAAAAACAAAAAAAGTTCCCAGCCAGGGATCTAACTGAAACACATATAAGTAATATGTTTGAATCAGAATTTTAAACAACAATTATAAGGATACTAGCTGGGCTTGAGAAAAGCCTAGAAGACACCAGACAGTACCTTACCACATGACAAAAGACCTGAAAACTAGTCAGAGAAAAAAAAAAAAAAAGCCACAACCAAGATGAAAAACTGACTAGATGTACTGATGACAAGGATGGAAGAATCAGAGGAAAGAATACAGAAGACAAAATTATGGAAAATAATGAAGCCTTTAAAAAGAAGGAAAGAAAAATACTGGATCACAAAAGTAGACTTAGGGAACTCAGCAGCTCCATAAACTGTAATAACACTTGTATCATAGGAGCCCAGAAGAAGAGAGAGAACAGGTGACAGAAGGTTTATTTGAGTGAATTATAGCTGAAAACTTTCCTAGCCTGGGAAAGGAAACAGACATCCAAATCCAGAAGGCACGAGGAAACCCTATCAACATAAAAGGGGGGGAGGGGCAGGCCAACACCAAGACATATTACAGTTAAATTTGCAAAATACAGAGAAAAGGAAAAAAGAGTGGAAGCAGCAAAAGAAAAGAAATTCCTAACTTAAAAGGGAAGACAAACAAGGTTAACAGCAGATCTCACCACAGAAACTTGACAAGCCAGAAGGTAGTAGCATGATATATTCAAAGTGCTGAATGGGAAAAATATGCAACCAAGAATACTTTATCCAGCAAGGCTGTCATTCCAGAACAGAAAGAGAACATAAGAGTTTCCAGACTAATAAAAACTAAAGGAGTTCATGACCACTAAACCAGCCCCATAAGAAATTCTAAAAGGGACTCTTTAAATGGGAAAGAAAAACCAAAATCAACAAAGACTAAGAAGGAATAAAGAAAATCTCCAGGAAAAAAAATGATTTTACAGGTAATATAATGGCACTAAATTCATATGTATCAATAATCACTCTGAATGTAAATAGACTAAATACTTCAATCAAAAGACACAGGTATCAGAATGGATTAAAAAAAAATAAGACCCATCTATATGCTGCCTATAAGAGACTCATTTTAGACCTAATGATACCTGCAGATTGAAACTGAGGGTATGGAGAACCATTTATCATGCTAATGGATATCCCCCCCCCAAAAAAAAACAAAAAACCAGAATAACCATACTTATATTAGACAAACTAGATTTTAAACTGAAGACCATAACAAGAAATGAAGAAGAGCATTACATCATATAATAAAGGGGTCTATCCAATAAGAAGTTCTAACAATAGTAACATTTATGTGCCCAACTTGAGAGTATCCAAATATATAAACCAATTAATAACAGGAAGGAACTCATTGATAATAATACAATAATAGGGGACCTTAACACCCCATACAGCAAAAGACAGATCATCTAAGCAGAAAAATCAATAAGGAAACAAACTGTAACAGATGGATTTAAGAGATATATTCAGAACATTTCATCCTAAAACAGCAGAATACACATTCTTTTTGAGTGCACATGAAACATTCTCCAGAGTAGGTCATATACTGGGTCACAAATCAGGCCTCAAGAAATATAAAAAGACTGAGATCATACCATGAATATTTTCTAATCACAACAATGAAACTTGGTCAACCACAAGAAAAAATTTTGAAAAACCATAAATACATGGAGGTTAAAGAACATCTTACTAAAGAATGAATTGGTTAACCAGGAAATTAAAGAGGAAATTTTTAAAAATACGTGGAAGCAAATGAAAACAAAAACATGACAGTCCAAAACCTTTGGGATACAGCAAAAATGGTCATAAGAGAGAAATATGCAGCAATACAGGCCTACCTCAAGAAGCAAGGAAAAATCTCAAACACAAAACCTAAACTTACACCTGAAGGAGCTATAAAAGGAATAGCAAATGAAGCCTAAAGCCAGCAGAAGAAGGAAAATAACAAAGATTAGAGCAGAAATAAATGATATGAAATTATAAATTAAAAAACAGTGCAATGAAAGTAGGAGGTTCTTTGAAAGAATTAAGAAAACTGATAAACCCCGAGTCAGACTTAACAAAAAAAGAAATATCCAAATAAAATCATCAATGAAAGAGGAAAAATCACAACACCACAGAAATACAATTATAAGAGAATATTCTGAAAAATTATATGCCAACAAATTGGACAACCTGGAAGAAATTCCTAGAAACATATAAACTACCAAAACTGAAACAGGAAGAAATAGAAAATTTTAATAGACCCATAACAGGTGAAGAAATTGAACCAGTAATCAAAAATCTCCCAACAAAGTCCAGAGCTATATAGCTTCCCAGGGGAATTCTAGCAAATATTTAAAGAAGACTTAATACAAATTCTTCTAAACTGCTCCAAAAAACAGAAATGGAAAGAAAACTTCAAATTCATTCTACAAGGCCAGAATTACCTTTTGATTCCAAAACCAGACAAACACCCCACGGAAAAGGAGAATTACTCGGCAATATCCCTATGAACATGGATGCAAAAACTCTCAACAAGTTACTAGCAAATCAAATCCAAAAGTACATTAAAAGAATTATCCCACCACAATCAAGTGGAATTTATTCCTGAACTGCAAGGGTAGGGCGTTTAACATTCACAAATCAATGTGATATACACATTAACAAAATAAAGGATAAAAACCTTTGATCCTCTCGAGAGATGCAGAAAAAGCATTTGACAAAGGACATCATGATAAAAACCCTCAACAAAGTAGGGATAGAGGGAACATACCTCAATATCATAAAGGCCAGATATAAAAGACCCACAGTTAATATCCTCAATGGGGAGAAATGATCAGGAACAAGAAAAGGATGTCCACTCTCACCATTGTTATTTCACATAGTATTGCAAGTCCTAGCTTCAGCAATCATTCAACAAAAAGAAATAAAAGGCATCCAGACTGGCACGGAAGAAGCAGAACATTCACTCTTTGCAGATGACATGATACTATATGTAGAAAACCCAGAAGATTCCACCAAAAAATTTCTAGAACAGAAAAGTGAATTCAGTAAAGTTGTAGGATACAAAACTCAATGTACAGAAATATTTTGTATTTCTATTCATCCATAATAAAGCAGATGGAAAAATCAATTTACATCTTATAGTTGCACCACTTACCATTTACAATTTATATATACAATTGCACAAAAAACCGTAAGATACCTAGGAATAAACCTAACCAAAGAGGTAAAAGATATGTACTCTGAACTATAGAACACTTACAAACGAAGCTGAAGAGAACACAAAGAAATGGAAGAGCATTCCAAGCTCATGGACTGGAAGAACAAATATTGTTAAAATGTCTATATTACTCAAAGAAATCTATACTTTTAATGGAATCCCTATCAAAATACCTCCAGTATTTTTCACAGATCTAGAACAAACAATCCCCAAATTTGTATGAAACCATAAGGGACCCTGAATAGCCAAAGCCATCTTGAAAAAGAAAAGCAAAGCTGGAAGCATCATAATTCCAGACTTCAAGCTATATTACAAAGCTGTAGTCATTAAGACTGCATGGGACTGGCATAAAACAAACATACAGATCAATGGAATAGAACAGAAAACCCAGATATGGACCCATAACTATATGGTCAACTAATCTTCAAAAAGCAGGAAAGACTATCCAATGGAAGAAATACAGTCTCTTCAACAAGTAGTGTTGGGAAAACTGGAAAACAACAAGTTGAAGAATGAAAATAGATCACTTTCTTACACCATACACAAAAATCAATTCAAAATGGATGAGAGACCTAAATGTGAGACAGGAAACCATTAAAATCCTAGAGAACACAGCAGCAACATTTTTTACATCAACCACAGCAATTTTTTAAATAGCAACCTCTTTAAATAGCAATCTCTTTGACATCAATCACAGCAATTTTTTAAAATTAAAAAATTTTTTTTTAATTTTTTAAATTTTTTAAATAAATAAATAAATGTCTCCAGAGCCAAGGAAAACAAAAGCAAAAATGAACTACTGGGACTTCATCAAGATAAAAAGTTTCTGCACAGTGAAGGAAACAATCAACAAAACTAAAAGGCAGACTATTGAATGGGAAAAGATATTTGCAAACAGAGTATCTGATAAAGAGTTAGTATCCAAAATCTATAAAGAACTTATCAAACTCAGGGCACCTGGGTGGTTCAGTCAGTTAAGTGTCTGCCTTTGGCTCATGTTATGATCTCGGGGTCCTGGAATGAAGCACCATATCAATCTCCCTGATCAGCAGGGACCTTGTTTTTCCCTCTCCCTCTGGTGTTCTCCCTACTTGTTTACAGTCCCATGCATGCTCGATTGCTCTCTCTGTGTCAAATAAATAAAATCTTAAAAAAAAAAAAAAAAAGAAAGAAAAGAAAACTTATCAAACTCAACACCTAAAAAACAAATAATCCAGTTAGGAAATGGACAGAAGACATAAATAGACATTTTTCCAAAGAAGACATATAAATGGCTAAGAGACACATGAAAAATGCTCCACATCATTCATTATCAGGGAAATACAAATCAAAACAATGAGATACCACCATAGATCTGTCAGAATGGTTAAAATTAACAACACAGGAAACAAACGATATTGGCAAGGATGCAGAGAAAGGGGAAGCAGACTTGAGTCCCTGGGAATTTTGAATCCCCTCCAGGATTCTCATAATATCAGACTTTATTTCCCAGATTCCACTCCAAAAATATGTTGCAGCATCCTATGTTCACCCACACCATTTTTCTCCCCTTTCTGGACACACAAAAAATCTACACTCCCTAGCTCCCTCAGAGACAGCCATGTGACTGGTCATAGCCAATGAAATATGTGAAGTGATACGTGTTTTTTCTGTACCATGGCATAAAAACCTGATCTCTAGTCCTTTGCCTTGGCAATCCCAGAAGCAACCTGTTGCGATGGCAGCATAGTAAGATAAACAGAGTGTTGCCCAGAGAATTGCCTACCCCATACTGGACTTTCTGAAAGCAAGAAATAAGCCTTTTTGCCTTAACACCTGAGATTTCTGGCTTCATTTATTAATGCAACATAATCCACTACTGTATATAATAAATTATATTTCAAGCCTTTGCCCATTGCTGGCTTTGTTTCTAATTCTATGTTGACCCTGAAACACAAGCTACCCTTGCTTCATTATTCAGTCAGGATTAAATCTGCTGTATCTAATCCAGTAGTACATACATGTGGTGACTTCTTAAGTCAGTTATTAATTTTCACATTTTTAAATGAAGCTATAAAAACGCCTTGACCACCACTTGGAATGTCATTGTCTAAATCTGATGTCAAAATGGCCACAGAGTCTGAGCTATTTCCTAACACATCCTCCTGCTCTAAGTGAAAATCTAACAGGATGAACTTTCCAGTAATGAGGCTTGACAACTTTGCCACCACCAGAAGAAGCAGCAGTCAGGCCAGGAGAAAGGCTGCTAATTTTCTCACTGAAGTGTTGATTAGGCTTCTTGCAACTGACCTACTAGTAGAGGGATTCTTACCAGTCCTCATCTCGAACACTTCATGAATGTCTCCTGGCTCCCCTCCACCCACCACACACACACACACACACACACACACACACACACACGATAATAGCAAATCATAACACCAATATTTCCAAAAGAAGCTGTGTCAAATGCCAATACCTCCCATGTTATGAAAAAGCTACATTCAAGAAGTATTAGGTATAAATTCAATCAGAATTAGAGAGCGTCATCTTTCGGTAAATTCTAATCTATTTAACTTGTTCCCCGAAGGAAAATAAATGGACATCTATAATTCTAGTTTCAATTTAATGACCATGACTCTCAGACAAAACACAGGAAAAAACAAACAAAAATTGTCTTCTGGGTGCCTGGGTGACTCAGTCAGTTGATCATCTGACTCATGATTTCAGCTCAGGTCACAATTTCAAGGCAAAGAATTGAGCCCCTCATTGAGCTCCGCGCTCAGCAGAGTCTCTTGTCCCTCTCCCTCTACCCCTCCCTCCACTGCACTCATGCACATTCTTGCACTCATTCTCACTCTCTCAAATAAATAAAATCTTTTTTTAAAAATTTCCTTTTAATCTCTAGTACCAGTTGGGCACTCAGACACCAAACATAAGTAGATAGGACAATATACTTCTCATTAGAGTTACTGTGAGGAACACACAGTAAACTAGGCTTAGCAGCAAAACAAGTTCAGAGAGAAGAGGCTCCTTCCCCTCCCACCACTACCCCCCACCATTCGCAAAACTTCCTTTTCATACTTTGATGATACAATCTGGAGGTATAGATACAGATTACCACAAAATTTTTTAATTATATATCTTCTAAGAATGATTTTTTAACATTTACTTTTAGTTGGTAAACAGAAATACAACTGCATATTTTTATATGCAATCCCTAATTATTAGTTATAATTATCCAGGCATATAAATAGATGTACATTAATTGGTTTAAATGTTTGTCCTGTCCTTTTTATACTCTGGCTCTCCTATTTTGATCAATGACTGTACCCCCAAACATCCCTTGGTCACTTGGAATTTATCTTCAAACACTTTTTCAACGGAGACAAATAAATAAAACCTTACCCAGAACTGCCTATAATAGAACTTTTTTAAAACTTTGCCTATCAGAGAATAGATCTGTTGCTTTCACACATAAAAGACAAGCTGGCTAGGTATAAAATTCTTGAATCACAACTTCTTAAGAACAAAACTCTAAAGATCTTGCTTTTAGCAACAGCTATGGTACACAATGGTACAATTCTGGATGACTTTACCTTTCTTCTTTTGGCACTCTGGCATTATCTATTTGTTCCTCACTAAAAACATGTTATAATGAGAAAAAAATTTAATAAAACCAGTAGATCTGTGATGAGTACTGATTATTTCATTCCCACAGTCTGCTGAATGTTGAAATGTATGCCCAGAACTGGTATAGAAGGAACTTAGCTGTAGGCCACATATAAACCACTGATGACATGAGTGATATTACTTACATAGTAATTTTATGATTAACAAAAATCAATGTTTGGATTTAATATCATATTATTTACAGGAAAATAGTAGTGCATTTGTGACACATAAGATGAAAACATCAGAAGTTCTCAAACCTCTCCAGATACCCACAAGTCAAAATTCTGAAATATGAAGGCCACAAGGTCTTGCAATAACCAAGGTCTAGTTCTAACTTCCCCCAGGCTGCACAAATTTAATCACTTCTTTACTCAGAAAAATAAGAAGCCAACCCCCAAAAAAGAAATATATGAAAACTGATTAGACCTTGGAGGAGGTCAAAGAAGGAATATAGCACAGTTGTTAAAAACACGCTATCCAGGTTCAGATGACCTGATTTCAAGTCTGATTGTAAAACATACTACTTTTGAGTAATCCTGAACATATCAACTCCTAAGTACTACCATTTTCTTATTTGCAAAATCAAGGTAAGAATAAAATCGCCCTTACAGGATTGTTGAATGAATTAAATAAAATAAAGCACAATACCTGGCATATGGGAAGTGTGAACTAAGTGTTCACAATGAACAAATGAGTGGCACAACATACGAGTTATAGGCTGAACTTATATTATTGGCATGTCCCCCAAGAACACCTAATACCATCAAGGTGAGTAGGAAAGCAGTCATACCGCCATCACAAACCAGTTAGGCAAGCTGAAGGAAAATGACGGGGACTGGTTCAAATCAGGCTTCTTGGTGCCAGAACTAGAGCCAGCTATTCAGGTCCACTGTGCTGTTTCTTACAAAAACCTACCAAGATACCCTGCCATAGAGCCTGGTTGTTCAGAGACAGGACCTCTGCAGATCTTGTTTCCCAAACATCAAGTGAAGCTGCCCAAAATCTGTAAGGTAAATAGACGTAAAACTCCTTAAAATATTCCTCTGCAAAATGAAGGAATCCTACTTCAGTTATGTTTTGTTTTTATGATATATAGTTAGGGCACAGGAAATGTTCTGTTTGTTCTTCTTCCTAGGAATTATAAATTTCTCAACTTCCAAACTCACAACTAGAACTCCACATGGAAATTCAACATTGCTATTTAAAGCAGTAAGACTGAAGAAATAGGTTTTCATTTCACCTAGCATCTTGTCAGAGAGCTAGAGTCTCCCAGTCCTTTGGTCTTACAATTAAAGTGTTGGGACAGTCTAAATTAAAAGGGTTTTTTAACTAATTAATTAATTAAATGACTTTACTCTCACATATACTAACCCATAGCAGGAAAATCCAAGAGGCTCAACACCCTGGAGTATCCTCTAAAGAACCTCTAAAATGGGGAGAGAGCTCTAAGACACAAGCTCCAAAGGTTCCTCCACCTACCATCCAGGTGAGCCTACACACTAGACTTAACGTCTCCAAGGAGAGGATTTGCATCTGCACAGTAGACATGTAATGATACCTACTTCATAAGTTTGTTGTAAGGTTTAAATGAGAAAATACACTTATTGTACTTACTGCAGTGCCCTACATGTTTATTATGGGCTCCATTTTCATAGCCAGGCAAGAATTAAAACCATCTGAGCTCAAGTATAAATGCCATATCAAACAGTGTACGAAGTCACTGTGCAAGTCCTGATGACTTAGATCTGTTTATCTGAAGAACCTTCTGTATCATGATATATAAAGACTATTTGTATATTCCCGGGACCAGCTCTTGTTTCACTGTTTTTATAGTGCCCCTAAAACTTTGTGGCAGTTCATCTTGCCCCTAAGATGAAGCATTTCCTTGCAAGTCTAATGTTCAGTTGACCTTTTTTTTAAATATTTTATTTATTTGTTTGACAGACAGAGATCAGAGAGGCAGGCAGAGAGAGATAGAGAGGAGGAAGCAGGCACTCCACTGAGCAGAGAACCCGATGCGGGGCTCGATCCCAGGACCCCGAGATCATGACCCAAGCAGAAGGCAGAGGCTTTACCCCACTGAGCCACCCAGGTGCCCCTAATGTCCAGCAAACTTTTGATCTTTATTAGTCAAAATCATGAAATAACACTTTGCTTCCATGTTTCACTGGTAATGCAACTAAAGAAACAGCCATGGTGAAGGCTTGGTGAATTTTAGGCTAAACTCAGCTAGAGGATTTTGCCTAGAAATCTCCATTTTGCTCAAGAAAAGCCTAGGATTTCTCAGAATTCCAGAAACACCAGATCACCCCACACACACACAGGGGAGCCTCTTCTAGCCTAGTATGTGGAAGATCCCAAGACTGCCAGTATCACTAGGCCCAACGGGAACTGGCTAGTTCTGACCTTTGGAGAAAGGTACCACAAGAAAGACAGGCAGACTCATGTACTTGGTCATGGCTGGCTGTGAGCCCTGAATCTCCAGGGTCTGAGTATATCTCAAAAAATATGGAATTCACCCCAGGTGCACAATAGTAGAGCTAGCAGTTAAGTGGTCCTTAACTCCTTCTGCTTTAAGGGAGAGGCTGAAGCTGCCAGCAGGACCTATTTGTTCTCCCTACAACTCCTCCTCCTACACTTTTTCCAAAGTTGGCAGTAGCAAAGGGGACTGGAGGCTCAGATCTGCAATGGGATTGAGCAAATGCTATGGTTAAATAATACCTGGAAATAGTTATTACTCAAAATAGGAATCACAGCCAACCAACAAACCAAGCTAAGAGGTTCACACTTTAATACCTGCCTTCCTATGACCTTGGTAATTTGTAGGGGAACATTCTAGTCATGTCACTGCCCTCTCGTCTGTATCTCTGCCCATTTTCTCCCTAGATTTCCACCTCCAATTCCTTGTATATAGTTCCTTCTCTCCCTTTCAAATAGAAACTGAAAGCATGACAACATAGGGCTAAAAAAAAAAAAATGCGAACACAATGCTAGTAACACACTTTATATTAATTTTGCAAAATAATAATTTAGATGTGCTCTCCTTGGAAGTGAGGCACATTCATGGTAAAGGATCTAGTTCAAAGACCCAGCACAAATAAATAAGATCAAAATGTTCACGCTATTTCTTATGAAAGCGTAATTGAAAGGCACTGAGTCATAGTACATCAGGCATAGCTTTTCTCTCTCTCTCTCTCTCTCACACTCTCCCCTTGTGTATGTGTTTTGTTTCTTTTCCTTTGTCATTGAGATAAAGAGAGGTATCAGTATCTCCCATTCAGGAGCCTATTATGGCCAATGAAACCACCACAACCAGAGAATCTTCCTTCCCACAAACCTCATACTAACACATCACAGAAAAAAGGCAGGAGGCTCCATCCTTTACATTTATTCACTGATGCAAGAATTCTGCCCACTCCTTACCCACTGTCTGATTTCTCACCAAAGGAGCATTTGTAAGTTGAAAGATTTATACCCTGTGAAATATTTCACTTGTCATCAGCCAGGGATTCCAGGCTCCTGGATGTGCTGGTCAGTTCCAGGAAGGCTCCCAAAGCTTCCTTCATAGGCAAGACCACACTGCTCCCAAGTGGCTTCTGTAGAAAAGCAGGAAGCCAGAAATGGCTAGGACTAGGATGCTCTTCAGACTCACAAGGGCCTGCCTCACTGCTAAAGAGCCCATCTCTATAAACCCAGCCCGAGAACCTTCCAAGTGGTCATCACACTTGAGACCTCAGCCTCTCACAACTCCAGAAGTTTGTCATGTCAAAGAAGGCAGTTGTTCCTTATTTTTAATACACTGACAAAGCTTCTGGCTGGTCTAACAGAAGAAGGTCTAGCATTCAATCTAGGCATCAGAGTAGTGGAAGCCTGTTAAGATACAAGTGAAAGGAGGCCCTACCCACCCACCCACCTCCACGCCAAAAAGGCAAAAGGAAAGAGAAGGCCAAAGAAATTGGAGACTAAAAATGCAGTATTTGTACCTATTGCATAGGACTGTTTGCATCCCAGAGGCAGCTCCTTACTTCTTATGAATCTACTTACAGTTTCTGAAGATAAAGCTGTCTTAATAAGCAAAATCTCCTTCAGGTTCTTCTTTTCTCAACAATTAAAAATGGAAGCTATCCTTATAATTAGTAGTTCTTGTCATTTTATTATTTTGTTTTTGTGATTTTGTCATTTTGATTGTTACTGCACCACGAAGGGGAATGACCTTTGTTTCTAGTACTGTGATCAGTTGTGCTCAAAGTTTAGAGCAGTATCACCTCATTAATTCTCAATTGACAGGAGAAGCTTGCTAAGATAAGATGCCTCCCAAAAAATTTCTGAGTTACCACCAAGCCCTTCCAATGTCTGAATCACCTGAGGAATTCTTAATGTTCCAAAAGCCCCAGCGGCACTCCAAATCAATTAAATCAGAACCTCTGCAGGTGGCTCTGGTCATCAGTGCTGTCTGAAGTTCCACAGAGGCTTACAAACCGCAGACAAGTGTTAAGAACCACTCCCCTGGACTGGGATTCCTGTTTCTAGCTGCACGTAAGAATCAACTGGGCAAACTATAAACAATACCTATTGGACAACCCCACCCCAAACCAAGCAAAACGCAATCTCTGATAATGGTGCCTGAGTGTTTTAAGCTCCCAGGTTATTCTGGAGTTATGGTGATTGATTAAATGGGTTGGTTACAAAAACGTTTTCAGAAAAAGAAAAAAGTGAGAAGTAAAAACATATATTTTAAACAGGCATAATACCAAATCCTAACTTTCAGAAATAACCACAAGTTACCCCACTTCAGCTGAGGTAAAGAAGGCGGTAATGAAAAAATCTATAAATAAAAATATGTGGACTCACAGCTCTTTTGAATTCAAAGTCTCCACCACCTTCCCAAACTTCCCTCAAGCCGCTCGGGGGCTGAGAGGTGGCGTGCGCCAGTCGCGCAAGCCCATATATACGCACGCATGCACCTATGCACACGTGAGCGCACGCACACGCACGCACGCATTTACGCACATACCCTCCTCTGAAGTTGGTCTTTTTAAAAGTAAAAAGTTACTTTTTACCAGTAAGGAGGTGTTTTATGATTTCATTTTGTCGGTGCCTAAATTACCAACATTTTGCTCACCAGACTAGATTTATGAAATAACAATTACCTCATTTGGCCATTTTTGAAATTAATCATAGGGTAATGTAACCCCCAACCAAAGCTACCGATAAGAATATAATAACGCGAGCCCAGGACCAAGTCCTTATAATGCCATGCTAGTTGGGTGGGGAGCGGGGGTAAGTGATGCCTTTTGAGGCTGTGCAATTTACCTTGGTTTTTTTTATTTGTTTTAAGAAATATGAAATACTAAAATACAGGAAACAAATCACTGCTATTGAGAGCCTGGGGATACTTGAGAGGGAAAAGGAAGTAAGATGGATAACAAAACTCCCTACAGCTGTAGGTTCAAAGCCGGGGGGGGGGGGGGGGGGGGGGTCTGATAAGCCCAGGATTCCACAATAATGCTACAATTGTTAAGAATTTTATTCCGCCAATAAGCTATTCGTAATCCTTGGCCAAATCAAGCTATTATCTCTGAACCATATTTTCCCATTTGTAAATGAGAGGATTAAGCCTAAAACAGGGTTTCTCAGCCTTGGCACTACTGACCTCTTGGGCAAGATACCTCTTTGTTATGGGAGCTACTCTGTGCACAGTGGATACTTAGCAGCATCCCTAAATCTACCCACTAGATTCTAGTAAAATACACAACCCCCAGGCCCAGTTGTAACAATCAAAAATGTCTCAAAACATTGCCAAATGTCCCCTGAGGAGCAAAACCAGCCCTGGTTGAGAAGGCTGAACAAAGGTTGAGCAAAACCAGCCCTTGGTTCTCAACTACTGGACCACTTAAACCACTGGTTTAAAGTAATTTTTAATGTCTCTATTTTTTTTAAGATTTTATTTATTTATTTGAGAGAGAGAAAGATCACAGGTAGGCAGAGAGGCAGGCAGGGGGGAGGTGGGGGTGGGGGGAGAAGCATGCTCCCTGCTGAGCAGAGAGCGGGAAGCAAGGACTCGAGTCCAGGACCCTGAGATCATGCCCTGAGCCAAAGGCAGAGGCTTAACCCACTGGGCCACCCAGGCGCCCCTAATGTCTCTATTTTTTAAAAGTTCACAATGTGAAAACTCTGGGAAGACAAATTTGACATGTCAGGGAATAAAAAGCCAAAGATGAGAATGTGTGAAATTATCTTGTAAAGCAAAGGTTCTCAATCTTGGCTGAATATTAGAATCACCTGAGGAGCATTTCAAATTTCCGGTCTCAAGGTCAAACCCCTGACAAATTAAACCAGAACTCTGGGGGTTGAAAAAAGTTTGGGATTTCATTGGGCAGCAGTTTGAGGACCACTGGAAAAGAGCTTAGTATGAGAGAGAAATAACAATAAATCTGTTCATCATTTCTCATTCTGATAATACTTCATTGCAATTAGCAAGAAAACAAAAATCCAGTCTATGCTGGCATTTTGCATAACACTGGGAAACAGGTTATCTTAAACCAAGCCAATCTCAAACTTTCACTTACACCCATTTAGAGGAGAGGTGCATGGGCATAAAGAAACCTAAACAAAGTAAAAAAGCCCAGTATCTCTGAAGGAAGTGCCACCATTCCTGTCCTTATTGATCTAAGACCATGGCAGCCATTTTCTTCAAACCATGACTGTCTATTACATTAATCCTGACCAACAGAGATTATCTGTTCCACTTTATCAAGTAAGTAACAATCTCATGAAAAAAAAAAATGTGTGCACTCCCTGGAGGAGGAAGTGCTACTCATCTCTGAGTGAAATCAGTCTATGTGGCCAGAGTTAGAGGAGACCTAGACACCCAACCAATGGGACAAAGCCACTACCAACATGATTTAACACAAATATGACATCAGCAATTCAAAGGGGCTACTGTAAAGTGGCTAAAGAACCCTTGACTCTCTCCTGAGGAATCCGTGCTCGTTACCTTGGTATTCTCTGCAAAGTGCTCACCATAACCTAGGAAGAAAGTTGTGACATAAAAAAATGCAATTCTATTTACTGTAATTTTTGTTTGCTATTATGTTATTTGCACAAACAAATATCACTGGCATCCAAAATTTATTGGATATTTACTCTGCCCAGGCCTCACAATAAGCTAACTAGTTGGTATTATTATTATTATTATTATTATTATCCCTCTATTATCTTGAGGAAACTGAGGTATGGAGAGGTTGAGTTGCCCAAGCACCTGCTGCCAGCAGCCACAGGAATGAAAATTAAAACTCAGGCCCATCTGACTACAGAGCCTAAATTTTTGAACATCATGTAATTGGCTTCATGAGTCTTCTATTCATTTGTTAGATCATAAAACTAGTAACTTCGCATAGCAGTCTTTCAATCACAGATTTCAAAACACCTTTAAAACATATAGTATATAGGCTTATTATACCTGTATGATCCAAATGGAGAAATGTTATACTAGTGCTCTGCAGCACAGCCACAGACCACCTAAATCGGAATCACTTAGAGAAGTTTGTTTAAATGCAGAGTACTAAGTCCCATCCCATACCTACCATATCAGAACTTGAGGTGCAAAGAAGTCAAGACGGGAATCAGCTTAGTGAAACCCTCCCAGTGGTATTTTTGCCCTTTGAAGTCTGAGAACAATTCCCCTAGAATTGGCACACTTTCACATGCACAAAGCATAGCCTCATGCCTGTAAAACTTTAGAAAGAAAAATTTTCTCTCCAGAATCAAAACACAGAGAAAATTTAAAGATCAATTTTAAGAGCCAGAAGATTCCCAGTAAGGCAGCCTCCTTAAAGATCCCTGGATGTATTTTAACATATTCCATTTAAGACATAAACCCACTTACCTGAACACATCACACTTTGCACTGAGAACTGCCTTTCTCTGGAGACCAGAAATCTGCTTTATGAATATCACTTAAGCTGTTACTCAAAGCCTTCAGCGTGCACATGCACACACACACACACACACACACACTTCCATGCACAAGTTTGAGTAAACACTATGTAACCAGAAAATGAAATTGCTCTCAAATAACCATTATGACTTTTCTTATATGCTCACATTACGATAAAATTCAGAGTGAAAGCTATCAGTGGAGTTGGAAATTACAGACCACACGTTCTTCTAATAGATATGAGCCCTTAAGGGTTGGGATGGCATCTTGTTCCTCTTTACATCTCCAATTTTAAGCACATAGTAGGCAATTAATCCAGTTTTGTGTTAAGAAAGAAGAAACAAAGAAAGGAGACTTCAAATATATCAGTAAGGAAACCAATACCCTGATGAGAAGGAGGCTCATGGGTCATCTCTTCCCCCACACAGCCTTTGGACAAGACTGCTTTCCAAATCTAAGAGAACACAGGAAACCAAACAACTTCACACTTTCTCAAATCTTGAAGCCATGCCTCCTTTCAACAAAAGATAATCACCCCAACTTCTGCAGCATTCACATACAACCCAAAGTAAGTCCCCAAATGAAAAATGAAAACCAAAATAAAACATGTTGAGGAAGGGAGAGAGAGAAGACAGACTGTGGTTTTAAAAAAAAAAAAAAAAAAACAATAACAGTACACAACACACCAGGGGTTGGGAAAATATCAAATTTTCATTTTTACAGCAAAGATTATATTCAGTTTTGCTTCATTCTGCTATTCATGAGTTTCATATTCTCCCTTGCATTAAAACATATTTATGCTGCTTCATTCCCTCCAGTCTCTGAGCAACATGAATATTCACATAACCACTATAAGCTGCAAATGTACACACACACACACACACACACACACACACACACACACACTGCTACATCACACTCAGAGATCAGCCTCTTAATCCTTGGGAGCTCATGTACTTAAATAATTTCTAAACTGCCGTAAAATGAATCCAAGGGATGACACTACTCAAACAGCATCAGGAGAACCTATGTGGGGGGTTGGTTTCCAGCCACTGGAATAATCCTGACTTAATGTTTTCAAAACATCTTGCTCAGTTTCCCACACAGTCACAGCAAACCATAAACATCCAGACCTCAAAGAAACCCTCGAATTGTCTGCTTCCACATCCTTCATTTGCAGACATGGAAATCAAGCTCAAAGTGAACCTGCTTGCCCATAACCAGATAAGTTGGTGCCTGAGCATCCAATCCAGTTGTCTTTCTACTATGCCATATTGGACCAATATTTTGCACTTAATAGATAGCTAGCTGGCAGTTCAACAAGAAAATTCATCTAGAGCTCTCTTGGTAAGGACTGCAAGATCTAAATTCAATTTCTATAAATAATTGCCAATTTATGTTACAGTTCCTAAAGAATACTAGACTGCAATAATCAATATTATAATAAATGAATTCTAGCTCTTCTTTTTTGTTAACCTCTTTTTTAAGTGCTAGCAGCTAATGGGAATAAAATATTTAAAAGAACAGAGACTTTAAGGTTTAGAAAAATCAACCAAGTAGATATTCCCATTGGCTACATGTTTTCACTTCATAACTCCAACCTTAGCCATACTTGAAGAGATGATACCCTCTAATCCAGTGCTTCTCAAAATATAATGTCTCATGAACCTGAAAAACATGCAAATTATGATTCAATAGGTTGGGGGGACTTGAAAGTCTGCATTTCCAACAAGTTCCCAGGTGACTCTGATGCTGCTGATCACAGGACCATACTTTGGGTAGCATCCACGGTGATCAAGGTATTGACACCACACAAAATAAAGTGGCAAGGAGTAAAACATCAGTGAGCAGGGCCTGAAAGCAATCCTTATAAAGAAAATGGCAACACTGGCCAACCAAAGTTAGTTACCAGCTAATAAAATAATGTCCTCTGGGCCTTAGATCTACCTTATCTAGACATCAATGTCAGAAAAACCCACCGTGTCATCTTTCAATGGCAGTGTAAGTTCTATTTATTCAGGAAATTCAACTCCAAGAAATAAATCAGGAAGCACAAAGGCAGAAGAGGTTCTAATTCTCTGCATTAATACTTGGGAGCAAAGAATAAATGAAACCAGAGCACTTTCAATATCTTATAAATAATTTCAATGCCAAGTACAGAGAAACAGATCTTCAACCATTCAGCCAAAGACTACAACACCAGGTCCAGCCTATCCTTAGTTTACTAAACAAGCCAAACCATCATGTCTAACAACTTTGCTTGGAAAATAGGTTTGGTGCCAGATGGACATTTATTTCAGAAAATCAAATGGGCAACTTAATTTCAACCTTTCTGATTAAGCAGATCCTAGCCATTCTATGAACATGCGTCCAACCTTTCCCCCAGGGAACTGAGTGGTAACATGGAGAGCATGACCGTTTATTTGGCTTAAGGAACACATTAATTTATCTGGTTTATAGAATTTAAACATCTGACGAATGACAGTGGGGTTGATTTTATTCATCAGCTAATTGCTTTGCCACCTGGAGCTGAAGCTTTATATATGCAGCTTATAAAAGATCTGAAAAGGATCTCAATTATTCTTTAATTTGTTCCTTGAATATAAAGTAGGAAAATCTGGCTTAATCAAACATTGTCTCAATTCTACTGGGATATGTCTAGTTACCTTATAACAAGGTAAGCTTTCATTTAATCATATGATATGATAATTCCCCACTTTCAAGCCAAGTATCCTCTTAGTTACAATCAATTTTCCACTGAAAAAATAAACATTGTCTCTTTACTAAAATCCCAGTAGAGAAAAATAGCCCTTTTTAATGAAACTTGCTGCTAATACAACCACACTAGGAATTTCTGTGTAGGAATCCATTAAACCCCTTAATTTGACATTGCTGGTAAATTGCAGAATAAAGCAAGTTCCATGAACAATTCTCTATGCACATGGCCATTCTTGGCACACACCGAAGAAATAGATAATGAGTGCACACACATACACACACACAAGCATTACTGGAATCTATTAAATCTCACTTAATAAATGTTTTAATCAAATTGAATTCTACAATTTATCTGAGGGGGGAAAAAAGAGGAGAAACTAGCAGTCATGCAATTTCTTTAATTGCACTGAGTGAATCTGAAATGCCAGCATGTGTTAGAAGGCTGCTAGAAATCCCAAGACATAAAAGCAGTAACTGGCAGGCAACTGGGACACCTCCTGAAATGTAATCTTGCAACAAGCTGGAAGTTAAAATGTAATGCCATTATTTTAATGACCCAGGGTATCGTGGGTTTAAAGCCAAGTGTTTGGCCCTATCTTCCTCGTCTCTTAAATGCCATACTGCTCCCAGGATGGGCTAATCAGGAGAACTGGGGGCCAATCATGGCACAGGCTTCCTGGAGCAAAGTAGGTCAGCAACTAGCACCCATCTGAGAAGAAGCAGACCATCTGAGGCTTATGGCAGGTGAATGGGAAAAATACGGGCAGACAGGTGGCGAAAGAAACAGTCACTGGGAGCAAGGACTTGGATTCAAAAGTAGAACACAGGCAGTAATCTCTTTGATATCAGCCACAGCAACTTCTTTCAAGATACGTCTCCAAAGGCAAAGGAAACAAAAGCGAAAATAAACTTCTGGGACTTCATCAAAATCAAAAGCTTCTGCACAGCAAAGGAAACAGTCAAAAAAACAAAGAGGCAACCCACGGAATGGGAGAAGATATTTGCAAATGACAGTACAAACAAAAGGTTGATATCCAGGATCTATAATGAACTCCTCAAACTCAACCCACACGAAACAGGCAAACACATCAAAAAATGGGCAGAAGATATGAACAGACACTTCTCCAATCAAGACATACAAATGGCTATCAGACACATGAAAAAAATGCTCATCATCATTAGCCCTCAGGGAGATTCAAATTAAAACCACATTGAGATATCACCTTACACCAGTTAGAATGGCCAAAATTAACACAACAGGAAACAACATGTGTTGGAGAGGATGTGGAGAAAGGGGAACCCTCTTACACTGTTGGTGGGAATGCAAGTTGGTGCAGCCTCTTTGGAGAAGAGTGTGGAGATTCCTCAAGAAATTAAAAATAGAGCTTCCCTATGACCCTGCAATTGCACTCCTGGGTATTTACCCCAAAGACACAGATGTCGTGAAAAGAAGGGCCATCTGTACCCCAATGTTTATAGCAGCAATGGCCACAGTCGCCAAACTATGTAAAGAACCAAGATGCCCTTCAACGGATGAATGGATAAGGAAGATGTTGTCCATATACACTATGGAGTATTATGCCTCCATCAGAAAGGATGAATACCCAACTTTTGTAGCAACATGGACGGGACTGGAAGAGATTATGCTGAGTGAAATAAATCAAGCAGAGAGAGTCAATTATCATATGGTTTCACTTATTTGTGGAGCATAACAAATGGCATGGAGGACAAGGGGCGTTAGAGAGGAGTAGGGAATTTGGGTAAATTGGAAGGGGAGGTGAACCATGAGAGACTATGGACTCTGAAAAACAATCTGAGGGGTTTGAAGTGGCGGGGGGGGTGAGAGGTTGGGGTACCAGGTGGTGGGTATTATAGAGGGCACGGCTTGCATGGAGCACTGGGTGTGGTGATAAAATAATGAATAATGTTTTTCTGAAAATAAATAAATTGAAAAAAAAAAAAGTAGATCCTCTGTTCAGAGAAACCCTATTGAAAACAAAGGTGAACTCAAATTCATGGGGAAACTGTTCTGTGTGATAAGTCAAGGAAGCAAAAGAAAACTCAGGCAAGAGAGTATGCCACAAGCATCCAAAAGCAGACAAGGATCCAAACAAGAGATTTGACCATAAGCAACAATGTAAGAGACCAGGGAACAGCACAGGGATGAAATTTTAGAGTAAAACCAGCTGCATGTCATCTTCCAAAGCACTTAACACTGGGCCTTCCTTAAAAGTAGTTTATTCCAGAAATAGTAAAGTGTAATCAAATAAAACCTTGACTATCAGGACTAAAAGAGATCATAAACAATACTATTCCATTGTATGCATGGATAACATGAGTCCTCCAGATGTCTAAAGACAAAATAATTTAGAAGATAAGAGCTTGGACTTTATATAGTCAAAATCAACTCTATAACTCAGTGGGTGTGTTTCTTTGGCCAGTTGTTGTGCCTCTATAAAAGGAGATAATAATAATGATAGTACCTGTTTCATAGGGTTATTGTGAAAATTAAATGAGATAATCCATAGATAACAATTTTAATAGTGTCTGGGATGTGTGATGACTTTAAAAATGTTGCCTTGTATATCATCATCCTTATCATCATCATCATCACTGTTATGAACTGAATTGTGTCCCCCCAAAATTTTCATGTTGAAGCCCTAACCCCCAATGTGACTGCATTTGGAAACAGGGTTGTTAAATAGGTAATTAAGATTAGAGGAGGACAACAGTATGGAGGTTCCTCAAAAAATTAAACACAGAGCTACCGTATGACACAGTAATCCCTCTTCTGGGTACATACCTGAAGGAAAATTACCTTGAATGGATATCTGCACTCTCATGTTTATTGTAATAGTTAAAACGTGGAACCTAAGTATCCATCAATGGATGAATGGATAAGGGAAATGTGGTATTATACACAGTGGAGTATTATCCAGCCGTAAAAAAAGAAGGAAATCCTGCCTTTTGGTAAGAACATGAATGGACCCTGAAGGCATTATACTAAGTGAAATAAGTTAGATAGGAAAAGACAAATACTGCATGTTCTCATTCATATGCAAACTCTAAAAAAGCCAGGCACAAACAAATAGAGTAGCATGGTGGTTGCCAGGGACTGGGGTGGTGTGGGGGGAGAGAATAAGGTAATAAAGCTGGTCAAATGTACAAACTCCCTACTATAAGACAAACAAGTTCTGGGGATCTTAGGTACAGCATGGTGACCATAATTAATGATATTGAATTATATACTTGAAAATCGCTAAGAGAGTAGGCCTTAGAAATTATCAACACACACAAATGATTATTAAGTAAGGAAATGGAGATGTTTATCAACTTTTTTGTGGTAACTTTTTCATATTATATGTACATGCAGGTCATTATACTGTACACCTTAAACTTAATGTTCTATGTCAATAATATCTCAATAAAACTGGAAAAAATATTTTTTTAAATACCCAGAGCTAAAACTATGTGGTCTCTGGAATCTGCTGCAGATTAATTCCATGGGAGTCAGACTGTTTATGAGCTGATACTTTTTGAAGCAAGTTGATAGATACATGGGAGAGGGTTTTTCTATTCTCTCTGCTTTTGTAGATTATTTTAAAAAATCAAACAAATCTTTAATAAAAATTTATATTTTTATTTTCAGTTCATTGTTCACATCACAATGCTTAGAAAACAAAACATTACAAACACGTTTTTAAATTAAATGAGGTCACATGGGTGGACCCTCATCCAAAATGATTGGTGTCCTTATCAGAAGAGGGGAGAACACCAGGGATGCATGCACATAACGAAACCCTCATCCAAAATGATTGGTGTCCTTATCAGAAGAGGGGAGAACACCAGGGATGCATGCACATAACGAAATGACCATGTGAGGGCACAGCAACAAGGTGGCTATCTGAAAGCCCAAGACAGAGGCCTCAAGAGAAACAACACTGCTGACACCTTGACTGTGAACCTTATTCAAGACAATAGAAAGTGTAAGAAACATGTAAATCTGGGAGGAAATCAAGCATCTGTCACAAAGCTGCTAGTTCTAAAACGTATACCCTCCCTTACAGACACCCAATAAGCTCAAACAGGTCTAAAGTAGCTGCATTGAGGAAGCCTGGAGCTGAGGCCCCAGGCTAGGCCTCCAGGTCACAGGCTAGACCCAGTACACAGGGGGCATCTCCTCACCAGAGCAGGAGCATTCCAAGGAGTTGGCCTGGATCTTTTGATCCTTAACCAGACTTCAAGTTACCTCAGTGGCTGCCACGGTAGTCTTCCTTTCTTTCTCACCTGAAGTTTCACATAGGTTAGAAGACTCTTTATGCAGACAGGGCACATTTGTCCCACAAGCAATTCTGCCTCCCTAAAAAGTAGATGCACTCAGTCCTCAAGGTGTCTAAAGCATGATTTGAAGTTCAGGATGTACAATTTGTTAAAAATCCACCAGAGATCAACAAATGCCACTGATACAACTAGTTAGCCACATGCAAAAGAATGAAGTTGGACCCTTCTCTCACATCATGTACGAAAAAATGACTCTAAATGAATCAAAGACCAAAATGTAAGTACTAAAGCTATGAAGTCTTAGGAGAAAACAGGGGTAAATCTTCACAACCTCAGATTTGCCAGTGGCTTCTTAGATGTGACATCAAATGCATGAGCAATAAAAGAAAAAAAGATAAATTGGGCCTCATAGAAATTAAAAGCTTTGTGCATCAAAGGACACTATCAAGAAAATGAAAAGATAATTCACAGAATGAGAGAAAATATTTGCAAATCATAGATCTGATAGAGGATTAAATCTAGGATATATAAAGAACTTCACAACTCAATAACAAAAGGACAAATAACCCAATTTAAAAATTGGCAAAAGATTCGAATTGACAATTGCCAAAGAAGCTATGTGAATGACCAATAAGTACATGAAAAGATGCTCAACATCATTAATCACAGAGAAAAGGAAAATCAATATCACAATGAGATACCACTTCACATTTAAGATGGTTATAATAAAAAAATATATAAACAATAACAAGTATTGGCAAGGATATGGAAAATTCAGAACCTCACCCACTGCTGGAGGGAATACAAAATGGTGCACTTCCTAAAACAGTCTACCAGTTAAGCATATAGTTGCCGTATGACCCAGCAATTCTACTCCCAGATTCTTCCCAGGAGAGATGAAAATACATGTTCACACAAAAACTTGTACACAAATGTTTACAGCAGTATTATTCATAATAGCCCTAAAGTGGAAACAACCCAAATGTTTCAACAATTAATGAATGGACAAACACAATATAGGATACACGTACAGTGGAATATCAAATGCAATATTTAAGAAAAAGAAGTACTGATACATGCTACAAGATGCATGAATCTTGAAAACATTATGCAAAATAAAAGAAGCCAATGACAACAGAGCAAGCATTACATGAAACATTTGTATGAAATAATTCAGAAAAGGCAAATCTATAAGGACAAAGAATTGGTTAGTGGTTTCCTAGATCTGGGGAGCTGGAGGTAAAGTATAGAGGTTCTTTCTGGGGTAGTAAAATTGTTCCATAATTGACCATGATCATGTTTGCACAACTCTGTGAATGAAGTAGATTGTACACTGTAAATAGGTGAACTGTATGGTATGTGAATCTTAGTGAAGCTGTTTCCAGAAAATGCACTAGTCCCCTCTGTGTTCAAACCCTTTTTCTCAGTCTTAAACACTCACTCCGCCAAAAGGCCCATTTGCGATTCCCAAGCATGCCCCTCCACTACCATGCAGGTCAAGTTCGCATTTGCAATCCCGTGCTCGTGGCCTTTCAAATTCCCTGTATATCCACAGCTCTCCCTATTCCTCCTTTTCTTTTCTTCCTTTTTTATTTAAATTCAATTATCCAACATCATTAGTTTCAGATGCAGCGTGCAATAATTTATCAGTTGCCTGTAACACCCAGTGCTCATCGCATCATGTGCCCTCTTTAATGTCCATCACCCAGTTACCCCATTCCCCCCATCCACCTCCCCTCCGCACCTATCCTTCCTAAGGAACATTTTATTTCCCAGAATTCCATCATTTTTTCCAAGGTAACTATTTGGTATCTTAATCACAGATAACAAGTCGATTTTCAATAAAGCCAAATGAAAAGGTTGAGAAGATCAAACTTCTACCCTCAAATCTTTTGCTCCAACAGACCCATGTCCCAGCTGTAGGCAGAATGTGTGTCACACAAAGAACATATATATTCTTCTTTATTTTCAGACACTAACAGTTCAGATATCCAGTAAGGTTTGGGATTTCTAAATTGACTTTATTAGAATTAAAAACTAAATTACCAGAACGGAAGCTACCTGGATAACCAGTAAGAAAACAGCAAATTAACGTCCCAGCCTATGCTTATAATGAACAATTTCCATACTCTCTAGTGGTTAACCATTTCTACATACTATATGCATTCAAAATTACCTGTCTTTATTGAGCTTCCAAACTCAGTTATTGTCTGAGTTTTGTGTCATGGGCATATTCTCCTTAACAATAAACCGGACTGTTGTGGGGCCATAAACTGTCCCCCTAAATAAGTGCAGTTAAAGAGCTCTTTGAGAGCTCAAGTAAGTCAGCCTACCTTTCTCAGTCAGAAAACAAGAGATCAAGTAAATTTTTTTTAAAAAGTAAGATGATAGAATAGGAATCTTAGCTTTTGTTATTGCTTCCTTTCTTCCATCTCTCCTGCACATCTCCTTCCTTCTCCCCAAAAATGTAATTTCATGGAAAACAATAAGGTGATTTGTTTTTAAATGAAGAGGGAAAAAAAAGAAGACAGGAAGGAAATAGGCCATCTGTTGACAATGGATAATTCTGGATACTGAGAATATAAATAGACTTTAATTTTCTTCTTTTTACGTTTCTGTATTTTTTAATTGTTCAAAAATAATTTTTAGATAAATAAAATTTAAAAGCATGTCCCACGTCTTTCAAAGCTCTATTCCCACAACCACAACTCAGAAACCTTTTTTTTTTAAGATTTATTTATGTATTTTAAAGGCAGAGGCAGAGAGATAGAGAGAGAGAGAGAGAGTCCTAAGTCGTAAGCAGTCTTAAGTCCCAACACAGGGCTTGATCTTACCACAGTGAGATCACAATCTGAGCTGAAATCAAGAGTTAGATGCTCAACTGACTGTGCCACCCAGGTGCCCCCCAAGTCAGAAACTATTTCAGTACAATGTCCTGGCAGGTCCTAGCCCCAGAAATAAATGAGAATTATTGTAATTTTTCTTTGGAACTCTTTTTTGCTCCCCTTGCCCCTTTTCAATATTCTCTCCCCCACCTACCATCACAGCTCTGTCCCTCACCCAAAAATCTATACTTTCCCATCTGGGCCTTAGAAGTCATCCCTTTGAGGATTATTGCCTTCTTTTTTTTAACTTTTTATTTTTGGATAACTATATATTCATAGGAAATTACAAAGAAATATACAAGCAAGTCCTGTGCACCCTTCACCTACCCTTCCCATACGTTAGCATCTAAACACAACTATTGCCCTATAGTGCAATATCAAAACTGGGAAACTGACGTGATACAAACCATAGTGCTTATTGAGATTTCACCAGTTATACATGTATGTGTGTGTACTTGTGTGTGCTGCCCTATACAATTTTATTACATGCCCAACTTCATGTAACCACCATCACAATAAAAAGCCAGAACCATTTCACCACCACAAGACTCCCTTGCACTACCCTTTTATAGCTACATTTATCCCCTTCTTCCTTCTACCTGAACATCCCTAAGCCATGGCAACCATTCCATCACTGTGATTGCTTTATAGTTTTAATGTTTTATAGTTGAATCATGTAATGTGTGTCCTTTTGGAATTGGCTTTTTTTTTTTTTAACTCAACATAATTTCCTTTAGGTTTATCCAAGGTGTGTGTGTCTCAAGAGCCCATTCCTTTTTATCACTGAGTAGTATTCCATGGTATGGATGTAACACAGTGTGTTTAACCATTCACTCTAAAAGGCATTTGTGGAGTTTCCAGTTTGGGGCTACTAATAAAGCTGCTATGAACATTCCTTCACAAGTTTCTGAGTGAACATAGTTTTCATTTCTCTGGAACAAAAACCCAAGAGCATAATTAGTAGGCGGCATGGTAATTGCATCTTTAGAGGTTTTGGGGGGCAATTTTTTTATTTTTGTTTTTAAAGAGGTATGGGGATGGGCAGAGGGAGAAAAAGAGAGAGAATCTTAAGTTGGCTCCATGCCCAGTGTGGAGCTTGACACAGGGCTTGATCTCACAACCCTGAGATCATGACCTGAGCCTAAATCAAGAGTTGGACACTTAACCAGCTAAGCCAACCAGGCATCCCTGCATGTTCAGTTTCTTAAGAATCTGTCAAACTAATTTCTAGAGTGGTTGTATAATCTTGTATTACCACTACCAATATATGAGTGATTCAGTTTCTCCACAATCTTGCCAGCATTTGGTGTCATCACTATTCTTTACTTTAACCATTTTGAAAGGTATATAGTGATATCTCATGGCTTTAATTTGCATCTCTGATGCCTAATGATGTTGAACTTAAACACTTTTTCATGTGCTTGTCATCTGTGTATTCTCTTCAGAAATGTCAGTTCATGTCATTTTATCATTTTCTAACCGGATTGTTTGGTTTATTTAATACTGAGTTATCTGGGTGGCTCAGTGGGTTGGGCTGCTGCCTTCGGCTCGGGTCATGATCTCAGGGTCCTGGGATCGAGTCCCATATCGGGCTTTCTGCTCAGCAGGGAGCCTGCTTCCTCCTCTCTCTCTCTCTGCTTGCCTCTCTGCCTACTTGTATCTCTCTCTGTCAAATAAATAAATAAATAAAATCTTTTTAAAAAAAAAATATTTAATACTGAGTTTTGAGAGTACTTTGTATGTTCAGATATGTGACTTGCAACTGTTTTCTCTCAGTCTGTAATTTTCTGTAATTTGCCTTTTTCTTTTTTATTATTATGTTATATTCATTTAGTCAACATATAGTATATCATTAGTTTTTGATGTAGTGTTCAACAATTCATTAGTTGCGCATAACACCTAGTGCTCATCACAACCCATGCCTACCTTAATACCCATCTCCCCGGTTACCCCATACCCTCTCCCCCTTCCCTTTTGTAACCTTAAGTTTGTTTCCTGGAGTCAAGAGTCTCTCATGGTTTACCTTTTTCACCCCTCTTAACAGAGTTCTTCACAAAGAAAAATTTTTAATTTTAATAAGGTCCAATTTTCCCTTATATGGACTTCGCTTTGATGATATCTAATCTAGGAGCTCTTTGCTTAGTTCAAGGTCACTAAGACTCCCTCTTATTTTTCTAGAAGTTTTAGTTTTATGTTTCACATTTACGCCCATGATCCATTTTGAGTTGATTAATTTATTAGGTGTGAGATTTAGGTCAATGGCCAGTGTTTTGCCTATCCAATTGCCCCAGCACCATTTATTGAAAAGGCTATCCTTCCTCTACCGAAATGCTTTGGCTCCTTTGTCAATAATTCATTGAGCATATTTATGTGAATTTATTTCTGGGTTCTCTATTCTGTTCTATTGATTTGTCTGTACCTCTGTAAATACCAAACTGTCCTGATTATTGTAGCTGTATAATGAGCCTTAACATCAGGAAGAATAATTTCTCCTACTTTATTCTTTTTTTTTTCCTAATTTGTTCTGGCCATTATAGAGCCTTTCCCTTTGCCTATGAATTTTAGCACAAGCTTTTCTGTGTCTACAAAAAACTGCTGAGATTTTGGTAAGAACTACATTAAACCTATAGATCAATTTAGAAAGAATTGACATCTTTATTGTGTTGAGTTCTCCAATCCACATTAAATCTTTGCAAATATTTAGAGCTTCTTTCATTTCTTTCATCAGCTTTTTGTAATTTTCAGCATACAGATTCTGCACATTTTGTTAAATTTATACATACATAAGTACTCCTTTTTTGCAGCAATTGTAAATAGTATTATATTTTTATTTTAGTTCATTGTCAGTATAAAAAATGCAGTTGATTTTTGTGTATTGATTTTGTATCCTTCAACTTTATTGAGCTTGCTTAGATCTAGAAGTGTTTTTTTAATAGATCCTTTTAGATTTTCTGTATAGACAATCATGTTCCCTGAAAATAAAAACAGTTGTACCTCTTCTTTTCCAGTCTGTATCCTTTTATTTCTTGTTCTTGCTTTAAGACACCGGCCAGAACTCCCAGTACTATACTGAATAAAAGTAATGAGAGCAGATATCTTTGTCTTATTCCCAATCTTACCATAAAAGCATTCAGTCCTTCACCATTAAGAATGATGTTAGCTATAGTTTTTTTTAATAGTTTGAAAAAGTTCATGACTGATCCTAATATACTGAAAGTTTTTATTATAAATAGATATTAAATTTTGTTAAATGCTTCCTCTGCCTCAATTCATATTATCATATGATGTTAGACTGGTGGATTACATTGATTCATTTTCAAATACTCAATCAGCCTTGCATACCTGGAATAAATACCACTTGCTTATGTTCTATTATCCTTTTTAGACAGTGCTGAATTTGATCTGCTAAAATTTTGTTGAAGACTTTTGCATATAATTTTGTGAGAGATATTGGTCTGTAGTTTGTTTGTGTGTGTGTCTGTCTTTGCCTGGTTTTAGAATCAGAGTAATAATCACCTTATAAAGTGTTGGAAAATATTCCCCCCTTTTATATTTTCTGAAAGATATTATGTAAATTGGTGTTAATTCTTCTTTGAATGTTTGATAAAATTCTCCCAATGAAACCATCTCAGCCTGGAGATTTCTGTTCAGTAACTACTTAATTACAAACTCAATTTTTAAATAGTTATAGGACCATTTAGGTGAGCCATTTATTTAATCCTGACTAAGTTTTGGCAGCTTCTGATTTTGAGGAACTGGTCCATTTCTTCAAAGTTTGCAATTTCTGAGCATGAAGTTGTTTGTAATATTCCCCTTTATCCTTTTAACGGCTATAGGATCTATTCTGACATCCCTGCTTCATTCCTGATATTTGTGATTTATGCATTTTTTTCTTTTTTCATCTTTGTCCACTTTGCTAAAGAGTTACCAATTTCATTGATTTCTTTTGAATAACATTTAGGGGTTTTTTTCTGTCATTATTTATTTATTTATTTATTTATTTATTTATTTTTATTATGTTCGGTTAGCCAACACATAGTATGGCATTAGTTTTTGATTTAGTGTTCAACAATTCATTAGCTGCCTATAACACCCAGTGCTCATCACAACACATGCCCTCCTTAATACCCATCACCTGGCTACCCCATCCCCTAACCCCCTTCCTTCTGAAACTCTCAGTTTGTTTCCTGGAGTCCAGAGTCTCAAATTTTCTCCATTGTTTTCCTGTTTTTAATTTCATTGATCTCTGCTCTTTATCGTTTCTTTCCTTTCCTTTGATTTGAGTTTGTTTTGCTCTTCTTTTTCTAGCTTCCTGAGATAGAAATTTTGATCATTGCTTTTAGATCTTTCCTCTTTTCTAATGTAAGCATTTAGTATTATAAATTTCCCTCTCAGCATTGCCTCCCAAAAATATTGAAATGTACTGTTTTCATTCTTTTTTTTTTTTTTAACTTCCATATACTTTTAAAAATTCCCTTTGAGGGATGCCTAGGTGGCACAGTCATTGTGCATCTGACTCCTGATTTTGGCTCAGGCTGTGATTCTGGGATCATGGAATCAAGCCCAGCACCAGAATCCATGCTCAGTGTGGAGTCTGCTTGAGATTCTCTCTCCTTATCCCTCTGCCTCTCCCCCGTCACACTTGCTCCATCTCTCTCTCAAATAAATAAGTAAATAAATAAACCTTCTAAAAAATTCCCTTTGAGGAACTGGGTAGCTTAATCAGTTAAGCATCTGCCTTCAGCTCAGTTCATGATCCCAGGGTCCTGGGATTGAGTCTCGCATTGGGCTCCTTGCCAGCAGGAAGTCTGTTTCTCCCTGTGTCCCTCTTCCCTGCTTGTGCGCTCTCTCTCTCTCTCTCTCACACACACACACACACAAATAAATAAATAAAATCTTTCCAAAAAAAAAAATTAAAAATTAAAAAATTCCCTGTGAGGTTTCCTCTTTGGCTCATGGATTATTTGGGATTATATTGTTTAATTCCCAAGGGTTTAGAGATTTTCCCATTTTCTTTCTGTTACTGTTTTCTGGTTTTATTCCATTATGATCAAGAACATACTCTATACAATTTCAATTCTTTTAAATTTGATAAAATTTGTTTTATGATCCAGGATATAGTCTAATTTGGTGAGTAGTTCAGTAGGTGCTTGAAAAGGACATATAGTCTGCTATTTTGGGGTTAAATGTCTTATAAATGTCAATTAGATCCTATAGTTTGATGATTTGCTCAAACCATCTGTCTTCTATATACTGATTATGTCAACTGCTGAGAGTGGGGTGTTGATGTTCCCAATTATTGAATATTTCTCTCCCCTACCAACCATGCTACTCCCATTTTCACCAAAGGATCCAATATTTTCCCTCTAGAATTTAATCTCTTATAGGGTTCAAGGCACAGGGGCCACTCCTTTGAGGATTATTGGCATTTTTTAAAATATTTTATTTATTTATTTATTTGAAAGAGAGAGAGAGAGTGCACAGCAGGGGGAGCAACAGAGGGAAAGGGAGAAGCAGCATCCGCACTGAGCAGGGAGCCCCGTATAAGCAACTGAGCCACCCACGTGTCCCAAGGATTATTGGCATTTTTTTTTTGTTTTTTTTTTTTGTTTTTTTTTTTTTTTTGGATTATTGGCATTTTAAACCGAGACCCTGAAGACTGGTAAAATGTGATTAAAAACCCAAGCCTAGAACTTGCTGGAGACAGGTGCCAGAAAAGATATAGTCACATATCAAACTTGGTCCTTGAAGCAATTGATGAGATAATCAGGCAAAGCCAAACAGTTCCAACCAATAGACTGGGAGTGATGAAAAGATAAATAGAACAGCCAATAGTCAAGGTCTTAACCAACAATCAAAGTCAGGAACCAGCCAAGAAGCCCAAGAAATGTCAAGATCCAGTACCTAAGAAGGGCATACGGTGGTCTCATTTAATTTCATCTAAGCCCTACGGGCCTAGGACTTTACAAGAGGATAAAAGAGCTTGTTCTTAGCCATACTGCTGTTCATCTTAAAGGTATCCATAACTTTTGAAGTAACCCAAAGGAATTAATTGCTACTGGAACAATTTCCAGCATCAGCAACAGGATGGTGGGGAAGATATTCTGAAGTTTATCTCCTGGATATCCTAAAATCATACTCAAGGAATATGTATCACCAGTACTTGAACTGGTGAACAGAATGTCTAATGATCTACAAACCTATGCACTTGTTCAAAACTTCTGATGGGCAGAAGACTGGCATTTTCTAAAATTGTGCTCGAATACACATAACAGCACCTTCCTCATTTTAAACTACACAGTTCAGTGGCATTAAGTATAATCACACTGCTATGCAATGATCATCCTCACCCATCCCCAGAATGTTTTCATCTTCCCAACAGAAACTCTGTGTACATTAAACAATAATTCCCCATTTCTCCCTCCCCCCAGCCACTGGCAACCCTCATTATACTTTCTGAGAAGATAGCCATTTTGATGGACTTTTCATGCTTAACCTACCAATTATGTTATTCAATCAGAGATAACTCAGAAATAATGCTGACAATATTCTTAACCCCACTGGCAAATAGCTGGTGACTCTTGTCCTTTGATACCAACATCCCAACCTATGTTCCAAGAAACCCTGTTCAAGACCCTGCTCCTTTCCTGCAAGTCTAGGAAAAGGTTTGTCCTTAAATCCACAAAAGCACTCTGCCTGTAATCTGGCCTGGAGCCATGCCCTCAACGTGCACCCTGAAGAGAACTGGAGGCAGAAACCCACAGGGGGAGAAGAGAGCTCTGATTCCTAGCTCAGAAATGGGAGACAATAGCTTTTGAGGCCTTCATGCTGCACCCCGCTGAGTTGCCCCTCCCAGTCCTCCCGTCTTTGCCCTCTGAAGTCTCAGAATTCCCCATGATAAGGCTTGGGGAAGTGCTGCCTTAAAGACGTTCCAGGGCACCTTTGCAATCCTTCACACACCTCTGGTGCCACTCTAATGTGTGTCCAGAAAAAGATGAAACACAAAGCGCCTGTATAAGATTACTGATTTATTTTGTCACATATTTTAAATGAGGCACAAAGTCTACACTAAAATAAAGTAGAACCAGGGCATTTGCAGAAAGCACCACTCCTGCGGTAAATGAAAGTCTAAGTACACTGAGTGGGATCACTGCCTCATCAAAGCAAGACACTATGTAGTGAGGATGTGCTGCTACAATTCCGTACTGGGCCCCAACAATAAAGCCGGGACTGTAATTACTATAATGACCTCCCACTGCTATTGTGTCTTTAATTAAGTCTTTATCAGTAGGCATTTGCCACTTAAACCTAACTCACTGTAACTACGGCAGCGTATCATCTACATTTTCACAAAGAATTACTGAATCATATTTCTGTCACAAAGATGAAAGGGAATATTTTAGTTCAAGTGCCATTTGCAGACAAGCTGCATAAAGGAAAATCAAGCTGTCCTTTAGCAGCACTTTCTGACAAGTGAAACTCAACAGAGAGATGCCAAGGGGTCTTGCGTGTGTACATGTTTTGGTTTCGCCGAGTTTCTTTTTAGCACAACTCCACTTCCTGTCTACATAAACTATAAAAAAAAAAAGACACCAAATTAATAACACACTTGATGACATACAATTTCTTGAGGTGGATGGGCTGAGACATTCATGGGAGGCTGTGATGCTGAGTTGCCCCAAGGTGCACAGCGGTGACTGACTGAGCTGAGTCTATAACTCATGCCTCCCAGCGACATGCTCTTCCCATTCTATGGTGAGGCCACCCATGTGGCTGTAGGAAAGCCCATTCTACCTAGCAAGGCACACTAGAAGTACCCAGGCCCAAAGAGACCATGTTCCAAGTTCAAGTTTCTAGTCATCATCACTTCCTTACATCAGCATTCAAGTGAACGCTCACATGAGTTTTTGGCAGAGCCTGGTTGAGGCGACCAGACAACCTTCTAAGAAAACGCTGGCCTGATCCAAAGGCTCACCATGGGTTTCAGAGATTTTAGCCAGGGCCTCCACCTGCAGAGCTTGCTTTTTGGTGAGGAGAACCTGAACATACACTCTGGTCCTCATTCCTCTTATTCACTTAGGACCCAGAGAGAGCCCCTACCCCACTGGCCAACACGTCTGGACTGCACCAGCCTCCCCCAAGTGGCCAGGCTCTGGTGTCATTATCCGTGCTTTCACACACGATGAAAATCCTTTTGGCTTTAAAACCTGCTCCTCCAAAGGACATGAATCCTTCCAGAACTGAGGAAGTGTGTTCACATTACAGAGGTGGGTGCTGAAGGGGCTGCGGAGTCCTCCCCCTTGTGAGGGACAGAAAGAGAAGGAGGAGTTCAAGGAAGGGAGGCTGGGATATCTCTGGGGTCCGAGTGGCACCCCTGTGCTAGAAACTCAAGGACACAAAGTAGCCCTGCGGCTCCACTTTACTCCAACAGACCTGCAGGCACCAGAGATGTTGACGACTTTCTGCTTATTTCTTGGAAGAATTCTGACTCTGGTCGGGGAAAACTGATGCTGCCACCAACTGCTGCCTTTTTCAGTGTCATCTTTGGCTACAGCTGCTTCCCCTTTCCCTTTAGGTTCTAATTTCATTTTTAACAACATAAAGGCTTTAGCTGGACACAGAACTGAAGATGAGAACAAAATGGAGGGAGAGGGAGGAAGCATGCTTCCTGGAGGGACCCAAGGGGAATTCTTTTCAATTTTCTCCCACGTATTTGCACCCGCCAGGAGCATCTCAGATTTTCCCACCTTGGCAGGGCTGCGTGCTGTGAGGGCCGCCTCAGCTCAGGTGTGGCCACTGCGGCTGGCTCGCCTCTACCCCCACACCACCTGCACTGGGGCTGCCAAGCCTGCAGAATTGGCAGAGGAGTCCACCTCTGGAGAAGAAAGCCAAACTGTCCTCAGCCTGGAATTCAGCAATAATTTCAAGATGTTTCATGAAATCTTGCTTCCGCTTATTGAACAAACACAGCCTTCCAGCCCAGGATCTGCACTCTTCTGCTGACGTAAGTGATACCAGGAAGCTAGACTTCAGTCTGTCTTTGAATACTGTCAAGCACAACTTCTTCCTCCTCACTTGTCTTTGTTCTATAAAGGGCTTTGGATGTGAGCCTCTGGACAACCCCGTCACCGGGGTCCTGCTGACACCTCTTCACTTTGCTTGTTCATCCTCCGCTGACCAGCAAGCAGGGACAGCTGCCTTTGGACGATCCTTCCCCCGGGTCTGCACACAGCCAGGATGCAGCGTGGCCGCTGTCACAGGAAAGGAGGGCCCAGGGCATGGTGAGTCTGTGTTGATGAGGATCACTGTTGCTGTCATCAGCCCACACCCAGACTGCCGCCCTCCTCAACTGAGCCTGCTGCTCTTACGGGGAGCTTAGGCCAATGACTGTTTCTGCTAACGCTCTCAGCTGCTACCTTTTCATCTGACAAAGAACTTGGCCCAGCGATGAAAGACATAAGCCAAAATCCACTCTATGCCTCATCATACAAATACTTGGCTTTCCTGGAGCCAAGACACCTTCGAGTGACTGACAACCTTTCTAGGTTCTTGACCACACCCTGCTACGGATGCTAGGATGTTTCTCTGGGTAAATGCCAAGATCCTCCCGGGAGGGTAAAAGAAATGTCAGAAATCCTGTTCCTTTTAGAGAACCTGAAATTAGCATATGCATAAAAGAAACATATTCACTAGGAAGAATCTCTTTAGACATTATGTCCACCAAACATCCCCCAAACATGGAGCTGAGCCCAAAGCACTTCGTAAGTATTTGCTGAATATGCACACGGTGTGTGCATAAATGAATAAATGAATTTTTCTCCAGAGAGAGAAAAACTCCATTCCTTCTACCTTCTTATTGCCAACCACCATGTTGATGACTCCTAAAAAATCATGTATTACTTTCCATGTGGAAAATGAAGGGATAAATGAAAAACAAAAGATAAATAATATTTATTACCATGAAAGAAAAATCAGGATAGAAAAAAATGAGATATAGCTAGGTATAAGGTTAGTTTATAATACCCATTCTCAACCTTGTATGCGTGTGTTAGAATCCCCTGAGGAGCTTTAAAAAAGCAGTAATACCTGAGGCCCATTCCTTGAGATCCTGACTTAATCGGTACAGGATGTGACCTGACTATGGGGATTTTTTTTTAAATGCCCCAGGTGATTCTATTGTTCAGTCAAGTTTAAGAAACACTGGTTTACAATACAACCGTCCAGTGACCTGGATAGTTGCTATAGAGTAGCAAACTTGATTCTGAGCTTCCTATCAGCCAAGGTGAAAGGGGGAATACAATCTATTGCACAATCCAGTGTGTAGAAGAAAATCAACTTGCTAATTCAATCTTGAGATTAGAGAAAGAGATTTATCCCCATGAAGCAGACATGGGGTGAATCAAGTGATAATATCAGTGGTGTCCCTACAGTGTTCAATCAATATTTACTGACAACCTACTAAGTGACAAAAAAAGATTGAGAGACTTGAAACTTTCTAATGTCAATTAACAGCTACTCTTATTGGGTGCTGTTCTGTGCTGAGCGCTTTATATCCACTGCCTCATTTAATCCTCACAACCACCTGAGGACATAGGCATTTTATACTTACTGGAAACCAAAGTTCAGGGAGAGTAACTGACTGCCTAACATGGCATGTCTAGCAAGTGGCAAAGCTAGGATTCCAACACAGGACTAACTGCAGATTCCATACTCTCAACCACCAGCAGGGAGTAAACACAATAACTTTCATAGGACTCTATCTTAAAATACACACTTGAGTGTATTTTCTCTTCGTTGTGATTTCTTAATAACATTTTCTCTTCTTTAGCTTACTTTACTCAAAGAATACAGCAGATAATACACATAGAATATAAAATGTGTATTAATCAACTGTTTATTTTATTGTTTTCTAGTAAACAGCAGGCTATTACTAGTTAAGTTTTTGAGGAATCAAAAGTTATACGCAGATTTTTGACTGCACAGGAGGTCAGTACCCCTAACCCCCACATTGTTCAAGGGTCAACTGTAATATGATTTTTTGGGGTATGAAAGGAAGAAAATCAGTAACATATATTCCTGTCTGCTTGTATTTCCACTTAAAACCACCACAAATAATAATAAGAATCTAATAACAGTGGTTGCCTACAGGAATCAGGGAAGGGGGTCAAACAAATGGATAGGGAGAAAGGGGAGAATAAGATTATAAGCCCATATATTTTTACAGTAAAAATTTGGTCAAACTTGTGAGAAGTATTACCCATTCAAAAAGAGAAAATAATGAAAAAGAAAACTGTGCAAGGGCTGAAGTCCCTCCACTACTGAGTGGTAGAGCTAGAATTTGTATTCAAGTCTGTATGTCCCCAAATCCATATTTTGACACCATAGTGCTCTGCCTTCCCCCAAACGCAAGCAATTCATCAGCTGTTAGCCAGTCCACAGGACTGACCTGGATGCATAGGGCCCTGCTCCCACTCTTGGGTCTGCATCTGGAGGTTCCAAAGCATCAATTCATTCAGAGTTTTTATAATCTCCATCAAAGAATCGGGTGGCAGCAACAAGTCAGAGTGGGAAGCCATCTGCAAAGAAAGGTAAGCCCTAATAAAGATAAACTGAGTAAGTTTAAATTTACAGCCCTTTGTAATCCAAGTATTTAGAGCTCATTTGTTTAGGGTGAGTTGCATGCTACAAGCCCTCCTAGTAACAAATAACAATACATCTCAAACTCATTACACCTGTCGGCCTGGTTTATGGCCATGCCTTGGCTTATATTAAGGAAAGGGCTGCTTCTGCCAATACAGAGCGAGGATGCTGTTCTACAGTGAATAGAAATTTTAAACAAAATCTAGAATTTTACAGCTTGTCTACATTAATTTGTTATGAAATGTCAAGGAAGAAAGGAAGGGAGGGAGGGCAAGAGGAAGGAAGAAAAGGAAAAAGAAAGAAAGAGGGAGGGAGAGAGAAAGGAAGGAGAGAAGGAAAGATGGAGGGAAGGAAAGAGGGGAGGGAGGGAGGAAGAGATTTCAGAGAAAAAGAAAAAAAGGTCATTTTCTACCCTCATCTTCTTTTCCCAAGTCTGAAATCATCCAAAGTTGCCTGATAAGGTATTTAGAAGAATCATTTTCAACATCTAAAGTACAGGCAGTAGAACTATCCCCAGGAGATATAGCTGATCTGAAAGTGTGCAAAACTCCCCATTACCTGCCATATGAGTTGAACCCGGGGAGTCTGACTCTCGAACCCATACAAAAGTTGTATCTCAAGCACTTGTAGTGACGAAGAGTAGAGCCTTCAGGTCCCCTGGCCCCAGACCAAGGTTCACCAGTTATTAAGTTGAATGACAATAGGCAAGCTACAGGCTCACTCCAGTTTTCTCATCTGCAAAATGGGACTAGTAAGAGAACCTACTTCGTTAGAATTGTGGGGGAATAAATGATGCTGTCCAGCATGTACAGCATTTGATATGAGGCCTGGAATTGGGGAGGTATTGAGAAATGTAAGCTATTGCATATTTACAAGTCTGGGTATCCCCTCCCCCAATGTCATTGATGGCGAGTATCAAGATTATTGATGTCTTTCTCCCCAAGTACCCAATAGAGTGTGTGTCATGTAGCAAGCACTTGAAAAATGTTTGTTGATGGTTTATTTTTGTCTGCTATTTCAAATGATCAAGTAAGGACCTCTATTTTGACACACAAAACCCTCTTCTTGCTAAATTCTATTCCATTCAGAAATAAATTATCAAGTGCCCAAAGAGATTACTCTCAAATTCTTAAATTAGCAGAGTCATATGATTTCTCTTCCCTATAGAAAAGGAGAGAAAGTTGGCCTCCCTTGGCTCTCCCAAACCTGTTTGGGCTCTCAGTTGCATTTCAGCAAGTTCCTCACTTTCAAGTATAAGGACAGAAACTATATAATAATAAATAATGCCCAGGTTGGGAAGGGGAAATGGGTTTTCACTTTGTAAAAAGATGTATAGTTTCTTGAAATGTCGATGATCCCTTTAAACTTGACTTTCTCTTGGAGAGCTCTGAGAAAAATTTAGCTTATCTGGAATATCTTAGGAGTGCGTTCATTTTGTAAAGCAAAGCATACTCTCGTTGAACACAAATACTTTCATCCCTCAGAAACACCCTCGGTACCATCCTTCCACAAAGCCTGCATATGCCCGCCCCCCAAGCTGAAGCGGCACACCTCCTGCTCTCGGCTCTACCACTGCTTTAGTCAACGTCTGTTGCCTGCCCCCCAAGATCCCCAACACCCTTCCCTATTGCTGGGCCCACTGGGCTAATCCTGAACATTCAGCAAACATCCTGCTTAGTCGGTGCATTAGCTTCCTGGCGCTGTTGTAACAAAGAACCACAAACTGATTGGCTTAAAACAATACAAGTTTTTTCCTCTCAGAATTCTGGAGGCTAGAAGTCAAAGTGTTGGTGGGCCCTACTGAAGGTTCTAGGGAAGAATCCTTCCCTGTCTTCTGATGGTTATCAGCAATCCTTTTTGCTGCTTGACTAACAGACACCTCACTCCAATCTCTGTCTCTGTCTTTACACAGCTTTATCCCCTGTATATCTGTATTTCTATGTCCAAATTGACCTCTCATGTAAAGACTCCAGTCATATTGGACTTGGAGCTCATCTTAACATGAATACATCTGCAATGTCTATTTCCAGATAAGGTCACATTCACAGGTTCCAAGAGGACCTGAATTGGGGGGGATGCTATCCAACCCAGCATGGGTAGAGATCAGTATGAGTAGAGAAGCTCAGCAGCTAAAATTGGGGCATGACATGAAAAGTTTCAGGATTGAAAGCCTCCTTCCCTTCTACAAAAAAAAAACTACAGTGCCTATATTCCACCATCACAGAGCTTCCTTCTATTCTCTAGTGCCAAATAAAATAAAAGCAAAACCTGTAATATTGCAAACACTGAAGGAATGGCATTCGTAAATCATCTCACACCTGAATGGTCATCAGCCCCTTATGAAGCATGGCAAGGAAGCAAGGTTGTGTCAGAGTGAGCCGGGATCTGTGGCTGGAAGGGAGACTGCAGCACAGGACACATAAGTACTGAGACACCAAGGACAGACCAGGACTTAGTGCCCCTCTGGGAGAACTGCCAGGTCTCCATGAGCCCAGAGACCAGCCACCAGAGACCAGGCACCATGAGGGTACAAGCAGGTGTGGAATTCATATTCATGCTTGTTCGCATTTATGAGGCACCTACTGTATCCCAGGATCCATGCTTGGTGTTTCCACTAAGCCCTCACAACAGCCTCAGTATGAAGAACACATCATCTCCAAACTCACAGATGAGGAAACTAATACTCCCGGGGGTCAGGTAGCAGACAAAGTTGGGAAAAGGTTGGGAAATAAGCAGTAATGATGAAGTTCAAGCCTAGGTGTTGACATCTTCTGCCACATCACAGAGAAGAGGCAACTGAATCCACGATTCCCCGTCTCACTGCTGCCGGAAGGCAGCCCAGCTCGCAGCTCTCTCGTTGTATATGTGGGTGTGCTCTTTGCCTGCTTTTGAATTGGCAGCTGTTTTCTATCGCGTTTCCAATGTGCCTCTGTGTGCACATTGGAAAGAGGGAGAAAGAGAATATATGGGTCAATATAAACAGACTCTTAAAAGCTTATACTTTATCATTGTAATAATCATAATATATTTTACTTTACAGCCACTCATAACTGAAGCCTCTGGGCACCCTAACAAAAATAGCTAAAAGAAAAAAGGAAATTATATTAAACAAAGGAAATATGACTATAAAACCCCAATAGCCAGGAAACTAAATGAACAACATAAAACCTCCAAACAACAAAACTACAATGAAACCAAGAGGGGAAAGAAACCTTTTCATGAGCTTTACCCTGAAGGATTCCATGCTGTGAGATCACATCTGTTTAAAGCACCATAATTTATCGATATGACATCAAACCAGGAATCAGCCATTGTAAACCTTTCCCGCAGAAACTCTCAGAAAACTAACCAGGTGGTCGATGGGGGTGGGGGTGGTGGGTGTCTGTAGCACGTAGCCAGGGCAACAATGGCTCTAAAATTTTATGTTCAAATACATCTATGTGAAGTTTCAAATCTTGGTACTGAAGTACAAAAATTACTTCATTCCATGGGTAAGCAGAATTTACAAACAGAACTGTTTTAACAATTTCTTTTTCTGAGATAGTCTTTCCATTAGCACCCATTGGTGGCTTCTCAAACTGTTGCATTAAATGGACCATTTTCAGAAATGGATCCTCTTTAGAATTAACCACTGAGTCCCAAAAACTATGGAAGTTTTGGGGGGAGGATAAAGACCCAGTCATTTAAGAAGAAACTGAGTTACTCAGCCTAGCCTCCCATTCTGATGTTGCAGTCCTTTCAAAAACAGAAACTCCTATTAATCCATGATACCGTCATAAACATTTGTTCGGGAATCACTCTTATCTCCATATTTGTGTTTTTGAGGGCAGTATTTCCCCCAACAATTGCTTCCCACATTTCTACTACACACTTTCCTATTGAATATGAGAAATAAACCCTCTGGGGAAACGTCTTATAAGATTTGTAGGATTAGGATAGAATAAGGGTTGTTAGAATAGCCCAACCAAACCAGTTGGCAAACTGAAATAAAATACTAAAATGTCAAAAGGTACTTCATGCCCATGCAAAATGTTTTTCAAGACATTTGCTCATCCTGAAGTACTTCCTATATTGGCATAGACCTGGCCTCCAAATTAGGACACTCCTATCAGAAACATGGACCTGGAGCCCAATGTAGCTTCAAGAGTAAAACGGGTGATGTTTTTTGAAGTTCTTTATATATTTTGGATATTAACCCTTTATTGGATGTCATTTGCAAATATTTTCTCCCATTCTGCAGGTTGCCTTTTAGTTTTTTTTATTTTTGTTTCCTTCGCTGTGCAGAAGCTTTTTATTTTGATGTATTTCTAACAGTTTGTTTTTGCTTTTGTTTCCCTTGCCTCAGAGACGTATCTAGAAAGCCGCTGCTATGACCGATGTCAAAGAGATTATCACTTGTGTTCTCTTCTAGGATTTTTATGGTATCAGATCTCACATTTAGGTCTTTAATCCACTTTAAATGTATTTTTGCGTATGGGATAATAAAGTGGGTGGTCCAGGTTCACTCTTTTGCATGTTGCTGTCCAGTTTTCCCAATGCCATTTATTGAAGAGACTTTCCTTTTCCCATTAGTCTTTTCTGCTTTGTCAAAGATCAACTGACCATGTAGTTGTGGGTTTATCTCTGGGTTTCCTATTCTGTTCTATTGAGCTATGTGTCTATTTTTGTACCCAAACCATATGTTGGCAAAGATATGGAGAAAAAGGAATACTTGTGTACAGTTCATGGGAATGCAAACTGATGCAGCCACTCTGGAAAACAGTATGGAGTTTCCTCAAAAAGTTAAAAATAGAACTACCCTATGATCCAGCAAGCACACAGCTGGGTATTTACCCAAAGAACGCAAAAACATTAATTCAAAGGTAGACATGTACCCCCTATGTTTATAGCAGAATTATTTACAATAGCCAAGACATAGAAGCAGTCTAACTGTCCATCAGTTGACAAATGGATAAAGAAGATGTGGTGTATATATATAATGGAATATTATTCAGCCATAGAAAAGAATGAAATCTTGCCATTTGCAATGGCATGGATGGAGTGAGAGAGTATAATGCTAAGCAAAATAAATCTGTCAGAGAAAGACAAATACCATATGATTTCACTCATGTATAGGATTTAAGAAACAAACAAGGAAAGGGGAAAAGAGAGAGAAAGGAACCAAGAAGCAGACTCTTAATTATAGAAAACAAACTGATGGTTACCAGAGATTATTGGACTGTGGCTTTATAATAATGACTTTATTTTCTTCATATTTCAGAAGACACTATATTTATATATTACTTATGCATAAGGGAAAAAAAACTTGTATGTGACATATTAAAAACTAGCTTCTAGCTTGTGTCAAGGATTGTAGTGATGCCAGAAGAGTCTCTGCCAGTCAACAAACAAGAGGTGGTGTTAAGATGAGGTCAAAACTTGGAGAACCCAGAGTTCTCATTCAGGATGATAGAAGCATGATTTCCCTTACTGAATTGAAAATTTTGAAAATTGGCTCAATTTTCAAGGGAAATTGGCTCAATTTTCAAATTTCAAGGCCATCAGGGGATGCCTGGGTGGCTCAGTCATTAGGTGTCTGCCTTCAGTTCAGGTCATGATCCCAGGGTCCTGGGATCAGGCCCTATATCAGGCTCCCTGCTCAACAGGGAGCCTGCTTTTCCCTTTCCCACTCCCCATGCTTGTGTTCCCTCTCTCACTAGGTCTCTTTCTGTGAAATAAATAAATTAAATCTTTTTAAAAATTAATTTTTAAAACTGGCTCAAAATTTATTTAGAAATAGACCTGTGGTACTGATATGTAAAGCGGAACTACAGCTGGGACTGGAGCATTTTGTGACAGGTTGAAAACCCGGATGGGTTCTCCACACTCCACCACGTCAACCAAGGGAAACCAGCTTTGTCTTCCACCATGTACCTGTTAAGTGGAACGTGTACCCATATAGCACCCAAAACCAGTTCCTAGGGACTCAAACATGCCAATGACATCCCCTCACATTAGTCAAAACAAAGAGCCTTTGGTCCATTCTCACTTGGAATTGACCAGGTGGACCCATGTTGTTCTGGGGGAGTCTTGGTCTCCCACATTGCTCAATTTAAGCATAAAGAGCCTCTATGGGCCTTCCTGGAAGGACATGTTCTTCTTGCACATACCAGAGAGGTAAATGTATCACTACCACCCAAAAAGAAGAGAAAATGAAACAACCTCTCCTAGCCTGAGATTGTCTGGTGACCAAAATGTACCTTTTAGCTTTCGATGCAGAGTAGAAATCAAAGCAAAATTTTATTTCAAAGAAGGTTACCCACGTCTTCAATGGACTTATTTAGACTGGCCAATCAAAGCAAGAATACTATAACTAGATGACTGAGGAGATCACTTGGAGTGAGCATCAAAATGACTATGTGTTTCCTTTCATGAACATCTTTAAGAAATACATTCAGCCATACAAATATCATAGGAAATAATACAGGATCAACGTTCCATGTTTAGTGAAGGGAAGGAGAAAGGCTACCAATACCTAAAATGTAAGAACAGGGGCACCTGGGTGGCTCAGAGGGTTAAGCTCTGCCTGTGGCTTGGGTTATAATCTCAGGGTCCTGGGATCGAGCCCTACATCAGGCTCTGTGCCCAGTGGGATGCCTGCTTCTCCCTCTCCCTTTGCCTGCCTACTTGTGATCTCTCTCTCTCTCTCTCAATGCGTGTCAAATAAATAAATAAATAAATAATCCTTTAAAAAGATTTTTAAAAAAATAAAATGTAGATCCGGAAGAAGAGCAGATTTCCTTTCTTTGTTCAGCCCATTTTACACAAGTGAAATCCCAGATAAAGCCTCCTGGAACAAAGTACTAATGGCTTGGGGAGAGGGCCTGGTGTCCTACATGGCTGTCAGTTCATTTGTTCCAAGAGTTGGGCTCCACGTATAAGGCTTGTTTTAAAAGAAAAACAAAGTAGGAATTTGAACCAAATTAAATATCAACTCACTTAGGAAAAAAAATTTTATGTTGCCATTTCTGACTGTATAATAAAAAAAATGAGTCAGTTCCTATTTAATCTGGTAAGCATCACTCAAAAAAGTTTGAGTTCAATTTGTGTGTGTGCATACGTGTGTATGCATATTTTAAATCAACATTTGGGTTTAGCAAATTAGTCCAAGTTTGTCTATTTTCTGTTGTATGGATCAGCTCCAGATCTGTTTTTAAGCACCAAGCTACTGAAGGATTATTATTGTTAGAATTCATATTCCTTCTTAATCCCCTAATCCGTTTGGGTAAAATGTCCAGATTGTCAACCCAACATATGAGAAACCTCAATGAAGCAGCAAGAAAAAAATACAAAACAATAGACAAATAACCATGGGATATACTGTTCAGCTTTTGTTGAGCTTGAAATGTGCCAAGTTGGAAATAGGAGAGAGAGAGAGGTTTGTGATATTCTACTGGAACATATTGTCACTGTTATAACCAGCCCACGTTCACCAGAGCTGCCAATTATTCCCCAGCCACCATTTTTTTCCTTTAGATTGATCTCCTGCTTGAGGCTGTTTCACACCCATGACTCTGAAGCTTCCCTAGTGGCATGTTGGCTAATTAAGAGCAAAATCCATCTCTTGATGAAATAATGCTGCTACTGAAAAAGAATTCTACATTTTTTTTTAAATTCTTAATCAGGCTGGAAGGAGCAGTATTCTAACACTTGTATTAAGCATAGGAAAAAGGTCTATAGCTAGCAATTAGCAATGATGAAAAGGACAGCGATTTAAAGCATGTTGCAGTGACATTTTTATCAAATTAAATGAGTTTGCTAGGCCCACCAGCTGCATATGCTTATTGTCATTTACTGTTTGGACAGCAACACATCAGCCACTGAGTATCAGGAGGTGCTGAATTTAATAAGTCATTTTGACACTGGTGTGAAACGAGCAGATCAGCATTCTGAGGAATGTGTTCACACTCCGAACAGACAGGCAGACATTCTAAGCTTGCGAGGTGACACCAATCAACAGGAAGAAATGATGAAAGCCAGGCTAGGAAGCAGGCAGGAGTGGTGACTAGAGCAGCAGCCACAGAGACACACCACTGTGAGAAAAGAAAAAGATACATACATGCACATACACACACCAAACCTACTATTTCTTGGTTGAGCTAGACAGAGCATCTAAAGAAGCAAAGACTTTTCAGAAATGCAGGACATGTACCCATTCTAGTCCCTGTAAATTTTCATTTATAATTTAAAAACCTACACCGTTCCTCTACAGCAACCACTAGAAAAAGCTGGCAAATCTTCAGATTTCTTTTAGCCCCCTCATGTTTGAAACATGGCATCCCATTCAAAACAAACAAACAAAAATTCCCCAGAATGCTGGGAAAATAAAGTTTTGGTTTACCCTTTCCACCTAATATGTTTGCTCTAAACCGATTACCTAGCTGGGATAGGAGGCGGTAGTATTACTTGGTTTTGATTTACAGTGGGGTGAGAATATACGTTGCTTTCAAAACTCTTGCTTGGAATATGAGAGGAGGAATGACATTCTGATAATCCCCGCAGCTATTTATGTTGAGGGAGAGACCTGATACCAATAGCTTAACTGCGTACCAGGCATCAGAGAGAAAACAACAGAAAGTTGAAGGACAACTACCTCTTAAAACACGCAGGTATAATTTACTGCATAACAAAGGTGACTAGTTAATTAGTTCATAGCTTCAGAAGTTTCTAATGCCATCTAGTGGAAATGGTAAATTTGATCACTTGCACATCAAAGGGGAACCTAAAATCCCAGATAATATGTCATTATGCTGCTACATATTCAGAAAAACTCAACGCCAGAGTCCAATCTCATATATATCTCAAAAAAATTAGCTACGGTGCCTTCATAAGACTAGAATGTGCCTCAGAAAATGAGACTTGCCCGGAATATCCTTGGATGCCTGCCCACTGCAAGTGAAATAATTATTAGCACCACCCCACACCACTGCCATGCCTATAGTCATTTTCCTCATCTCTGTTCTCTTATCTTCTAAACTCTAGAATCTAAAGATGGACGATTTGATAGATGTTTTTCATTATTCTGCAAGCAGAGTGAGCTCAGTAAAACCTGAAACACCTTTCGAAGTGACTGTTTCACTGATTTTAATCTAAAACACACACACACACACACACACAGACAAAACAAAACAAACAACCAAAAAAATCCCAGTACATGAGGAACTAAATGTATTTTGCTAGTTTAATCTTAGAAGCTGTTTGATTTTTCAGTGAACTCTTCATAGATTTTTCTCCAGTGGAATTCTACAGTAAGATTCTGAGCAAGAAGAATAGCCTTGGGGACTTTGTGCCTCCTTTCAAGATGGTCACCGATCAGCCTTAGCCATGGGGCCATGACTCAAGAATTCAAAGGTGCTTCACATAATTGCAAAAACAGAAAGAGGCCATATTTTATTTGTATTCAAAGATGAGTAGATAAATAGTCTGCATATTTCGCTTTCTTCTGTATCACCTCTCAGACAGTCCTCTCCAGGAGAAATCACTGGAACCCTGAATTCTCATGCAAATTACTGTGAAATTCAGAGCTACTCATCTCACTTCCCCCCACTCAGTTTCCTTAGTTCAGGAAGCCCACTTCAGGAAGTTGGACTTGAAGTCAACTCAAAAGCCCTTTTGGCTCTAAAACCTACGTTTGGAATTTCAAGTCCAAGACTCAGGTCTTCTGATTCATTGTAATAATTTTATTTAAAAGTATTAGTTTCATCATACCTATTTTACTTAAAATAATTATTTTTATTAACATTATGTCATTAGTATGAGTTATGTCATTAGATTGAGTCTTGCAGTGACTTTCAGTGTTTGGCCCACCATCAATTTTAAAAGTAACTTATTTGCTGTGCATTAACTATACTTGAGGTTTTCTTTTAAGTAATTTATTTGTAAGAGGAGAGGACTGAGATGTAGGCCCTAGAAGGTGAAAGAATTCACCTAACGCAGAACAAAGGAGGTAGAGGTTTATTGAATACACAGCAAGGGAGCAGCTCGCCAGACTGGAGAGACTGTCTGCCAGGAGGCAGTGGTGAGGGCTATAGTTATAGGGCAAAGTAAGGGAGTATGGGGATATAAGGAATTTTCCCTTTGTGGTAATTTTAGGAACTGTGCCTGGCTGTAAGCATCCTATTGGTCAGTTAGGGCCTATGGCCATTTCAAGGTGGGTCACTCAATGGGCCTTGTTGCATCCAGCTTGGTGGTCACTGTGGGCCCTTTTGCATTGACCAAGTTTCCACTGTTCATGCTTATTACCTAAAAGCAGCCTCTACAAGGACTACAGTTTAAATAAATATTATTTTTAAAGAATTAAAAATGGAAAGTATATTTTTTCTATATACACTCATCAGCATTCATAGGCTAAATATAATTTTTTATTTTAGTATATTTATAAAATAAAGTATATTTTTTCAGTAGGAAAAAAATACATAACCATTTCACATGTAAAAACTATTTTAAAAAGAAAGAAAGAAAGAAAGGAAAAAAATCATCTGTAGTCCCAACTGCCAAAAACAGCAAACTATCCATTCAACACTGTGGTATACTCCCCTCAGTCTTTTTCTGCTGTATAGTATTTACCTAATTTGTATTATGTGATATATATAAAACATACATAGGTTGATTTTCACTATAGTCCCTATTTTTCTGACTACAAAAATACAATTTATCATAGAAAATTGTTTAAATATAGAAATACATTAAAAAATTAAAATCACCCCAAATTTCACCACCCAGAGCTATCCTCATTTACTATTTTATTTCTTTAAAGTTCTTTTTCTATGCATAATTTAACACAGTTAAGAATGTATTACATATTCTGATTTTAAGTACAATTAACCCAAGAAGAGTCACTTATAAGTCCTAGTTGGAAGATGTTACAAAGAGGTTCTTAATCACAGATTATATCTGCCACTGGTAGTTTATTCATTTTTCATAATTATAAAAAAAAAAAACCCTATACACTCAGGTCATTCAAAATGAGTTCTAAGAGCAGAAATTGTTACTCAAGCTCCTTGTCAATGCAATGCTATTATATTTCTGAATAAAAATCAGTTTCAGTGAAGGGACGAAAAATAAACTTTCTGGGTTTAGAATTCTGCAAACATAATGTCATTGTCATTTAAATATTGCAGTCCATGTTTTGGACTAGAAAAGAAGTAATTTTTGTTGTTGTTGTTTTAGAGAGGGAAAGCGAGAAGTGGGGCAGCAGAAGAGGGACAAGGAGAGAAAGACTCTTAAGCAACCAAATACAGAGCCCAACTCCAGGCTCAGTCTCAGGACCCTGAGATCATGACCTGAACCAAAATCAAAAGTCAGATGCTTAACTAACGGAGCCACCCAGACTCCCCGGTTTTTGTTGTGTTCTAAGCTGGAGAGTTCTACCCGAACCATGAAGGAAAAAAATATTACCCAGAAAACCTATTTCCTAATACTGAAAAGAAAAATAACAAAAACCAACAATAACAACTAATAGAAATTTTGCAGACCCTCGCTTCTCCCCTGGTTTATAAAGTTATTTGAAAATATCTAATAAAATTAGATTCCTGATTGTGGAATCTTTTTTTTTTTAAGATTTTTATTTATTTATTTGACAGAGAGTAGGCAGAGAGGCAGGCATGGGGGGCGGGGGGAAGCAGGCTCCCCGCCAAGTAGAGAGCCCAATGTTGGGCTAGATCCCAAGACCCTGGGATCATGACCTGAGCTGAAAGCAGAGGCTTTAACCCACTGAGCCATCCAGGTGCCCCTGATTGTGGAATCTAAACAGAATAAGAAGGTATTTGTAAATCTTTTTATATCATGGCTTCCTCATTCCCAACTGGCTTCTAAACTCAATTGACTTCAATTGGCTGGAATAAAATGTTAAGTAATTTTTCAAGTAGTTTACAGTTTGGCATATTGCAAAATTTTTAATATTCACACTTGTCTTCACAAACTAAGACAATTCTTGGGTTGCAACATTCACTCTTCCTAACCTTCAAAATTGTGCATTGCCGTTGTCTTCTGGCCTGTAGTTTGTAGGGAGAAATCTAAGATCAGCCAGATTTCTATTTTTGGGTAGATTGTGTTTGAACCTGAATGCTTAAGAATATTTTCTTTAGCCTTGTAATTCAAAAGATACAGGAAGAGTCTAGGAGTGGGCTTCTTTTGTGAATCTTATCAGGACCACTGTGAGTCCTTTCAAACTTCATTCACGTCTTCCTCTGCCTTAAGAAACTTGCTATTATTCCTTGATCATCACTTTTGTCCAGTTTAGAGAGTGTTTTTCTCAGAGTGTTCTCCTATTTCTATCCATTCCCTTATCATTTTAATTTTTCTCTGTATTCAGAGAAAAGCTTCCTTTTCCACAATACATATTCTACACTGCAAAACTCCATTATAGATTTTAACCTCCAACTCATGTCTAACTCTCTTACTATCTACTATTTTATTCTTTTTTTTTTTTTCATTCTATGCTGCTGCATTTTCACCTTAACCCTATCACCTCTTTTAGGTGATACTAAGGTAAACTTAGTATCTTCAACTTAAAAGATACTCCTACTCTCTAAAACTTTTCCTTTATTAAAAAAGATTTCTATGTAGAAAGATACAAATAATAGCAAATATCCATGATTTTTATCAACATGTAACAAATGCTAAGGTTTTATCATTTTTGCTTCAGATCTTTTTTCCACAAATAAAACTTCATCACAGATGAAGTTCAAACAGCTACAGCCCCCATATGTAATCATTATTTTTAACTGATTCTGTATCAATCCACACTTTCATACTTTTACTCCTCTTATATGTATCCATAAGTAATTTACAGTGGACTGCGATTATTAAATTTCTATATACTGTATCATACTAAAAGTGGCACCCTTTTTTTAATGTAATTTTATTTTTTCAGTGTTCCAAGATTCATTGTTTATGCATCACACCCAGTCCTCCATGCCATCCGTGCCCTCCTTAATATTCACCACCAGATTCTCCCAACCCCCTAGCCTCTTCACCTCCAAAACCCTCAGTTTGTTTCTCAGAGTCCACAGTCTCTCATGGTTCCTCACCCTCTCCAATTTCCCCTAATTCACTTTTCCTTTCCTTCTCCTAATGTCCTCCATGTTATTCCCTATGCTCCACAAGTAGGTGAAACCATATGATAATTGGCTTTCTCCAATTGCCTTATTTCTAAAAGTGGCACCCTTTCACAATGTTTTCCCCCCACATACTGGTTTCTATGGAGAGGCCATGTGGAGGTGTTCCAGCTGACAGCAAGAATCCGTCACCAGACATAGGAGAGCATGAACCTGAAACCGTCGCTCTCCAGATAAACCTTACTTTTAATCTACTTAAAACAAGGCTAAATTATTGTTGCCTTATGTTTAGGGCAGAGAGAGGGAAGTAAACTACAACCTAAAGCGCACTGATTCTCACAACGGACTTTCTAACCGCCTGCTTCTCAATGGCTCAGAGCCCAGGTAACAGACCATAAGGTTTATACAGATGAATTCTCTGACCAACAAGTCACAAGACACTTGTTTTTCAGGAAGCAAGAGCCCTACCTCGGACTGGTTCAAACCAGGAGAGACACCAGCCTTCCCACTGCCCCTGCACAAGTGCCCCCTCGATGGGTGTTTGAGCCAAGGGGCATAAGATCTCCATCCCGGCATAGCAACGCTGTCATCTTTGAACCTGTGACACAGGATGGCGCTTGATGGGAGACTCTGCCTGTATAAACTGATAAATAGCTCGCCTTTACCTCACCCTTTCAGGCTTCCAATCACATTTGTCCATGCTCTCCCTAAAAATCTCATAAAAACACCCCCCGCCCCCTGTTGTTTTGTTTTGTTTTGTTGTCCGAGCAGGCAGATTTGAGCTCTTTTTCCAGTCTGGTCATTTGGCTGCCTCACAAACTAAACTTCTTTCTTTGCTGGGAACTGGTCTTACTTGGTGTTGTATTTTTCAGTGCATGCTGTATACAAGGGGCTTCCTTCAGTTACAAGCCTTCACATGATCCCACCCCTAGTTTCTGAGCTACTTCAGCCAGAGCCAAATAGAGCAGAGATGAGCTGTCCACACTGAGCCCTGCTCAAATTGTAGATTTGTGAGCAAACTAAATGGTGCCCTAGTTTTACTACAAGGTTTTGTGGTAATTTGTTATGCAGCCATAGTAACTTGAATAGCATCTTCCTGTTCCTTGTTCTGGTCCCTCCACTTCCTTACCTGTTGTCCTCAGAGCGCTACCTTAATACTTTCTTTTGAATGGATGTCTCCTTCGCAAGCCTATTCTAGCATGGCTCACCTTCCCAAGGGATTTCAAGCTTGGCTACTTCCAATTTCCAACCTCCTCCCTATGTCATCACTGTCAAAGACTACAAGTTCATAGGCTGAAAGCCACATCCTATAGCAAAAGTCACACAGTCGCAAATGGCAAGATTTCGTTTCTTTTGATGGCTGCATAGTATTCATTGTGTATATATACCACATCTTCTTTATCCATTCATCTGTTGATGGACATCTAGGTTCTTTCCATAGTTTGGCTATTGTGGACATTGCTGCTATAAACATTCGGGTGCACATGCCCCTTTGGATCACTACGTTTGTATCTTTAGGGTAAATACCCAGTAGTGCAATTGCTGGGTCATAGGGCAGTTCTATTTTCAACATTTTGAGGAACCTCCATGCTGTTTTCCAGAGTGGTTGCACCAGCTTGCATTCCCACCAACAGAAATCTTGCCATTTGCGACAACATGGATGGAACTAGAGAGTATCATGCTTAGCGAAATAAGTCAAGCGGAGAAAGACAACTATCATATGATCTCCCTGATATGAGGAAGTAGTGATGCAACATGGGGGCTTAAGTGGGTAGGAGAAGAATCCATGAAACAAGATGGGATAGGGAGGGAGACAAACCATAAGTGACTCTTAATCTCACGAAACAAACTGTGGGTTGCTGGGGGGAGGGGGGTTGGGAGAAGGGGTGTAGGGTTATGGACATTGGGGAGGGTAAGTGCTTTTGGGTAAATTGGAAGGGGAGGTGAACCATGAGAGACTATGGACTCTGAAAAACAATCTGAGGGGTTTGAAGTGGCGGGGGAGTGGGAGGTTGGGGTACCAGGTGGTGGGTATTATAGAGGGCACGGCTTGCATGGAGCACTGGGTGTGTTGAAAAAATAATGAATAGTGTTTTTCTGAAAATAAATAAATTGGGAAAAAATAAATAAATAAAATCTTTAAAAATAAAAAATAAAAAAAAGTCACACAGTCACAGGCTTCTCTTGGCTACCATGTCCCTTGGAGATATTTCAAATGAATATACTTCAGAGCACTATAAAATGAGCCTTAAAGAATATTCCAGGTTGGAATGGATTTATTCTCCATCTTGGGTCTTTATCTTCCTTACAAGTTTCCCCCAACTCTCACCACAGTGGGCAATTTTTCTTTTCCTGGCCTTAAGTTACCCAAACCAATTGAAAAACAAAACTAACCTAGGAGATGCTGGAGGCCTCCATGGAGGACTGACCTATTTCTCTCTTGAACTCAATCTGGCCACCATCTCATGCCCGGGAAAGAGAGCCTTACACTGACAGTCTGCTAAAAGGCTGAGAAACACCTGGTGTATTGCCAGTGACAGTGTAATAGGACCTGTGGAAAACAAGACTACCAGTATTGCCAAATCCTGTAGATCAAGAAAGTCCATCTCGTCCTTGCCTCCAGTGGCCAAGAAAGAGAAGAAAATGTATCATGTGTAGTTGTGAGGTGCTCTGAGGAAGCCTCCAGAAGGCTTCATGAAAGGTTATTCCTACAATGGCAACCAGCTCACCCTGCCCAGCCCCATAAGCCTTTAAGTTCTAGCAAACTTAAAGATGTCTTCGGAGCTTTGACATTGGTTTTTCTTTTATTTTGTTCTAATCTTTTTTTCTTTGCCAAAATATACATATTTTGAAGAGTCTAAATTCAACTTAATCTACAATAAACTGAATTACCATAGAACTTGGAGTTCAAAGCAGAGGGCAGACTTGGGGTCAAGAAACCTAGGTTTCAAACCCCAGCTGGTTTCATAGCTTAGTTACCAGTTTTGTGACCTTGGAGAAGTTAGATAAACTCTCCAAGTTTCTGTTTTCTCATCTTAAAAAAAAAAAAAAAAAAAAAGTTACCATGATTGCACCTTTCCACAGAGTAATTATGAGGATTTCATGAAACACTGCATGTGAAATACTCAGCACTTAACACTCAGTGCAGATTCAACTAATATTTAGCTATGTGGAGAGAAATCCCACAAAATTTCATTTTATCCATTCACTCTTTGGAATATTCAGGATCAAGAGTGGTCTCTACGAGAAAGGAGTTGGGGGAAATTGGAGGGGGAGAAGAACCATGAACGACTATGGACTCTGAAAAACAATCTGAGGGGTTTGGAGGGGTAAGGTGTGGGAGGTTGGGTGAGACTGGTGGTGGGTATTGTGGGGGACAGGAGCACTGGGTGTGGTGCATAAACAATGAATTCTGGAACACTGAAAAGAAATTTAAAAAATAAAATCAAAGCAAAAATTTAAAAAAAATAAATCAAAACTAAAAAAAAAAAAAAGAGTGGTCTCTAAAAAGTTAGGACAGTCTTAAAGCAGGTGACAGACATTTCAATGAGTATCAGACACACACGTACACACGCACACACGAAATAGAATAATAACCTGGATGATCTCCTGCAAAGGATTCAGTGTAAAAGAGAACAGGCTTCAGGCCAATATGCATTTTATGTGAAACTGAAAATCCACCCCACAATATGTGCTATGTTATTCAGACCCAGAAGCTTTCAGTTTGGAGATATTATGCAAAATGGAATAAACAGGGTGAGTTGTATTAATTGTGAGCTGTTTGGAACACTTTCCAAAGTTGCCCAAAGGTACAGAATCTTTTTTCTTTTTGTTACGGAAAACTTCAAACACATGCAAAAGCAGACAAAAAAGTATAACAACCCCCCATGTTCTCTTCACTCAGTTTTTACAACTATCCATGCACAATCTTATATGATCTAGACTTCTACCTGCCTCTCTCATCATATTATTTCAAAGCTCATCCCAAACATTAGTTCATTTCACCCACAAATATTTCAGTATGAATTTCTTTTTTTATACAGTTTTTTTAAAGATTTTACTTATTGACAGAGAGAGACAGCATGAGAGGGAAAACAAACAAAGGGAGTGGGAGAGGGAGAAGCAGGCTTCCCGCTGAGCAGGCAGCCCAGTGTGGGGCTCGATCTCAGGACCCTTGGATCAGGAACTGAGCCAAAGGCAGATGCTTAACGACTGAGCTACACAGGCACCCCTTATAATGAATTTCTAAAAGGATTCTTTTTTAAACACAGCTACAATATCACTATCACACGTAAAATCTTTTTTTTTTTTAAGTACTCACTATGCCCAGTGTAGGGCTTGAACTCATGATCCTCAGATCAATAGTCACTCGCTCTACTGACTGAGCCAGCCAGACACCCCCACCACATCTAAAATCTTAATATAATTCTTTAATATCAAATATCCAACCAGTGTTCAAATTTCTAATTATCTTATAAATGTCATATATTATGACATTTGTTTTAACAGTGTATTTAACAGTATATTTGTTTTCATAAAAATCCAAATAACGTCTGTACACTTCAATTGATTGACTCATCTCTTTTTTTTCTCTAAGTAGACTTCACCCCCAACATGTATTCCAATGCAGGGCTTGAATTCCAAGCCCTGAGATCAAGACCTGAGCCAAGACAAAGAGTCAGAAGCTTAACTGACTAAGCCACCCAGGTGCCCCTGATTTGTCTCTTAACTCTTTTTTTCAACCTATAGGTTCTCTCTCAATCTTTTCCCTTGAAATTTATTTGTTAAAGGAATCAATTTGTTTTGTAAGTTTCCCCAAAGTCTGGATTTTTCCCAAAAGATTGCAATAGTATATTTAAATCTTCAAACAATTACTCTCTAAGTGAGAGCAGGGGCAGAAAAGCTGAAGAAAGTATTGATCTGCTGGTGAGAACATTTTTATGTTTTTCATAAAGGTTGCTGATACAATTCACAAAATCACTGGCATGCCACTTGCAGGCTGGAGTGAGGGAGCCCGAGACTGCTGCACTCCCAGATCTTCATGCTTCTGGTAATGAAATCATTCCAGGCCCCATCCTTCTGTGTACCTCATTATCACTCACAATGTGATTCCTGAGAACCTGCTCCCTTCTGTCTGCCCTGACAAGCATGGGTCTGCACAACAGGAACTCAGGGATGAAGATGTGGGTTTGAAGGTAAAACAGAAGCAAGGGTGGGAGGATGAAAGGGTAAGGACATATTAGTTGGATGCAGCCAAAAGCAGGTGAATTGGGGATTACGGACAAACAGGTTGGGCAGGCAGCAGATAACAAGCAGATGGGTTACAGTGAAGATGGAGAGAAGAGGATGTGGCCTGTGCCATGATCTTTGGGTCTCATGCCCTCTGCTTGGGATGAGGCCACTTGGACTGACCTTAACACAAACTCTGCTCCCACAAGCCAATAACATTTAAACAACTCCACAGTTATACAAGAGTCATTCTGATCTGAGTCATCATGATAGCCCAGATATGTCTACTGAGTTATGGCAATCAGTACCAGACAAACTGTTAGCCCTGTCGGGCTACTTTATTCCCACACACAAAACCCTGCAGTGATGACTGGTCCCCTTTTAGAAGCAACTGTAAACACTCCCCCATATTATAAATGATCACATGTAAACAATACTAGCTTGTTGACACAGGAATAACGTAAAGCAGCTGAATATCCTGATCAAATAAAATTTGAGCCTATTTGTGGATATTTAAGATATACTGTGTTTTCTTTTGATTCTCTTTGACCATCTCTTTGAAATTTAATGAACTTTTTCTCATGTGAACAGAATGTTCCAAGCTGATACTAAATCCTGAGGTATTCTGAGCTTTTGGTGAGCAGAAACTGAGGATTTCCACTTCTGGCAATGGAGCAGTGCTTATTGAAGACTGACCTCCCACTGAGAACGACTGGAATACCTGGATAAAAACTGTTTTAATCCATCTGTGGGCTTCAGAGGGCTACCAAGCCGACAAGACTAGAGGGCCCCGCATTACTGGAAGAATTAATGGCTAAGAAGTTTCCAAAATTGATAAAAGAAAACAAGCCACAAATTTAAGAAGCAGTGCAAATCCCAAACAGAATTACTATTAAAAAGGAGGGAATAGGGAATCCCACATTTTAACAAACATAGTAAAACTTTTGAAAATCAGAAACAAAGAGAAAATCCTAAATGTTTGGAGTAGGAGGGTGAGTGGAAGATGCATTATCTTCAGTAAAAAAATCAGACTGACAGAAACTTCCCACAGAAATAACAGAAGCTAGGAGAGAATGGAATGATATTTTCAAAGTGCTGAGAGAAAGCAACTGGGCTTCTACTTCCAATGTTGTGCAGTAACTCCTACATACTCAGATCTCCCACATATCACAACTATAAACTCTGGACAAAATTCAAAAAAATAACAACTCAAGAGTGAACACAAGCCAGTAGACTGTAGAAGGGAGTAGATACTTGGGGAAAAGGAACAGCTTAGGGTTTGTACCATTTGGACTGTGTAGGCCAAAGTCAGTGCCACACAGAGTAGATCCAATAGAACTCCAATAGAAAACTCACAACATTATTGGCTTTAAGAGAAACCAGAAGTCAGACCTTGGGGTAACCAGAGCCACTGAAAGTGAGAGGAAATTTTCAGAAAGCAAAGACCCAGAAAGGGCAACCATAGCCTCTTCCCAAATCCTTGACTGACCCCCGAACCATATATATGGCACAGATTCCAGCTAAGAACATGAGCCTCAAATACATGTGGGTCAATATCATAAGGCCTAACATATATGTCATGGAAATTCCAGAAGAAGAGCAAAATACTGGGGCTTAAATTATTTTAAGGAAATAGGTGCTGAAATTCCCCCCAAATTTAGTGAAAGGCCTATATTTATAGCTCAAGAAACTTAGTGCTCCATGAGCAAAACATATACCAAAAAAAAAAAAAAAAAAATCCATACCAATTACATCAGACTGAATCTGCTGAACACCAAAGTTAAAGAGAAAATTTTGAAAGTAATTAGAAAAAATACATATAATGTAAGTAGAACAATAATTAGAATTAGAAAAAATACATATAATGTAAGTAGAACAATAATTAGAAATACTGCTGACTCCCCATCAGAAATAAGAGACAATGGTAAAACATTTAAAGTGCTGATAAAAAAAGCTATAAAAAATTATTTTTTATATTATCGGGGGGAAAAAGCTATAAAAAATAAAATATATATATATAAATATATTTAAAAAGCTATAAAAAATAATTTTTTATATTATCGGAGGGGGAAAGATAATGATGAAAAAGAGGTCTGGTGATCGTCTTTTAATTATCTACACTTCACACAATCCACAATCTGTGGATTTTTTTTTTAAATTTTAAAAAAGAAAATAAAAAACAAAAATAAAGTGCTATATAAAATGCCATAAACCAAAAATTCTATATCTAGTGAAAATATACTTAAAGAATTAAGGCAAAATAATTAAGGCAAAATAAAACATTTTTAGATGAAAGAAAATAATTGCCAACTTGGAAGTCTATATCAGTGAGATATCACATGACTTCACTCATGTGGAATTTAAGAAACAAAACAGATAAACATAGGGAAAGGAAGGAGAAAGATAAACCATAAATCAGAGAGGGAGACAAACCATAAGAGACTCTTAACTCTAGAAACAAACTGAGGGTTGCTGGAGGGGAGGTGGGTACAAGGATGGGGTAACTGGGTATGGATATTAAGGAGGTAACTTGATGGAATGAGCACTGTTACATACAACTGATGAACTGATGAACCCCTAAACTCTACCTCTCAAACTAATAATATGCTGTATGTTAATTAATTGATTTTAAATTTTTTTAAAAGTAATATTCCTCAAAGTGAGAGTGAAATAAGAATGTTTTAAGATAAAGAAAATTTAAGATAATTTATTACAAGCAGATCTGTACTAAAGATAAGTCTTCAGAGGAAAAGGATCCCAAACTGATGCTCAGAGATGCAGAAAGGAATGAAGATCCACAGAAGGGGTAAGGATGCCTAAAGGATGGGTGGGTAAACCTAAATGAATATATAATATAAGAACAATAATGAAAATATCATGGGATTTAAAATACAGAATACACATAAATGACAATAGTAACACAAAATCAGAAGAGTCAAGTGAAATTCAAGCATTCTAAGGTCCTTCAATTGCCTGGGAAGGGTTCATAGTACTAATTTATGTGTAGTATAATCAGATCTGTACCACTCCAAACTTCCCCGACCCCTTCAAGACTTCAGGACCCATTCCTTCAGTTGTTACCTCTCTTTGGAAATTGCCACAAGCTTAAGAGGGTCACTGTGCCCAAGGACACACACGTCCTTCCCAGGGCAGCCTGCATCCAATGACTATATGGACATAGAAGCCTAGTCTCCTCACCTAAACTCAATATTACTCTGAAAGCCCATCTAGCTTGAGAGGTCCCCTGGGGATGGCCTTAGGCCTTTGTTGTAACTGCATCACCACAAGACTTCTTTTCTCCCTCTGCCAGATCTGTTTCTTTTCCTTCCCTTCCACAACAATAAGCCCAAGAGCATCTCCCCAATAGACCTCCTGAATACTAATGTCCAACTCAGAGCCAACTCCTGGGGAACCCCACCTGAATATCATATGAGACTTCCGTAAATCAAGAAGGATGTTTAAATTCTAGGGGAGCCTCTAAAAAAGTAGAACAAAATATAAAATTAAAAAACTAATAGAGGGAAGAAATATAATGATAAAATTTTACCTAAAATAAGGCAAGAAAAGAGAGAAAAGAGAACACAAAAATAGGACAAATAGAAAACGAATAGTAAAATTTTAAAAGACAGAAACAAATTGGCCAGATGATCATGAGACTTATTAAAAGATACTCAACCATTACTATTCAGGGAAATGCAAATGAAGGCAATACCATTATGAATTCATCAGCTTTGGACCAATGTAAAGAATGATACTGCCTAGTACCAGCAAAGATTCAGGGTTGTGGGACCTCTCAGTTACTGTTAGTAGGGATGTGAATTTTTACCATCATTGGTAAAAATAACTTGGTAATACATATTTAAATTAAAAATAAACTCATCCTTTGTAGGAGAAACTGGTTAGCTGATTGCAAAAACCTGTCTCCTTTTCCTCCTTGGCACACCTAAACTACATTTGCCAGACTGCGCTGCAGCAGGTGACCTAGTCCTCAGGTATGACACTGGAGTCACTTATTGACGGTAGCAGAGCCCCCACAGCCTGGATCCCTGAACGATTCTGTGGACCAGAGACCCCCTGAGCTCCTGGAACTAATGTGGACTTTTACTCTTATTACATCTGAAATATCATAAATTCAGGGACCTGTTCATTACAGCAGTTAGTGTACTCTAAACTATATATCCTGTGACCTATCAATATCACTTCTAGGCATCTGTCTTTACAGGTAAAAGTAACAAAGTACATAACACTCTCCAAATAAGGAAACCTGTAACTGGAAAAATGAGAAACAACCTGAATATCTATCAATAAGGGAAATTATAATGCATCCACACAAAGGAATATTCTGCATTTAATTTTTTAAATGACCTATCTCTGTGCCCACTGACCTGAAGAGACTACCATGATGTATAGTTAAGTAAAAACTTAAGCTGATATAAATGCTTGATACAACCCTGCTTTCTTCAAGGGAAGGAAACATGACATATACATGTCTATATGTATTTGGATAAGGATGGAAGTTAAGTGTCCAAAGATACAAATCAGGTTTCTAACATTAGGTACCTCAGAGGGTTAAGGATTAGAGAATACAGGTTAAGGAAAGAATAAAAAGACTGTAGCAGAATGGAAGCATACCTGTGTGAAACTGAATGGAAATGCAGAATATAAAATTGAATCATAAAATATTGAATCAGATATGTAAAACCTGAATATGTATGTAGACAAGGATGAGAAGGTAATGTTAACTTAACATAAAATTCATTTCTTATCTAAAATGTTAATATTTTAATACTACCTTTACGATAAAAGTATATTGAAAAATAAAAGGAACTGGCCTAGGCCTTACCTGGCTTGCGCTGTCCATGCCCTATGGTTGATACTTTTAAAGCTGAACAACCTGAATTTGGGGATATGTACTGGTGTTGGGGTTCTTTGACTGTCTTACTGAGCCCAAAGGGCTACAACACTGTGAGGGTAAAGACTTCCTGAAAAAAAAAAATTTATGTCCCCATTGCCAGTCATCCCAGGTAAAGTTCAAACCTGGAATAAGAAATGAGAATTGAAGAGATAAGCCTTGACTAGAGTGGTTCTATAAACTTTAACTGTATACATATCACCTAGATCTCTTGTTAAAATAAAATTATGGTTCAACGGGTCTAGGGCAGGGCCTGAGATTTCTGCATTTCTAATTTCCTGGGTGCTGCCACTGCTGTTGGTCCTTGGACCACACTTCGCATAGCATAGGAACTGGTATGAGGGGACTCTTTCCACTCTCTCTGAGTCTGGTAGCATGGTGGCAAAACAGGAATGAGACTGGAGCTGGTCTGCTGAGACACCCCAAAGATGGGGTCTGAGCCAATGCCACAACTGTAAGCTACTGTGCACGTGTCCTTCCCATCTGTAGTCCACCAATCTCTCAGGAAATCTCATGAAAAGTTACATTTGGTGTTCGCTGTACTGAATTACAGAAATTATGAGGGTAATTCCTAAAGGGAATGATTCCATTCTTGAGATGAAGTAGTCAAAGGCAGGGTCTGTGCCCTCTGAGGTCACTATGGTGGCAGGAGAGGGCCATCCACAGGAAGCAGCCCTGGTAAGGTGAGTCCATGAAGAGCGGAAGTAGCTGAGATAGCTTGGGATAGGGGAAGAAAAATTGTAGCCTTGTCTCTTTGGCACAGGGAGCAGTACTTTATCAGTCAAACAACCAAAGATCCAGGGGCACCTGGGTGGCTCAGTGGGTTAAGCCTCTGCCTTCACCTCAGGTCATGATCTCAGGGTCCTGGAATCAAGCCCCGCCTCGGGCTCTCTGCTCAGCAGGGAGCCTGCTTCCTCCTCTCTCTCTCTGCCTGCCTCTCTGCCTACTTGTGATCTCTCTCTGTCATATAAATAAAATATTTTTTTAAAAATAGCTTAAACAATAAAGGAGTTTATTTTCTCATATAAGAAGTCTGGGCGGTACCTGGGTGGCTCAGTTGGTTAAGTGTCTGCCTTCGGTTCGGTTCATGATCCCCGAGTCCTCAGATCGAGCCCTCCATCAAGCTCCTTGCCCAGTGGAAAACCTGTCTTTTCCTCTCCTTGCCACTCCCCCTGCTTGTGCTCTCTCTCTCTCTCTCTGTCAAATGAATTAATAAAAAAAAAAAAAAAAAAAAGTCTGGAAGTCCAGCAGTTTCAGAGTTGGTTGATTTCCACTCCAGTAACACCAGTAAGGACCCAGGTTCTCTCCATTTTCCTACTCTGCTCTTCCAGCTATGTTGGCTTTTGTCTTTGGACCTGTCCCTTCATCATGGCAGATGACTGGATGTTTTAAGCATCACAAACTCACACAACACGTAAGAGAGAATATTCCTACCTTGTACCCCTTTTTAATAGCAAAGAAAACTTTTCTAGAAGCACTCCCAACCCCTAGCAGATTTCTCTTTGAAACTCACTAGCCAGAATTTTACTACATGCCAAGTTTCTACAGCAACCATGGGCATCTCCCTCTAGATACACCAGAATACACCTCTACCCTCCATAAAAGAAGCCAACAACCAATGCAGTCACTGCATTCAGCTTAAGTCCAGGTTGTATGAGTAATGCTCAGTCTTCTCCATCAGGCCCAGAATGTAGCTCTTAATGGTCAGGTGATCTACAGTCTAAGAGTAAATTATTTTCCCATCACACACCCAAATAAAATGGAAGAAAAGAAAAAGAGAAGAGCAATAAAGAGTCTCACTTGGAAATGGGGAGAATGGGAAATGCCCAGAAATTACTGGTCCATAACTATTGTCATAACACACTGGGCAGGGATGGTAATGACTAGACCACCTGGCAGATTTTCATTCTCCTTTCTGCCAGTTCCCTTGTCCGTTAGCCCTGGATTTACCCTCTGGAAAGTTCTTCCTTATTTGGCATCCTCTTGACCATACCTGAAGTGTGGGGCACCATCTTTCTGGCTTGCAATATCTGTGTCCTTGCAGCCTACTGCCTGCCTGAGCTCATGTCCAGCACTCTGTTTCAGGACAGAATTGTGAACAAGGAAGGATTAATTTCAGTAGGTTTCAGAAGGTCATCTATATATGCTAGCTCCATGTTCATCAGGGCTTAGGCTCCTCTGACCTTGTTCCTCTGCTTCCTCAACATGCTGCTTCCAGCTCTGAAACCAAGATGGCTCTTCCAGCTCAGCCAGCTGTATGCCATCCAGCAGGAAAGGAGGGTGAAAAGAAAGGCATGCTCTCTCTCTATAAGGCATTTCCTGGAAATTGGCCATACCACTTCTATTCAATACACCATTGATGAGAATGGAGGCCCATGGCCACATCTGGCTGCAAGAGAAACTGAGAAACGTAGTCTTTATTTTGGGATCCATGTTTGCACTAGCGAAAGAAATGGAACAAATATTGGGGGACAACCAGTATTTTCTGCTAAAGGAGCGCTTTCCTTCACCTCCAGCCCAGTGGAAGAGCATCAGGAAGACCTGTTAGAGCTTGCCCAATGTCTGATGAAGTCTGTGGGGCACCAGAGGCTGATGCCAGAACACTACATGGACAAGCGTAAGGGGAAAGGGGGCTACCTGATCTCAAAGCAGAGAGGGGAGGGGATGGCTCACATGACTGAGAGAGAGCCAGGACCTGGGCCATCCTAAGATGGGCTCCTGGGGAGGCACTGGGACAACAGCAGTATCTCTCATTGTGAATCAGATTGCTGGAAAACCAAAGGAACTGCAGAGAGAGATTCCCAGACTTGGAAGGCAATCTCGGAAGAATACGCAAATGCTCATGCCCACCCCCAAAATGAATCAGCTTTAAACTTCTGCCATGGCCAGAGAGAGCCATGTCAAATAGCATCAAAGCCAGTCACATCAGACCCCTCCCAGTGCCCCCTCTTCTCCTCCCTCTCCCACTACCTCAACCGCAGAGCAGTCAGCAACTTTGGTGAGAGAATTGGCAGGGAGGAAAAGATTTGTAAGATGAGAAGTAGAAGCTTCCCACACCTTCCTCTGCAACTCAGGATTGCAGGCCAGGGGAGCAGAAGAGGAGCAGCTTTCGTTTTAAATAAAATTTGAAGTTTTCATTATTTCTCTGGAACAGCACACTTCATTTCAGTGGTTCTCAATCCTGGCTGCCCATTGGGATCACCTGGAGAGTTTTCTAAATTCCTGAGATCTGGACCCCATCCCAGAGATGCTAATTTCATTGGTCAGGGGAGCAGCTGAACAACAACATTTTTTAAAAAGGTGCCCAGGAGATTCTGATCAGCAGACTGGGGTTGAAAACCACAGAGGTGATACTAAATTAAGAACATTTTGCAAACAAAAGATTGTAGAGTGACCAGAAAAGTCAGAAAACTTGCCCTAGATCTCACTCTGGGAATAGAGAACTAGCCGCACAGCCCAGGCACGGAATGAATGAGCAATGGCCACAGTCGTTATGGAAACTATGGAAAGAACCAAGATGCCCTTCAACAGATGAATGGATAAAGAAGATATGGTCCCTAGATACAATGGAGTATTATGCTTCCATCAGAAAGGATGAATACCCAACTTTTATATCAACATGGATGGGACTGCAAGAGATTATGCTGAGTGAGATAAGTCAAACAGAGTCAAGTATCATATAGTTTCACTTACTTGTGGAGCATAAGGAATAACACAGAGGACATTGGGAGGTGGAGAAGAGAAGTGATTTGGGGGAAATAGGAAGGGGAGACAAACCATGAAAGACTGTGGACTCTGAGAAACAAACTGAGGGTTTTGGAGGGGAGGGGGATGGGGAGTTGGGTGAGCCTGGTGTTGGGTATTAAGGAGGGCACAGATCTCATGGAGCACTGGGTGTGGTGCATAAATAATGAATTTTGGAACACTGAAAAAAAATTAAATTTTTTTAAAAATAAACAATGACATTTTATGATATCACCCTATAGGAATACTCACTTTCAATTGAACATCTAACATAAATCCTACCTCTTTTAAGGAGACTGGAAGTTTCTTCAGGGCAAGGGCCATCACAGGCTTCTTTGGGGTCTCCATACTGCCCTGTGCTTGCTAGACTTATTAAGAGAGCTTAACATATATTTGTTGCCCTATTGTTAAACTCTGACCTCCATGTTGGGAAAAAGTGAATTATCAGTTATGCGCAGGGCAAACTAAAGTGACTCCAAAATTGCCGTGAACTGTATCTTGGAGTCAGTGAGGAAGATAGAAAGTATATGAGATATGGTCATTATGAAGTGGTAGGATGTTTTGATCAACCTATGACCAATTTCTATGGTCCAGGTTGTGACTGATGCTAAAATTGTTCCACATGAATAAGTTTTTGTCTTACCAATGCAAGGAAACGTCTCCCTTCCCCACCTCTCCAAACTAGACCCTGGCAGAGCAGCCTTGCTTCCTGCACACCATCACCATGACCACCACCCTCATCACGGGGAACTGACTCATTAATATAGACAGAGCACACTGACAAAACGCAGGAAAAGAGCCAAAACCTTGCAAAACTCTCAACTAAATCCAAGAGCAGCTTTAGTCTGTCAGGACAAGATATCATGTCCCAAAGTAGTCTATAGCATCAGGATCCCCCCAGGAATGGTTCTCAAAATGTTCCTTATTCCCCCAAGTCCACATGTATTGCACGGCTCCATCAAATGGGCAGAGGCTGATTGCCAGATGCATCATGCCTCCAGATTTGACACTTGAGAAATCACACTTTCCTGTGAATGGATCCTGAAGCTTGATATCAAGAGAGCACCCTTTCCATAACCTAAAGAGGAAAAGCAAATGATTTTAAGCGCATTCTAGTATCAAAATTGGCCTTTTCCATCACCAGCTGCTGTCTTTTGTCTGATTCAAAGACATTTTTTAAGTAGAAATAAAACATACTCTACCATGAGCCCTAGCTCAGAGAGAAATCTGCTTAAACTGTGTGTGGTAAAAAGAGCTTTCCAATCCCAGTGTATTTTTCTAGACTTTTCCCAACAGAGGGAATCCCCCCACATAAAAGGTAAGTTCAGCCAAAGATGAGGTCCCTTGTTCAGTCAGATATGTAAAGCCTTCCCCCACTGCTCTCAGACTATGTCATCACCAGAAAACTTGACCAGCTTCTAGAGGGACCAATTAAAAAAAAAAAAATTCCCTGTTGCTTAGTGTCCACATTTTACCCTTCAAAGTACTCACTGTGCCTACCATCCTAGGTAGTTCCAATAGCACCAAGCCATAAACCCCAGTGTTTGATTTTAATCAGGTATTAAACACTCGAGTGTTAGTTAGACAAGTGACGCAGTTGATGATGACGATAATGAGTGACCCATTAAAGGTAATTTTTTTTAAGTTAATGAGCTCTCCCCAAAGAACGGCCATGTACTGTATTGAAAAATGTCCATGGGACATAGTGTACTTTCTCCCTCTTTATTTAACTTTATGTGGATGCCATAAAACTTCTTTATTTGCTTTCAGTTAGCCCATAGGTTTTGACAAGATAAATTTTTATTTAGGTCTTTGCCCAGCGACAATCAGAAACTGGAGACTTGCTTTCCAAAGCCAGGCTGATAGATGGATTCATCAAAGCCCTCCCCACCCTGCTTTCCTTCCAGCAACCACAGGGATCAACAGACGGAGTTTTTCCTTAATTAAAGAAACTCAGCAACAAGGTGATTTATCGATGATGAATCTTTCAGGCCTTTTCATTGTGCGGTCACTGTTGGCCACTGTTTGAAATTTACCAACATAAATAAAGCCTCTCCATGACTAAACAAAGTTAAAGTAGCAATAAATTGAGCCTGCCATGTACTCTGGGCTACATCTGAAGCCAACATAAATACCAGAATGCCTGACACGCTTGACACGATGACATCATACACTTCCAAACAGAACAGCCCAGCCCAAGCCAAAGCCTAAAACCTAATACAATTCCCCCAAATGAATCAAATTGCAATGGTCTAGACTCGTCTGCGCTAAGTGTTCAACTTCTGGCTTCCTTACCCTACTCTGTCGAGAGATCACATTAAAAAATAATCTATACCCTGATCTAAATTTTGCTTTTTTCTGCATGATTAAATTTTGGCAGGAGTAAATCTCTGTGATTCTCACTCCCCAGGAATGTTTGGAAAGTTACTAAAATCTCAGGATTTATCAGCTTAAGGTCCAACCACTGTGGTGCGTCCCATCCTGAGGTGTGTCCACAGCTACCCTTCACAGGAGACAGGCCCGCCGGCTACAGGGGACACTGGGTGTTAATAAGGGGATGAAATTCTGCTCACTTGAAAATGGCTCAACTCTGGCTTCTCTCCCGAGACACTTGCTCTGCCCAAATCTAGCAACAGGCTGTACTGAAATGCCTTCAGAAAATGAGAAAGTCAGCTACCCAGGGGCTCACTGCACCCCAGCCCTGTTACTGTCAGGAGAGGAAAGTGGGGGGTTTGGGGGGAGAAACATTTCAGAAAGCGCACACAGGACATCAAATTAAAAATGGAGAAAGTCTAATAACTAATTGGTGAAACCATAAAAGCTGCCATAAAAGACATTTTCCTTAAACTACTTTACACAGGGCTGTATAATTTTATGTCACTTTTTATTTATGTTGCTGTAATGAAAGCTGTACTGGTTGCTGTGGAGCTTAGGAAGAAAGGAACTGAACTATTTCTAAAGGGGGGAGGGGAAGTCCAGCTACGAGCCTTCAAACAAGATTCATTTGGAAACAGAGAGAGGGTGGGGAGGCTATTCACTCCTAGAAGGCTCCAAGCAAAAACTGTTTACAACGAGCATCATTCTTCTACCACTCTCCTCTGTACCTCAAGGCTGCAATCGCTTAACATTTATAAAGTTGGTTCCATCGCCTTTTCACAAACTAGGGTATGAATTAGACTAGGATATGAATTAAATAAACCCATGTCATTTAGATGACTTTTGTGAAACTGGGTTTTTATTGTGTGAAATATGTAAAAGAGCATGATTTGAGCTTCTAGAGGGATACGAATAAAAGTGAACCCCGTTTTAACAAAGAGCTTGCAATGCTCCATAGGCACTACAACTCCAGATTCAAGAATTCTAGAAAGGCACTGCTTATTATTACCCAGAGGATCAGACAAGCTCTTTTCCGTTCTCGATTTGTATGTGAGAGTTCAGCAGGAAAAGAGGAACAAGTTACAAGACAGAAAACCTTGGGTGAATTATAAGCAAGAGAAAACTAAAATTGTATACACTCAAGTGGAGACGATGGGTAGGGGCGCTCTCTGAGCACCGATGATGCCCTGTTTCTTGATCTGGGGACTGGTTGCCGGGATAGTTCCACTTAGGAAAATTCACTGTGCTCTCACGATGTGTGTTGTTTTCTCTATGTAGATTATACTTCAATAAAACGTCTTAAAAAAAATAGCAGTTCAAATAACTCTCTTAGAAAAGATGCAAAGCAGTGGGTAACGTGCATACAAAAACAGAGAACTGTGGTGCCATTTTCCCAGGGTAAATGGAGATCGCCCCTTAAAATGCAGGGGCCCTCTAAACCCTGGCTACTTTTCAAAGTGAGATGAGGTTGTTTTTAGAAACAATTTGCCTTCTATTAACAACGAAATCCAATTCGACTTCGAGTATTAGAAAGTGAAACATATACACAACGTAGAGGGACTGTTGAAGTATCAAACAGATAGGGCATTATTTAGGTAGACGCGACAGTCAAGGCCACTTTACACCATTACGGACCAGACTAAACAAACCTGACCCACGGGGTGACCCTCCAAGGATCCCAAAAGATTGGGAATTCGGAAAAGACAGCCCTGACCAGACTTTACAGCCTGGTAATGGCATGCAAACGACACTCTGTCTCTGTCACGCAGCCAAAGGTTGGTGTTGTATATGAGAGCAATTTCCTCAAGAATTCCAAGGAAAATGTGATACTTTGCCTTTTCTGCATGGGGTTCACAACAGCAAGTGTATTTACTAGTCGGGGACACCCAAACCTCCTGATAAAAGCCCCATCAAGTCGGCCTGCCCCAGGTAATGGCAGTTTCCGGACTCCTGCCTAATCACTTGGCAGTGGCCCGGATGTCAGATGCAAGAGGAGGGGAGAACCCACTCACCCAGAACGGCAAAGGCCTCATTTGCAGGAGATTTTATAAGCTGAAATTGTGTCTCGGAAAACACCATCAGCATTCGGAGTCACTCCTCACTGGAAAGCAGGTTTCCGCTCACACCCTCTCTGTCCTCAACACATGCAGTTCTCCGGGTGCACCGCGCACCCAGCCTGGCCTGCGCTTGTCACAAAATCGTGCTCGCCTAGAAAACGCCGGCAGCCGGCGGCCCTGAGTCCGGCTTCTTTAAGGGCCTGTTTTCACTTGTTCCCATTCCATGACTCTACACCCCACACGGGATGATTCAGGTCTATCTTGTGGGGAATTAGTTACCCGAAACAGTCCTCAAGAAGCCTTTAGCTGGGAAAGAGGATGTGTTTGCCGGTGGGGTGGCAGAAAGGAGGGGAAGGAAGAGGGGCCAGGGAAATACAGAGTACGGAAGCGAGGACTATATGCTCTCATGAGAACATAACCTACAGGGATAACTTCAAATTTGGAAATCACCATGATGCCTCTGGAACCTTTTACTTCCCTTACTTAGGACTATATGCTCTCATGAGAACATAACCTACAGGGATAACTTCAAATTTGGAAATCACCATGATGCCTCTGGAACCTTTTACTTCCCTTACTTTTTTCTCTCACAAAAGAGACCAGGGCCTGACTCTTTATATGCCTATGGCTGCTACTGTGAGGCCTCTCAGACCTGGAGGAAGCGATCCATGTGTCTCTGCTTCCAGACTTCCAGAAGCTCTTCTCTCGGGCCCTGAGAACATCAGGCTCTCTCAGGACCACCAAGAATGTATCCAGGCCCACAGTCCTCTTTAAGAACAAACCATATCTGGGCACCCTAAGAAAAAGACATAAACACCATACTAGGGATTTCGAAGCTGTTCACAACCTCTTCACCGTACCCTCTTTACCTCTATTAAAAAACTAAAATTTAGGATTGATTTGCCATCTTTTTGAGATGATCCCTGGCCCCATGTATGTTCAAACAAGATGTACCTTTCAGCCCTTACTACAGCACATTCCTGTTGTATGATTCAAGGGACGCTTATCTTCGGGTGGTTCATGAGCTTTGTTTTGGAGGGAAGAGGACAATACGTAGCATTTGCATACTGAAGCACGTGCATCTTGATTTTTTTTTTCTTCATTATAACAACTATCCTGTTTTTGACTGATACAAAGAAACATAAGGTGACTTCCATGTGAAGTGTAGGCATAACCTAGCGATCAAGATGAAGCAGCCAGCAGAATCTCCACAGAGAGAGTGGTACCCTTCCTGCCCTACAAGAGGGGAGGGCACCAGTTCAGTTCAGCTCAGGCCTCAAGATGAACAAGGCCTTCCACCGGGAAAAGCCGTCAGGGATATGGGGGATTCATTTTCCTCCCAGAAGAGAAAGGAAATTACTTCTTCTTTAAGCACTAACATGCCTGAGCAGGGACCTGCTCCTGCCTCTGTGTATGTTCCACCAGAAACCAGAAATGAGGTAGAAGGGCCCAACAGCCAGCCCAGCAGCCCCGCGTCCCTCAGCAGCAACGGCCCCTTTTCATCTCGGTGACAGTCACTTCCCAAATGACCCCTGGCCCCACATAATTTTAAAAGAGACGAGGTGTTGCTTTCAGCCTGTACCCACAGCACATTTCTGCCCTTTATTCAAGGGGCCTTTATTTCACCACTCCCTCTGCCCCTTAATCCCCTCCGGGGGGAATTCAGTTATGCATATTGCATGAAATGAGGACCACAGGCCCAGCCTCTACAAGCTGCTAATTGAAAACCGTGTCAGAAGTGGGAGGAAGAGGCAGAGAGGGGAAAAACAACCCTTGACAGAACCTCTCATATTGTGAACAGCAGTGTACCCTTCTAGAAGGCAGGCCTTGTTCCATCTCTGCCACACAGTCTTTCCTTCCAGCCACAGGACTTGAGGATGAGGGCTCTGGGAGACTGTGTCTGCCAAATCAGAGTGGACTACAAGGATGCAGCTAATGGGCCTCCAGACCTCTGCCCAACTCTGAGGCTTTATGAGCCTACAGCTTTGGAGACAGGTTGCCTGAGTCAAGGCCCAGCCCTTCCAATCTCAGCTGCGTGATCCCAGGCAAGCAACTCACCCTCTCTTGGCCTTAGTTTCCTGCTCTGTAAAATGGAGATAAGAACTGCATGTACTTCACAGGGTCACTGTGAGGATCAAATGTGATCATATACATAAGCATTTCACACGATGCCTGATGCAGTACGGGATTACCTGTTTAATATTTGGATCTATTTTGGAACAATGAGAATGCTCCCCTTACCAGACCACAGAATAACCAGTGAGGGGAGAGAGATCGGAGACTGCTGTTCTCCTCCCAGTTCATAAGTAAATGCGGTACCAGCTCTGTGGAAGCCTTCCCATGGGAGAGGGAACAAGAATGTGTGCATGTGTTGAGGTGGGGCAAGGAAGGCAGTAAGATTTCAGTGGAGGGAGAACTTGAGGATAACAGGGAAGGAAGACAAAGCCATTATTCTTTAGTCATCTATTATACAGCAGACACATTCTGGGTGCTGTCATGAGTGTTTAAACAAAGCTCTAAGGTAGTTATGATCATTCCCATTTTACACTAAGAATCTAAGGCTCAAAACAGTTAAATAAGCTCCCCAAATTGACATGGCTCCTAACTGTGGCATTGAGAGTTTTTTTTTTTTTTTTGACTCTCCAAACCCCCACCCCTGCCACATCACTCATACTGGGGGTTCCTTCCTGCCTTTGAGAAGAAAGAAATCCTTGGACGATGGTCTTAGACCACCTTCTTTGTTCAGAACAGCAGTTTCCAGCCCATATTTCCTTGCCAAAGGTAGCAGGAATGTGACTGAAGCAATAAATAGGAGCCTTTAAATGCTTTCCTGAAAAGAGCTTTGGCTGTGGGGTTAGCATCCAGGTTAAGAATATAAAAAGCAAGTAAATGAAAATACTGTGATTACAATGGTGGTGACTCTATCAGAGGACCTCCAAAATCACTAGCAATTATGTGGTATGAAATGCCTCCATTATGAAAACTGCGATGATTTTGTGTCTACTGATGAGGATAATGACTAATATATTCTGTCAACAGACATGACAGCTGTCTGTACACATTTGGAGGCATATATTTTTAGATGCCGTTACTGTACCTCCAGCTATTTTAACTACTAAATTTTGTTGACACGATGCGATCCAGCAACAAGGAGGCTTATGGGAAAAGGTTAAAATTCCTATTTCCAGCTATTTCTCTTCCTTACATCGTTTTTGTCTCATTATTCGCTAGGATCCATAAATCTGCCACTCAGATCCTGGGCTAAGTGATGTGCTACAAGGAAACTGCTAATGTCAATAGGAAACAAAATAAAATTGAACACTGGGTTCACAGAACTCAGCATTCAGAGTGTTGTCATTCTAGCATGCTCTCTCACACACTGACCAGAAGAGCTTCTGTCTCAGGGGGGCATGTGCTTTACCGCCTCTGTCCCAGCTCCCTATTTTCCAAATTGGGGGGGTGGGCAGGAAAGGAAAGAATGTAGAAAGTTTTGCAAGATGGGCTCTAATTTTAAGACAAAAGCCATCCCATTAAATCTTAACAGATGTTTCTCAAGTTTAGAAGATCAAGAAAGATTTCAGCATCAAAAATCAAAGAAAATACTCCATGACCTTAAAAAAGGATAAAACACAAAGCTCTAACAAACCCAAAGTCCACTTTGACAGCTGTCTCTGATGGAATTGACGAGGTGCTATTGATGTTTGGATTAAACCATGCCTCTGTGATCAAGTACTCAAACATGGGATAAAAGACGAATATATTCTTTAATCCCATCCACTAATTTTGTCGGGGCCCTGAAAAGCGATGGGTACCGAACAAATGTTGAAAGTGGCTTCTCTTCTGTTTATTGACAAAGCTATTTTTATTTCATTAATTTGCCACGTATCTTATCAGCGTTTAAACCAACACAAGGAAATCCATACAAGGTACTGAACTCTCCACAAACAGATCACTGCAGCTTCCAAGGCCACTAAAGGTAAAATCAATAGACGATGATTCTAGAAAGTGAGGAAGATGTTACAGGAAAACATAATAGAAAAATTGGGTTCCAATTTATTTTTTCCTTTTTTTCTTTCTTTGCTAAACTGTAAAATAGCATTGGGAATTCCAGTGTTCAGTCTGGTGAGTTTTAAAAGAAAAGAAGAAAAACTTTCTTTTCTTAAAAAGGGAAGGGTGAAGAGGCAATTAAGTCATTAATTACTCTCTTTGTCTAATGCTATCCAACCCATCAAACTTGGCCTCTTCTGTCTTCATCAAAGGTGGAGCTCACTCTACTTTACAATAAGTACCTCTTAATAAGACAATCTCATGTTTCAAAAGCTGCTCTATGAGGAATTTAGATGAAGAGAAATTAAAATAACACTTAGCAGCAGGCCCCAGAATTTGACAGCTGCACAGCGCCCACTATCACCAAGTCCTTCAAATGAGCGGTGAGAGGTTCCATGGACAGGGACACCAGCGAGAAACGGTGTGCTGTGTGCAAGGGGCAAGGAGTACTGGGTGGAAGGAAGACTGAATGGACATCAATGCCAAACACTGGGGACTAAGCCACACCTCCCTTTAAAGTTATCAGGGTATGGGGGGTATGGGTGGGGATGAGAAGCAGGTCTTTGCAGAAGGACCCTGAGACAGTAACTGGGGAGATAACGTTGACAGGAAGGGTTAGATCAGGGGGCGCCTGGGTGGCTCAGTGGGTTAAGCCTCTGCCTTCGGCTCAGGTCATGATCTCAGGGTCCTGGGATCTAGCCCAACATCGAGCTCTCTGCTCAGCTGGGAGCCCGCTTCCTCCTCTCTCCCTCTCTGCTTGCCTCTCTGCCTACTTGTGATCTCTCTCTGTCAAATAAATAAATAAAAAGCTTTAAAAAAAAAAAGAGAGAGAGAGAGAGAAGAAGAAGAAGAAGGATTAGATCAGTCTTCAGACCTCTGTTCCAGCTGGAACCACATCAGGAAAATTTACTGCCTGGGGTCTCCATCTCTACCCTTTGAGCATGTCTTCAGCCCACTGCAGATCCCTTCTTGTAGACATACATTCCATGCTTAACTGGTACCTGCAGGCAAGACCTTCCATGGCCTGTGTGAGTGCATATGTTCCTTTACAGAGCTTAATGAGCTTCTGTGGGGCAAAAAAAAAAAAAAAAAATTCCTTAAGAAAAGTCACAAAGTACATGCTCCACAGTTTGTATTCTCATGTCAAGCTTGCTGTTGCTGATCTGGATGGAAGCATTCATTCCATGAGGTCTTGAACCAGTTCTCCCCAGTGGCAGGAGAATAAAGCCACAAACACACAGGAAGGTTGCACGGGCAAGGGAGGAATGAGCAAGAGCGTGCATTTTAAAGCAATTTTAAAACCTTCTAACAGCAATTTTAAAACACTTCTAACAGATTCTCCCTTCTCCTATCAACTTCCAAAGATCCCATCAGTTTATACTCTAGGAACCATGCTGAGAAGATTCAGCTAAAGATGGACTGACTTCCCCCTTGGATACTCCGCCTGCAAGACACTGGAATGACATAAGTACCAGTGTGATAACAACAGCTTTATTTTTGTGTGTTGCTATGGAATTTTGAAAACAAAACAAAGAAAACCACTGATCAGTAATTGTGACAAAACTTCTTAGCCACAGCATTGAGAATAGGGCCTAATTATTTCATAAACACACTTTGATTTGTTTACTTCAACGTCAAATTAACTTCAAATATGTAACAGCCGACGCTGATTTGAGACGGTACCCGATGCTGCTGCAGACTGTGTTCCATGTACCTTGTGTAAATCTATCTCTTCTTTAAGTAGATTCGTTTGTAAAAGTCTCTCCCTAGTATATCCCACATACAAAAGATGAACCACATATGCATTTTATTTAAAAGAAAACTGTTTCCAAAATGGAGTGTGTGTGTTTGTGATCCGTGTTTCTGGCTCACTCTCATTTGCCCCTTTACCAATCACAGGAATACTTTTTTGGACAATTAGCAGCCCATGACTACAGAGACACTGAGAGATACAATGGGAGCCTTGCCAAACTAAGAACAAAGAAAAGAAACTTTTTAAATTGTTGGGGGAAATTGCTTTGTGCTGAATGAAATAGGTGGAAGACAATAAAGGGAGAAACGGCCAAACCTTTGGTAAGGCCTATGATGATCATTCAGTCACCAAGTATTTATTGACTGCTTATTTCATTCCTATTCCTTTTTACATAGAGCTGGGTTTTCGAAACAATCTACAAATATTCACCCACATATTCCTCCTAATAGCTCTATGTGGCAAGTACTATTAATATCCTCATTTTAGGGAAGAGAAAACTGAGGCACAGAGAGGTTAGTGATTTGCCCAAGGGCACACAGCTAGTAAATAGCAGTGTTTGGGATTCAAATCCAGACACACTGTGTCTCCCCAGCCTACACTGTGCTAAACTGCAGCTGCCCACCATATTGCCAACCCTGGGCCCTAGAGTAATAGAACATGTTTCTTGCCCTCAAGAATCTTCTAGCCCAGAGGACAATTACAATATAGTGTAGTCAGTCTGTGAAAGTGATAAGCACGGGGTGGTGGCCCAGGAGGTCAAGGGAGGGAAACCCAGCCTATCTTAAAGTGGACAGGGAGTAGGTGGGAAGATTGGTAAAGACTTGCAGATCTGGAGCAGGGTTTCTCAACCTCAGCACTGTTGACATTTTGGGTCAGATAATTCTTTGTTGTGGAAGGCTGTTCCACACATTGCAGAATATTTAGCAGCATCCCTGGCCTTCCCCCACTAGCTGTCACTATCCTACCCCTCCCCAATGTGATGACCAAAAATGTCCCCAGACATTGCCAATTATCTCCTGAGAACAAAACTATCCCTGGCTGAGAATCACTGATCTAAAGGAAGTAGTGTCCAAGGAAGACTTGGATGATGAGTGGTAGTTATCTGAAAGAAAAAAGAATTGAAAGAGAGGCCCAGGCAGAGAATATAATACAAGGGCCCAGAAGAGAGAGCCTGGCTCTCTTGGGAGCTAAAAGTAATTCCACATGAATGGCTCATAGAATTGGATACAGGGGATTAAAAGAACTCCTACTCTATGTTTTGGGAGTTGGACCATATCTTAATGTAAGTGGGGGCTATTAAAGGGAGAATGAGAAGATCAGACTACATTTTAGAGCCCTCACTCTAAACCTCCACAGACAATGCACTAGAGAAGAACAAGAATGGAGACCAGCCAAGACACTGCTATGGTTCTACTTTCTTTGCATGTTGATCCCTTTTCCTTTTAACTACAATCTTAACATTTAATATTAAATGTGTGTACTTTGTATGTAAAAAGCTCTCATGTATCAATAAGAAAAAAAGATCACACCAATGGCAAAAATGGTAAACAAGCATTTCACAAAGAGGAAGGGCAAATGGCTAATAAATGTAAAAATGTGCTACTTTTCCCAATGATCAAAGACATGCAAATTAAATAATGAAATCCATTCCGCAACTATCATACTGGCAAACAATTTTTTAAATTGTTATTGCATTGTCTTGTTAACATACAGAGAAACTGCATTCTCCTGCACTGCAGTGGGAGTCTATATTGACACTGCTTCACTAGAAAGCAATTGAGGGGAAAAAAAGGAGTTTTGTGAAAAATTAAATGACAAATTATTTAAATGATCTAAACATCCAATAAAAGATTATAACAATTGTGCGTAACAGAACACCATGTTTCCATTAAGACTGTTTTTATAGAACTCTATTTGTTGAGATTGCAAAATATTTGACACGAGGCAGAAATAAAAACATTAATAACTTTCAGTGTTAGTAGGAGACTGGGGAAGTGGCCATATGCTGGCCACAGTGTGAGAAAGCTGGCTGTCCTCTGGGGTCCCACGGTTGCTGGGCCCAGGTCTTGAGGCTGAGTCGGCTAGCCTAAAAATTGGAAGTGGAGAGCAGTGTGTCAGTATAATCATCAACTTCTGGAACAATAATCACTGGTACTCACTGGGCTGGCACAGTCCCCTGGGTGCAGAGTTCACCAACAGCTTTTAGAGCCACACTGCATGAGCAGCCTCCCAGTACAATACTAAGTGGAGCATAAGGAATAACACGGAGGACACAGGGAGATGGAGAGGAGAAGTGAGCTGGGGAAAATTGGAGGGGGAGACAAACCATGAGAAACTCTGAACTCTGAGAAACAAACTGAGGGTTTTGGAGGGGAGCTGAGTGGGGGCTTGGGTGAGCCTGGTGGTGGGTATTATGGAGGGCACATATTGCATGGAGCACTAGGTGTGGTACATAAGCAATGAATTCTGGAACACTGAAAAGAAATAATAAAATAAAATTTAAAAACCTGACTTCTACCAAATTCAGGGGAGGGCATAAACTTACACTTGGTGTGATTTAGGGTACCCAGAATGGCACAATGAAATTTTATCTTTCTCCAAAATTCACAGCTATTTGAAAGCGTCTCATATCCTGGCACACATTTATTGGATTTAAATATAAGATGAGGCATTTCTTTGCCCCCCAAAAATGATCTTTCAGAAAAAAGAGTCAGAAGTTAAGTAACTTATCCAAAAAACACATAGCAAATATCTATACCTATTTGAATACAGCTGTATCTGAAACCACAGATCAGGTGAGTTTAGAAGTTTTTCTGAATAATATTTGGGCTCCTACTTCACCTAAATTTATGGTGCTAACTACACAACTGCTTTGTCACTCATTACTATAGGATCTTTTCCTGTCGTTTTACTATTTTATATGTGTTCTGGACCCTACTCCTTAACTAGATTCAACATCCTTTAAAGGTAAGTAGCCTTTCCTGACCCTTTCCCACCCATGCAGACACACACACTCTGCTACCCCAGTACCCAACACAATGCTTTACACAAAGTAGATACTAAATAGGTGTTTATAGAATAAATAAATGCAAATCTTTATTAGGACCAGACCAAGTCCTATTCATCACTGAATAAATAAATTCATCTTTGTGCAGTAATAAGATGGGGGGGAACATTTTAAATCTAAAGATTGTAGAGAAACTGGAAGACAAACAGAAAACAAGAAAAAATGCTGAAATGTAATGAAGGGTTAAAATCTTTATTATGTAAATAGCTCACACAAATCATTAAGAAACATGTTAAGTTCCCAGTAGATAAATAAACCAAAGGGCATAGCCAAAATTCAGAAAAGAGGGATTAAAACTAATGTGTCAATGTAGGGAATTGCATACCCCTTCCAGTAATCAAATAATTGCAAATAAAAGCTAAAAGATGCTGTTTTTGCATGTCTAATTTGCCAAATTTTAATTATTATTTTAATAGTAATACCCAATGTTCATGAAGATGAGATAAAACATGCTGGTAGCAATAGGAGTTAAGAGCTTTATAAATTAACATGTGGCCTTAGGCTCAGTAATTCTACCCCTATTAGCCAATGCTAAAGAAATGATCCCAAATACAGAGGAGAGAATATAGCTGGTAACCAGAAAAGAGGACAGCTAGTGCCTGGGAATATAGACTTTATAAGTCGGGTGCATCTGGATTCAAATCCTGGATCTACCATTTCTTAGTTGGGTGACTGGGCAATATGTTAGCCTCTGCGAGACTTAATCTTCTCATCTGTAAAATGGATAAAATGACAGTGTCTAATCATAGAGTGGCTGTAGGAACTGAATGAAAGAATGTTTGGAAAATGCTTAGCAAAGCCAAGCACATAGAAAGGGCTTCATAAATACTAACCAGTATCATCAGAAGTTGACAAAAAAACTTTATGTACAATCATACTCTAAATATATGATGAGAAAGAAAAGAATCTGAATTGCCAGCTGTAGGGGTAGAGTTAAAAGAACAATAGCATAGCCATTCAAGGACATAGCAACCTTTAATTTAATGATTGTGTTTGGCTTGTAGAACTCTAAAATATATATATTTATGAGAAGTATGCAATAACATGGAAGAATACCTCTATAATCAAAATGACCTGTTTCAGAAACTTCAGATATAAAAAAAAAAAAATCACATCTCTTTCATTATTGAAATTAAAGGGGCACCTGGGTGGCTCAGTGAGTTAAAGCCTCTGTCTTCGGCTCAGATCATGATCCCAGGGTTCTGGGTTCGAGCCTCGAATCAGGCTCCCTGCTCAGCGGGGAGCCTGCTTCCTCCTCTCTCTGCCTGCCTCTCTGCCTACTTGTAATCTCTGTCTGTCAAATAAACAGGGACACCTGGGTGGCTTAGTTGGTTAAGCGGATGCCTTTGGCTCAGGTCATGATCCCAATGTCCCAGGATTGAGTCCCACATCGGGCTCCTTGCTCGGCAGGGATCCTGCTTCTCTCTCTCTCTCTGCCTGTCACTCTGTCTGCCTGTGCTTGTGTGCACTCTCTCTCTCTCTCTCTCTCTCTCTGACAAATAAATAAATAAAATCTTTAAAAAACAACAACAACAAATTTCTTATATATGATAACATGAAGCTAAGACATCATTAAAAGTGTGTGTTCTTATTGTTTACTTAGGGAATACTTTATTAGTCTCCCTTGCAAAATTGAGAGGGCTGATACATGAATATCATAAAAATGGAAATAAAGTCCTCTAATGGGGCAAAGGCCACTCTAAGAGATGTACTCGGTTACTCCATTACCTTCTGTCATTAGCAAATTTGGTTGTTCACAAGTATTAGGTTCTTTCTAGTAAACATGGGTAACATCCAATAGTTAGAGGTGGACAGAATCTATAGATCCCTTCCCTTGCCATTTGATTAAAATGAAATTAAGTCTCTTTGCTGTGCAAAAGCTTTTGATTTTGATGAAATCCCAAAAATTCATTTTTGCCCTTGCTTCCCTTGCCTTTGACCCAGACCAAAGTCTGCTGTATACACACTCATTCATTTAGCAAGCAGGCCCCCAAACACTCACACAACCTAGTCTATAAACTTGAAGAAGATGCAGCTTTCTGTCTTCTTCGAAAATTTTAGGTTCACCAAAGGCAAACATGACAATAATCTAGCAACAGGTCTCAGGTTCTTTATAATTACATTCATGAGACCTTATAATTCATGAGAATACTCAGATCAATGACTGAGCACAGCACCGCTTCAGAATGAAACCTCTGGCACCATTTTGAAGGTATAGAGTATGAACTAAATTCCTATGCCCCATTTCTGCAATATTTCAATCCATTTATCTTGAACACCACTTCCTTCTCCTGTGAAAACTGACAAAGCCCCTAGTGTTGATTAGGTATAAAGATAGCTGAAGCAGGGGCGCCTGGGTGGCTCAGTGGGTTAGGCCGCTGCCTTCGGCTCAGGTCATGATCTCAGGGTCCTGGGATCGAGTCCCGCATCGGGCTCTCTGCTCAGCAGGGAGCCTGCTTCCCTCTCTCTCTCTCTGCCTGCCTCTCCATCTACTTGTGATTTCTCTCTGTCAAATAAATAAATAAAATCTTTAAAAAAAAAAAAAAAAGATAGCTGAAGCAGGGGTGCCTGAGTGGCTCAGTTGGTTGAGCGTCCAACTCTTGATTTCAGCTCAGGCATGATCTCAGAATTGTGAGATCAAGCCCCGCATCAGGTTCCACACTCAGTGGGGAGTCTTCTTGAGATTTCTTTCCTATCCCTCTCCCATTGCCCCCCCCACTCTCATGCACATACTCTCTCTCTGTAAAATAAATAAACCCTTAAAAGAAAAAAAGGACAGCTGAAGTCTACCTCTGTTGTGTGGTCTTCTGATTAGAAGCTTTCAAAACACTAACTACCCACCCCAGACATGTATGCTCCATCTTAGGGTAAAAGACTGTCCCTAGGATACAGGCAAAAATAAATTTACTTACAAACACACACATATCACGTATACCAACATAAGGGTGTGTTTGTGTGTACGCATACACATAGAAGTATACAGATAATTAGGTAGCTCTAGATATAAATATATAAAGTCAGGCTATCTGTGTCAAAGTATTTTGAAGTAAATTATAGGCAACAAAATAGTGCCCTCATATTAAAAACAAAAAGGCTTTAAAATCCAAATAAAAGAAGGAGGTAAGTGTGGGATACTTAAAAGTCTTCGTTTGTTTCATTTTCAGGGATGAGTTTTAAAATCGTTTCATTTGAAAGAAGCCTGAATACATTAGACACGTAGGGAAATAATCCCACTGTTAGTATAATCACTTACATCTGTCAAATGTGCCCTGATGTATAATATGCTTTCTTTTATTCCAGAGGATCCCAAAGAAACAAAACTTTAGATGAAATTGCAAAGGGAGGAAAAAGAATATTATTATCCAGTATTGAATCCTGCCAAAAAAATACAATATCCTCAAACCACTCATAGGTCAAATGATAACCATCCCATTGGATGGATGCTATAGGGGAGAAACAAACAAGTTCAAGAGAAGGATGAAGAAGGAGCCAATGGCTCCTGGGAAAATCAGGAAACAGAATCCTAGGCATCATATTCAAGCTGGGTTTTGCATAAATTTGCCTGCGTGAGAAGGGGATGTCCACCTTGACTCCCTAATCTGTCAAATGAGGAAGACAGACTGCCTGTCTCTCAGAGAAGTGAGAATTAAACTGATAAGAACAGATACTACACTTTATATTAGCCAAAAGGCCGAGAAGCGATGAGAAGTGAGAATTAAGAGGGACTTTGTATTTAAATCCTGAACATCGTATTCATATGCAGGAATCCATCTTATAAAATCAAGAAGCAGGCTGCAAAGAGATCTACACTAAGATTCAGAAGCCTTGAATCCCAACCTCAGCTCTGCCCCAGCTGACTGTATGACCCTGGGTTAGTCTCTTCTCCATTAAAGTTCTGGCGTGAGGGTCACCCATCTCTCTCTCCCAAGTAAAAGAGAAAAAAATCAAGTCTGAGGCTAGGGTGGCCTCTCCATTCTTTGCAGAGAACCAGGGGTCCTGATGAGAGCTCCCCAGTAAGGGTAAGAAGTCAAAGGCGATGCTCCATGCCACTTAGTCCCTTAATCTCCACTTTAAGCCCTATTTAAAATTCTTCAAAGTGGATCTCTGATCAGAAAGAAAATGTTGGGGATGCCTGGTGGCTCAGTCGGTTAAGTGGCTGCCTTCGGCTCAGGTCATGATCCCAGCATCCTGGGATCGAGTCCCACATCGGGCTCCTTGTTCTGCAGGGAGCCTGCTTCTCCCTCTGCCTCTACCTGTCACTCTGCTTTCTTGTACTCTCTCTATCTCTCTGACAAATAAATAAATAAAATCTTAAAAAAAAAAAAAAGAAAGAAAGAAAGAAAGAAAATGTTGTTTAATTTAAAAGGTTGCCTTTTGGGGCACCTGGGTGGCTTAGTGGGTTAAAGCCTCTGCCTTCAGCTCAGGTCATGATCTCAGGGTCCTTGGATGGAGCCCCACATTGGGTTCTCTGCTCAGCAGGGAGCCTGCCTCCTCCTCTCTCTCTGCCTGCCTCTCTGCCTACTTGTGATCTCTGTCTGTCAAATAAATAAATAAAATCTTTAAAAATGATAATAAATAAATAAAAGTCTGCCTTTCAGTTGATCTTAGCCAAAAGGCTGAGAAGCGATTAAAAGGCTACCTTTCAAGAACAGTTGGTGTATCCCCAAGGAGTGGCCATTTTAAAGAATATTACTAATGGGAAAGTCTTAGGTTTAAATGATAGCATCACAGGTGCTGGTTCTGGGCTCTGGAAGGTACCAGGGGCCTTACCGGCCTCAAAGCTTCTATAAAGTAAATAGATGATTGAAAAGAAGAAACTAACTAGATCCCAACAAAGTATCTGAAATGGAATCCCCCTTAAGCTAGTCACCTATGGTGCATGAGTAACAGACCACCATTTGTTCACAACATGAAGCCATTAACTGATTGTTCACTCATGCAACAAGCATTTATTGAACACCTACTATGTGCTAGCACTAGAGCAGTCACTTAGTCACCAAAAGTGAGTAAGATGTGGTCCTCATTCTCAGAGAATTCAAAACCTAGTGAGGAAACAGAGAAGTAAACAGAAGATAAGAATGCCTCATTAGGAAGGCTTCCTGGAGTACGTGGAGGGGCAGACCAGACTGCCTAGAGCAGTGTGTCTTGAATTTCACTGTGTACACAAATCTGGAGTTCCTGCTAAATGCAGATTTCTGACTCAGCGGATCTGGGGTTGGGCTTGAGATTCAGCATTTCTAGCAGGTTCCCAGGAGCATCCCAGGATGCTGCTGGTACACAGACCACAATGTGAGCAGGAAAATCAGAGAGAACACTAACAACTGAGCCAAGTCTTGGAGAATGAGTAGAAGTTAGCCAGGGTAAGAGGAAGTTAGAGGTGGGATGGGTCTCATGGCCCAGGTACAACAGTGAGGAGGTGGAGGGCTCAGGGAGGCCCAAGTGCTTCAGTTTGGCTTGAGTGGAAAGTGTGTGAGCCAAGGGTAGAGTGGAGTACAAGTTGAAAGGCACAGGGACCCATGTATGTTCAGCATAGTATTTGGACTTCATGGAAAAGATGGTGGGACCATTAAAAAATGTTTGAACTGGGAAGAGATATGATCAGATGGCATTAAAAAAAAAATCTCTCAGTCGAAAATGTAGGAAAGAGACTAGCAAGGGTTATGGGAGAGAGAGGCCAGTAAAGAGGGCATTGTTGCATTACAGAGAAATGGGTGGAATCAGGAGATAAGAGTAGAGAACACCAACACATAGTATTTCTCCACAGCTTCAAAATAACCTTCCCAAAAGTTAATTTGCTTTTGTCAATGGCTCTTAAGCACTACCAACATAATTTTGAAACTCTTCTGTCTGCATTTCAAAACATGTTCCCACCAGTTTCACCTCTATCTCTCTACTGGATGACCCTCCCTAGAAGTCATCAGCTACTCTCCTACTAACCTTCAGGGCTGAGATTCATACCTCATAAGCTCAGCCCCACCACCATGCTTAGCTCTCACTGTTTAACTCACCTGGAATGGTCCCACTGCTCCTCTCCAACTACCCACTTTCCACTGCTCCTCTAGGTCCAGAAATCAACGACCTCATTGGTAAAGCTTTACAGCCCCACTGGTCTGTGTACTGCCTGCATCATTCTGTTTGCACTCAATCTCAGAGGGCCCTGTGATTTTTAATACCTTCTTTTATTTCCTTTTGCTTTTATAAAATAATTCATCTTTCACACATGTGCCTGTAATGTATATATATAGATTAAATAAGAATAATAAAAGGAAACCTGCACACCCTCCTTTTGGGTTCAGAAATAGACACTACCAAGATATCTTCAGCTCTTGTGTGCTTCTTCTTAGTTGTCTTGTGTTTTGGTTTTTGTTTGGTTTGTTGTTGTTGTTTTACTGTGACCAATCCTAACAACACAACATAACTCAAAATGAGACCTAAGGAACATGAGACATCCTGTCTCTTTTGCTTTTTCCACAGCAATTGTCATGATATTTTCTGTGCTAAAAAATCTGGGCAAACAACCAGCCAGTATGAGTATTATTTGTGGGAAAATGAGAGCAAGTAGTTTAAATCAATCCTGCCCGGAAAAGTCCAAAGCACAGAGTCATCAACCCCTCAGCATTTAGCAGACTATCCATCCACTAAGAAGACAGACCCTCAGTGAATATTTATTTAATTGAATTCTGGTTTTACTTCATCTAGTGAATATCGCATAGATTCTGATCAACGTCAGACATAAAACTACTGCACTAAGCAAATGGTCTCCAAAGTAGGTCTCAATCCCCTCGCCCACAAGGTATGTATTTACCTATACCATTGGGGTATAGGAAGAAACATTAGAACTTTTATTTATACTTGGGTTTTTCCCAAACTTTTAAATGTTTTGATTTGGGGTTTATATCTTATAATGGCTATACCATGTAGCATGTAAGTGTATATGCAGCATGTACTACCTAGTATAACATACGGCGTAGTATACTGGGCATAGTATGCAGCATAGCAGCACATTAGGGCATGCTGCTACAGCACCATACTCACACCTAATTGGAATAGACAACAGGAAAATAAACTGAAAAACCCAAAGTCAGGTCTCCCCATTAGCTTCCAAGACTCATTCATTCATTCATTCATTTATCCATCCAAAAACATACTTTATTGATCTCCTTATGTGTGCCATGCTCTGTTGCCCAAACTGCATCAGACAGAGACAACAAAGCAGGTCACACCCTGCCCTGTCCTGCTGCCCATGGGACATGGGCTGCTTCATGGCTCAAATAACTAGTGTATAACACTGAATTGCTCAGAGTGAACACATACACAACCAAATGTGCACCTCCCCCCAATAAGAGGATGAAGATGAAAGAAATGAACCAGGCCCAGGATCCTAATCCTGATCACAAATGTTTTTGTTCATTAAGAATTTATAGCACCCACTTAATATGGCTCTTTTAGTCACACCCTTTTGAAACTACTCTCAGAAGAAAGTCCTACAGTTGATAAGGAATGCAATTTTATTTTATTTTTTAAAGACTTCCTTACTAGAGAAAGAGAGCAGGAATGCAGGGGGGAGGGGCAGAGGAAGAGGGAAACAGAGTGTCAAGCAGACGCCAAGCTGAGCATAGAGCCCAACATGGGGTTTAATCTCAAGACCCTGAGATCATGACCTGGGTCAAAACCAAGAGTTGGATGCTTAACCAACTGTGCCACCCAGGCAACCAAGGAATGTGATTTTATTTTTTTTTTTTTTTAAGATTTTTTATTTATTTATTTGACAGACAGAGATCACAAGTAGGCAGAGAGACAGGCAGAGAGAGAGAGAGAGAGAGAGGAAAACAGCCTCTCCGCTCAGCAGAGAGCCTGATGCGGGACTTGATCCCAGGACCCTGGGATCATGACCTGAGCCGAAGGCAGCGGCTTAACCCACTGAGCCACCCAGGCGCCCGGAATGTGATTTTAAATGCCCTTGCCATGGAGTAAGGTAACCTATTAAGTTTGCACTACGTTGTAAATGACTTGTATCCAATGCTCTCTAGAAAACCAGTTTTGCTGGAGGGAGAGATGGAAAAGAAATTAACACCAGAGAACGAGCCTATGGTACCTACAGGTGAAGTGAGAGGACCTTACAGATGCAAGCACAAACTTAGAAAGGAGACACCAGGCCACACTGCACCAGGACAGACAAGTTTACCTTGCCAGGTTTGCCAAGAGCTAAGTTAGGCCCAATACTTGCCCACGGGCCCCAAAACCTTAGTTACCATAGAGAATGTTAGTGCTGAAAGGAAGCAGAGACAAGTGCCTGGGATAGATAGATAGGAAAGCTCATCCAATGAGCTGTCAGCAAACCTGGTGACAGAGGCAAATATGCAAAATGAGGTTAAAAACTCTCAGCCATGTTGCCCATTTTGAAGCACTAGCTCAATTCTACATTCTGAGTGTTTTGAATCACTCCGCTCCAACTATTCCCTCCGGGTTTGGTTTGCGTTTGGTTTTGGGGTTTTGATCCTCTTTATCTTTCCCACTCTGGGTTTTTGATGTAAGATTCTTGGCACTTCTCAGAATATTGCCAGAGGTGAGGAGGCAATAGTGATGATTCTTGTCCATAATCCATCCCAGAGATGAACCTGGGAACAATGCACTGTTGTTTTGCTGGATAAAATAAGAAAGAGATTTTACTTACTCTGCAAGACTTGCAGTTTAATGTCCTATGCCAGTTTGGGGGAAAGACAGAACAATACCTAAATGTACCTTCCTACTTCCTAAGAATAAGAAATTGAAATAGCCAAGTAGTTATATTGAATCCAGACACAAGAAAAACAGTAGGCAGTATTCATCTGCAACTCACAGAAAGGTCATCAGCTCAATTGCGTGAGTTTCTGTAAAGATGTGATTTCATTTTAAACAATTCTACTTCAAAATTACTGATATTAAAACTGTTAAATCCAAATCATGAGCTCTCTTTTAAATATGTAGAGATATCATTTTAACACACTGACTTTGAAAATAATTGTATGTATATTATATATAATATATATGATATAGATGTAAATAATATACAGGCATACGTTAGAGATATTTCGGGTTTGGTTCCAGACCACCCCAATAAGGTGAATATCACAATAAAGCAAGTCAAATGAATTTTTTGGTTTCCCAGTACATATAAAAGTATGTTTACACTATACTGTAATCTATTAAATGTACAATAACACTATGTCTAAAAATAAAACGATGTATATAACTTTAATTTTAAAATACCATATTACTGGGTCGACTGGGTGGTACAGTCAGTTAAACAATCTACTCTTGGTTTCAGCTCAGGTCATGATCTCAGGATCATGAAATTGAGCTCTGCGCTTAGCAGAGCCAGCTTGAGATTCTCTCTTTGTCTCCTCTGCCCCACCCTCTCTTTTTCAAAAAAAATTTTTTTTTCTAAATAAAATACTATATTGCTAAAAATGCTAACCATCATCTGAGCTTTCAGCAAGTCATAATCTTTTTGCTGGTGGAGGGTCTTGCCTTGATATTGACGGCTGCTGCCTGCTCAGGGTGACGGCTGCTGAAAGTTGGTGTGGCTGCCACAATTTCTTAAAATAAGACAACAATAAAGTTTGCTATATCCGTGGACTTTTCCTTTTACAAACGATTTCTCTGTAGCAGATGATGCCCTTTGATAGCATCTTTTCTGCAACAGAACTTTCAAAATTAGAGTGCATCCTCTCAAACACTGCCGCTGTTTTATCAGCTTAATATGTTCTAAACCTTTCATTGTCATTTTTGAGAGGAATCTTTTCTTCTGAGCTGTAGGTCTTAACAGTAAGCTTAAGTTTATTCACTAAACCACATTGTAAAGATGTGCTTTCATTCAGGCTTTGTTGTCATTTCTAGAGCACAGGCAGAGACTGAGGGTAATTCTTAAGGGCTTTAGGATTTTCAGGATGGCAAATGAGCATTACTTCAGCTTAAAGTCACCAGCTGCACTAGCCCCTAACAAGGCAGTCAGCCTGTCCTTTGAAGCTTTGAAGCCCAGCATTGACTTCTCCTCTCCAGCTATGAAGGTCCTAGATGGTGTTTTCCTCTGATAAAAATCTGTTTCATCTACATTGAAAATCTGTTGTTTACTGTAGCCACCTGCACTAATGATCTTAGATCTTCTGGAGAACTTGCTGCAGCTTCTACATCAGTGTTTGCTGCTTCATCTTGCACTTTTAATTTACGGAGATTGTTTCTTATACGTCACGAACCATGCTCTGCTAGCTTCACACTTTTCTTCTGCAGCTTCCTTACCTCTCAGAGCCTTCATAGAATCCAAGAGAGTTAGGGTCTTGCTCTGGATTAGGTTTTGACTTAAGGGAATGTTGTGGATGGTTTAATCTTCTGTCCAGACTTTCTCCGTATCATCAATAAGGCTGTTTCACTTTCCTATCATTTGTGTGTTCGCTGGAACAGCACTTTTAATTTCCTTCAAGAACTTTTCCTTCACACCCACAACTTAGCTAACTGGCATAAGAGGCCTGTTTCTGCTTTTGACATGCCTTCCCCACTAAACTTAATCATTTTCAGCTTTTGATTTATAGTGAGAAACATGCAACTCTTCCTTTCACTCAAATACTTAAGAGACCATTACTAATTGTCCTAATTTCAATGCTGTTGTGTCTTTGGGAATAGGGAGGCCCAAGGAGATGGCAAGGTGGCAGGGGCAGAGCGGAAAAAGAATGGCTGGTTTATGAAGCCATGGGAACACACACACTTATTAAGATTGCTATCTTATATGGGTGCTGCCCCAAAACAATTATAATATTTAAAATCATAGATCACCGTATCAAATATAATGATGATGAAAAAAGTTTGAGATATTGCAAGCATTACCAACATGCGACACAGAGACGCACAGTTGGGAGAATGGCACCAATGGACTTGCTGGACACAGAGCTGCCACAGACCTTCAATTTGTAAAAATTATAGCACCTGCAAAGTGCAATAAAGCAAAGAACAATACAATGAGGTATGCCTGCATATATAAAATGCCAGTTTGTTAGGACGGCCATCAAAAACTGCCACAGACTGGGTGGCTTAAAAACCAGAAATCTGGGACCCAGGTGGCTCAGTCAGTTAAGTGGCTGCCTTCAACTCACGTCATGATCTTGGGGTCCTGGGATGGAGCCCTGCGTCTGGCTCCCTGCTGAGTAGGGAATCCGCTTCCCCTCTCCTTTTGTCCTTCCCTCTGCCCCACCCCCTGCTCATTCTCTCTGTCTCTCTTCCTCTCTCTCTCTCTCTCTCTCTCTCTCAAATGAATAAATAAAATCTTTAAAAACAAACAAATAAACAAACAAATTTGTTTCCTCACAGTTCTAGAGGTTAGAAGTCTGAGATAAAGGTGTCAGCAGGACTGGTTTCTTCCAAAGCATCTCTCCTTGACTTGTAGCTGGCCATCTCCTCCTTATGTCTTCACATGGCCTTCCCTCTGTGTGTATCTGTGGGCGCATTTTCTCTTCTTATAAGGAGACCAGTCATATTGGATTAGGGCCTACCCATATGATCTCACTGACCTCTTTAAACACTCTCACTCCACATACGGTCACATTCTGAGGTACTAGGGTTCAGATCTCAGCATATAAATTTTAGAAAGATACTCAGCATCTATATATCAGCAATACATGTAAGTCATATTGTATTAATTAATATATATTAGTTTTATACATCTGTGTATATATATACGTATATATATGTATATATATATATAAAAGATAGGCAGGTACATAATGTGCTGTGTCCAAATAACTAAGCATTTTTGCCTTAATTGTCACAAAGTTTCCTATAAAACCAGAGAATGATGATGTGGCTGTGTTTCTAGTCAAATTCTTGTACATTCTTTTTTTTTTTTTTAAGATTTTATTTATTTATTTGACAGACAGAGATCACAAGTAGGCAGAGAGGCAGGGAGAGAGAGAGGGGGAAGCAGGCTCCCCACTGAGCAGAGAGCCCAATGTGGGGCTCGATCCCAGGACCCTGGGATCATGACCTGAGCTGAAGGCAGAGGCTTTAAACACTGAGCCACCCAGGCGCCCTCTTGTACTTTCTTAATAGAAGTGATGAAGGTCTATAGATTATAACCTAGATTCATATAAAGGATAACACACACACAGCATTAGGATAATTTTCCTCAAAGGAACAGCTACTCTTTAATTCCGAACATTTTAGAACATCTAGAATCACTTTCCCTAAGCAATTATGATTTTAGAAAATGCTGTCAAGACTATCGCGAAGTTTTACTGCCCAGACAGAGCTAAATGCCTGGAGCTTTCGGTGGTGATTTATTATTTACTCTGGAGGTAAGTTGCTAAGCAAGATTTATTCAGTAAGAACAGAGCCATCCGTAACAGTACAATATATGTTTGACTGTGAGGAAGACTTTTTTTTCACCCTTTCTCAAGAGAGTCTGTTCTTTATAATCAGAAAAATATATCTGTATGTAAGTTTTCATCCTTTTGTGAAATTGAGGGGACCAATATGCATTTGACAAAGCAGTTTAGTTGCAAATATTCTCATGTGAACTTTAGCTCTGAGAAATTGTCAGTATGTTTTCATAACAAAAACAGTAGGACAACGGTATCAAGGTCTATCCATAGAATCCATTGGGTATCTGCCTTACCAGCACAGGGCTTTTTTTTTTTTTTTTTCCAGTTGCTCCATTGCACTACAGTGGCCTAATCCACACATTCATATCATCTCAGAGAGACTCAGATTCCTAAGAAAAAGAGAGCAGTAATAATGCATATTTGCCAACTTTAGTTTTCAGAACTGGTAACAAGTACAGAGACCCATTGTTGGCCTACTTCTGCCCCCTAGTGATCATAACATATTGTTGCTTTTTGCAAAAGGGAGCCTGGAGAGCTGGGAGCAGAGAAAGTGGCTGCCCTTTCTGTCCTCCTACTTTAGCAACCTGTTCCCCAAGATACCCATCGGCCTCCAGCCACCCTTTCACCAGGTACTGAAAAGGAAAATGATAAACGCATTCATATTAAGGCGGCTGGAACTAAAATCTCCCCTTCAGACCAGACTGCATTTTAACAAAAGCACTGAAGTGAGAAGGCAAATGCTGCTTAACCCAAAAGAAAAAACCCTGGATGGAAATTTAAGCTTAAGGAAAGAGGTTTTGTTGTTGTTGTTGTTTTGTTTTGTTTTTAAGATATTATTTATTTCAATCTCAAGTAGGTGGAGAGGCAGGCAGAGAGAGAGAGGAGAAAGCAGGCTCCCCACTGAGCAGAGAGCCCGATGCGGGGCTCCATCCCAGGACCCTAAGATCATGACCTGAGCTGAAGGCAGAGGTTTAACCCACTGAGGCATCCAGGTGCCCCAAAGAAAGAGTTTTTATCTAGGGTTTTTTGGCTTTGCTTTTTTGTTTTTTGGAGCGTGCCTTTGAAGAGTCACTCAATGCCTCAATCTGTTTGTGGTTTTGTTTTGTTTCATTTTTTTAAAAGATTGATTTACTTATTTAAAAGTGAGAGCACCAGTGCACCTGGGGGGAGGGGCAGAGGTACAGACTCTAAGGCAGACTCGACCTGAGCGGAAACCAAGTGTCCGATGCTTAACTGACTGAGCCACCCGGGCACCCCTCAACACCTCAATTTCTTTGACAAATCACTGCCCCTGCTATAATCTGGTGGGAGGAAAAATCACTAGAGGACCCAGGAAAATGCTCCACTTCCCAGACTTCTTGCCTCCATCCTCAGCTGCTCCAACCCCTGTGCCCGGCTGGAAGGTGTGGCTCTGGGACAGCTACCGTGTCCAACTGGGCAGCTCACCCTGCACACATGAAGTGGGTGGAAACATGATCAAGGAATGTTCTGGTCAGGCTCCAATCATCCTCCCACAGCTGCTAACAGGACTCCCCAATGCAGTTCTTCAGCAGGTCAGGGAGTTTTTCAGGCAGGTAGCCAATCCCCAAGATGGCTTTAAATCAGGGGAGGCAGGGTTGAGCAAGGGGAGTCAGATTATGAGACAGGATCTGGGAAGTTTGGGAGGCCCCAGGCAGTGTTTCTGAACTCTGGCTTAGGCAGGTCATTAATCAAGCCCCTCCCAGGTGTCCAAAATTGGCCTCTTCCCCATCAGGAGTAACGGCAGATGGTGGCCCCTACCTGAGTGCCCATGTCGAATCCAGACAGAACCATGAAGAAAATGGAAAGAATGCAGAGTGAGGGCTGTTTTGTGTTGCTGGTGTAACTTGCTGAGAAGCCATAGGGGCCCCCACAGTCTCCAGCCCACCATCACCAACTCCCACAGACTTGGAGTCCATGGAGGCAGAAGCTGGGCAAGTGTGGCTGGTGGCTGGAGTCAAGGGGCTGATTTCAGCGCATAGTTCCAGCTGCGTGTGGTAGTGGGCTATGAATAGAATCTGGCCTCATGCAAACCTGAGTTAGAATCCCAGCTCTACAGCTGGCTAGCTGCACAACCTTTGACAACCTACTCCTTTCTTTAGTCATCAACTAAAGACCCCTCTTTGACCACGAATTAGATCAGATCCCTATTTGTGAACCTCACAATCCCTTATAATTTTTATTTATAACACATATCACCACTTGTAATTTTATCATTTATATGCAGGATGATTTATCTAATTTCTTTTTCCCCTACTGTATTCAGAAGACAATGACCACGTCTCCTTCATTCACCATCTTTTTCCAGGAACTAGAATGTAGAACATACTCAACAGAGATTTTAGAAATGAATGAATTACACTCAGCCTTTATCATCTATCAAATGGGATGACAGTACTTCCTTATAGGTTTATTGTGAAGATTGAATGAACCAACGTTTTTGTGAAATTTGTTCCGTGTCTCACACAGACTAGGTGCTCAAGAAGGGGCCATTCCTCTGCCACTTATCCTTTGGGGACCCACCTAAGAGGATGTTTGTTCCTGTCCACCAGAGGTGCCACTGAGCAGTGAAATTAGCCAAAACAGGAAACCAGAGACCTGAATGATCCACATATTCTATCACAAGTGCCTGAATAATCAAAACTAGTTGGCACATTACAATTCATCGCCTCTTCTCTCTAGATGTCCCTTGATGGCAGGAAAAGTTATCTCCAGCTTCACTTTCCTTTCCATCCCAGATAGAGAGTAGCCAGAGGGACTGTAAATCCATTCCTAACATTTTCAGTTGTTTGAGTTATGTTCTACCAGAATTAAGAAGGTGACTTTAAAAACATGAAGGAGAAATAAAGGTTGCACTTCCCAGAGCAGAGTACAGGTGTAAAATGAAACTGAACTTTTAATATGAAACTGCTCTGGAGGAGAAAGGACTAAGAATATTTTTATAGAACACTTGCATTGTGGGTAATTTTTTTAAATCCAGGGTTCAACTTGCATGACACTGAGGCATAAGTCTACCACTTAATGACATTTATAACTCTGTAACAATACGTTTTGTATAAATTACTGCTGAGGCTTAACATTTCTGATTATGATATATAGAATAAAGTGATGTCATAAAGGCGAAGTTTGTAAGTTACGATCTGTCCTGTTGCTTTAAATAAGAGGATTTCTGGAGACAATTGCCTTGATGAATATAAACTCAAATGAACCTTGAGTCTCTTCAATTATTCTTATTTAGAATTCATTTTCCTTTGAACTTTCATTTAACTCAAAGCACAATCGTTCCATTATAAATCAAATGCGAGCTTGTCTTTCCTGCAATAACAAGTATGCTTTAAATAATGAAGCAACACCTATGATCATAAAAGATAATGTTTCAATGCACCAAAATACAAAAGGTAAAGAGATTTATTATCTTAGTTCAGCAACGATGAGTTGAATATTTTTGTGGCAACAGACATCTCTATTCCAGACAACACTTTTTATTTGACTTTTTACTGTACCGCCTTTCCCAGAAGACTGGGTGTGCAATTATCAATGAGAAAAATGGAAGATTACACACACAACGCTATTGGTGGCTGAGAAACCCAGATCTCTCCTTGCTCAGTTTCCCTAGTAGGCTAATGCACTTAAGCATCTCTCAACCTCCCTGCCCTCTTTTCTACCACGAAAGGGATGGCCTGAATCATCCTACATTCATCCCAACCTCTAAAGACTAAGACTACATATGCCTTACCTCTTGCACTGAATTATGGTGAGGAACAACCAAGTTAATGGACGTGAATATACTTTAGAAGGTATAAAAACGCCATACATAGTACCTGATGGTTTTCACTCTGTGTTTTGTAAATACCTTTACATATCCATTATGTGAACTATGCTACCCAAAATAATACAGAAAACTCCAGAGCATCTCCAGGCTCTTACAGATGAAACAGGGTGATAAAGAGGGTCTTCTGGAGTTTCACAGTAAATTCTTTTGGGTGGGATCGAAATCTCACATAATAATAGGTCAAGTGGCCCAGCGACCCCAGAAGAGCCTACGTTCCCATTGAAAATCTCACCAGCAAGCTGGACACAGAACTAAGCAGGTAGAATGGGCGGATGGAAGGCACTCTTCCTGTTATCTCTTTATGCATTCCATCTTCAAAGCATTGTGACCTGTCTTCAATACACCCTCGGGTGTGGGATTTACATTTTTAATATTGGCATTTATGACGTGGTGTTTCTTCCTGGTTAATTGGTATCAGAGCAAAATGTTTGCCTCTCTCCTCAAATAAATCTCTTCAAGAGCTTCAATCACACATTCTTTTGTTCTATCCCTCATTTGAAACGGGCTCTATAAAGCCGCCAGACCACGGTACATAATCTTTTGCCTCTCACATTTATAAATCTGGGGGTTTATGCTTTAATGGCTTTGATGTGCTTACTATTCAGCCTGTTACTTAAACCACTTTCCTCCCCATCCAACACCCGTCTCTCCCTCAGCCTTACAAGCCTGTACCCTCTGAGGCTGAAAGGATTTATTTATCATCCAGAACGTTTCCATAATTTTGGAAACATATGTTTTGAAATTACATTCCAATATCTCATACTATGTTCTTTGTCTTGCATCTGTTCTGTAAAACAAACAAAACACACATAATTATATTCCAATGACTGCAAAGTCCACGTTTTCCACAAGAGTTGGTCCTTCCACAAATAGTAAGTCACACAACAAAGGCACTTACATACCCCTTCGATGTCATCTGAATCACATTCTTGTGTTAATTAGAACTAGCCATTGATCATGGTAAATTTCTACAACTGTGAAAGCCTGACTCCTTTCCAAAGTTATTTCAATTTTATAGGATAATCTCATTATTGAAAATTACCTACTGTTGAAAAACTGAAGTCTTGAGATATACTCAACCTTGCATGGAAAACAACTCCGTAATCTTTCATACTCCCAGTGTATGACTTTCATTAAATATCCTTTAAAAAATTCACTTCTCTCCCTGTAATATCCTAGTGGAAAGACAATCAGTCAGTGCACAACAACAAAGACCCCTCCTCCTATCCACTAAAATAAACAAACAAACCTGAATGAAACACACAGAAATAACGGACCAAAATATATCCCATTTTTATATAATTATTCCACAGCACACCAGCTCCTTCTTGCCTAAATCTTTCATGTCACACATTCTCTCACTTACACACACACACACACACACACCATCTAAACATAAAACTCAATCATTTTACATCTACTGTGTTTTACTAGACTGTCTGATGTCAAAATTAGATAAATTTGCATTGAAACACTCGAAAAAATGCTCAAAACCAAGACCTTCTTTTCAGCCTACCTCTTAAAAATAAAATGTCACCATTGAAATGTCTCCTCCCCTTAGGTTTCTGCCCTTTTTGCCCATGATTCTTATATGCTTAGGTAATAAAATACATTTTGGAACTGAGAAGAAGGATAAGCCTGATGCCTACAGTGGTGTGATGGTAGATATTTAACAACCAGCTTGCAGTGAAGGAAAAAACCTCCGACTTGTAGTATTCGCTAATTTCTGTGATATAAACGCCTCCACGGTGGCCAGTTTCCAGCTACCCATGTGATGTTGCTAAAGGGCTGAGCAGGGAGTAGCTTCACAATGGGCTCTTGCAAGGTGGTGCAAGCTGATTCCACCATTTCATGCCTCTACCTCCTCTTGGAGATTTAAAAATGTTCGTAGCACCTTTGACACCGATCAGTAGTTCTAGAGGTAATTCCTTTAAGATTTCATTTATTTGAGAGAGAAAGAGAGCATGCACAAGCAGAGAGGAGAGGGAGAAGCAGGCTCCCCACTGAGCAAGGAGCCCCAACAATAGGGCTCGATCCCAGGACCCTGGGATCACAACCTGAGCCAAAGGCAGACGCTTAACTGACTGAGCCCCCCAGGTGCCCCTCTGAAGGTAATTCTTATTGTCTGCTCTCAACCAGTCTGTTTCTAGGATGGTTTTCAGACCTCATTGCCAATGTCCTGGGCTAAGAAGCCCTTCATACCCATACAGGATCATACGACATAACTCACATAAAGCCTGGCCCCCATGGGACCCACTCTCAACATAAAGATACATTCAAAGAAAACACAAAGATGATTCCAGAAGCTTTGGAAAACAATATCATCATTGGGTTTTCTTAGAAAGTTTGGTGCAGGTGCTTTACCCAGATCTTCCCAATCAACCCTGTTCAGATATCTCATTCTGCCTCTAAAGTCCTAGTTACGCAAAAAGATGAAAACATACACATGTTCCTCTCTTCCACCATCTTCCTTTCTCCCCCTCATACACAGGCACAGATGTGTGTGAGCACACACAGGCACATATCCCACTTACCTTAATATAGAGCCTCCCCATTCAATTTACCACATTCATTACCTATGACTGCCTCAACAGTCACAGCGCCCTGGGAAGCATAGCTCTTCTCTTGGTCATCCTGCTTTCCTCTAATTCCAGTGGATTAATATTCTCTATTTCATTACAGTAATATGAAGGTATTTGTCAATGTGGTTCTTGTGGCATCACGATAATAATAATAATAATACAGAACATTGACTAGTTCCCACACTATAGCAGGCAGTAAGCTGAACACCTTGCACATAGAGACTCCTTTAAGTCATGGAGGCAGGACTCAAACCAGGCAAGATGGCACAAGAACTCACTGTTCTTAACCATCATACATTCTACTAGTTCATAGATCCATCTGAAGAAAAGTCACTGTGGGATCTTGGCCAAGTCACACTTGCTGTTCCTCAGTTTACTCATCTATAAAATGGGGCTAATAATAGTACCTACCGCACAGGGTTTGGAGGAGAATTCCATGAGTTAACATATGTACTGTACTTAGAAAGGAGCCTGACACATAGTAAGAGCTATTATGTTAGCTAAGTGTCAACTACTCAGTGTTAACCAGGACTAATCGGCTCCCCACAACATATAGAATCCCATGACTCTTACATGTCTTCTGTTAGAGTTCTAAGGTTGGCAAATTTTTTTCTCTAAATTGTCAGATAGTAAATACTTTGGGCTTTGCAAGCTACCTACAGTCTCTGCCACATAATCTTCTCAGGAGTCTTAAGTCTTCCAAATGTAAAAATCATTTGTAGTTTATGGACTAAAAGAGACCACAGGCTGGATGTTGGCCTATGTACATAGTTTGCTGAACCCTGCACTAGACCGAGAGACAGAGAGCCCTGTTTTAAATACCATATTTTTTTATGAAAGCAAACACGTGAACTCTGAACAGAGACCCACATATAACAATCACACATTCCCTCAGTAAAATGTTCGCTTATCACTATGTGCAAGGTGCCTTTCTGGATGCTGAAGCCCCAAAGATGGAGAAGTGCACCCTTGACCTTTGGGATGTTCATAGGTCAATGGCAAGATAAACCCAGCATAGCATGTGCTGAATTCTTTAATAAAGGAGGAAGGGATCTGGTCTTGTTAGGGCAAGGGAATTGATAAGATAAGGATCCAAAAAGAAAAGGACGCTTGAGCTATACCTTGAAGATGCAAGGAATTCACTTGGCAGACAGAGGCATAAGAGAGCAAGGAGGTATTCAGAAAATTGCAGTTTCTGAGATCAGAGAAGGTCCATGAGGTCTATGAGAGGCCATCCTGTAGGCCTCTGGTTTTCAAACTCTTTAAAACAGAAGTTTGTCTTCAGGCAAAATCTAATCTAGAGTCCTGTGTGCCAAAGGATCCTGGTTAAAGCTGGGTGGTAAGTCCTGAGGACCTCCCCCTTGCCGGCCTCCTTTACTACAGGGGGCTGGCTCAGGGCAACCTCAGAGCCTCCTGACCACACAGTTGGAAATCCACAGCTCCCAGCAACAGGCAGCAGGGCCAGGGGCCAAGGAAGTCCTACTGTAGCAACTCTACATAAATTCTTTTGAAGGCAATAAAATTCCATGTATCTATTTTTATCCCAAACAGACATCCTGTTCTGCCCCAGCACCTCTGCCTTTGCTAGTCACAGCCTGGCCCCATGCAGTTTAACACTTCATCACATGGCATCTTGTGTGGTTATCCTATTGCTTTTTGAGCATCTAGATGAACTGGCCTAAGGGCAAGAAGTGCAACTTGCTTCTCTTGTCTCCCCCTCAGCAAGCCGCATGAGGCAAGGAGGTACTGCTGAAGGGAAGGTCTCTTGCAACCCTAAGATTCTAAGACTACTGTGCACAGGAGGACAGTGTTTGCAAAGAGAATAAGAGCAGTAACATGAGGAAACATCTTCCAAGGCAGTCATTAAGTTAGTGCAAGTGGAGTATCTCATGGGGAGGTATTTGTGTGACTCTGGACTAAAGATTGGTTTGATCAGATACCTCAGTTTCCAAAACAGCATTGCCTTGGGTCCTTACACAACCCCTCTCCCCTTACATTTTTGTAATTCCCTTTCATCTGCATTCCCCAGCCCAATTTCCCTCCCTGCAATAGATAACCATGTTACTGTGTTTATATGTATGTGTTCTTTGTCGTCTGGTGTGCATATATTTTAATATATAGAAATGGTATGTTCTCATGGTTTAGGTATCATCCCATCCCTTTCTTTTTCACCCAGCATATTTTTAAGATCTATCCATATGGTCAAGCATGCAACTGTCCATTCCTCCTGAAGGATGCATACTGTTGCAAAATCTCTACCCACTATATGTTACATCTCTGGCCCCCTAGGATGGACAACTAAAATGCTTCTGACTCCCCCTCCCACAAACAGTGCTGCCATGACATCCACATACATGCTCCTTACAAATCTCCTTATATGCCCAGGAGCAGGCAAGTAAGTCCTCTGGGTGAGTGTAAGTACTGCAGGGGGACTGCCCAGCAATGAAGCTGTACCAATCCACTCTCACACCAGCCAGGCCAGAGGTTTCTGCAGCTCAACCAACACTGAGCAAGATTCAGTGTTATGGCTAGAAATGTGTCCCCCAAAAATGATACATGGAAGTCCTAACCTCTAGCAGCTCAGAATGTGACCATGTGTGGAAACAAGATCTTTGCAGCTGCAATTAGTTAAGATGTGATCATTATGATGGGCCTTAATCCAATACAACTGGTGCCCTTACATAAAGAGAAAATCCAGACAAAGGGGCAGACACTCACAGAGGGAAGACAGTGTGAAGACAAAGGGGAGAACACCATGTGCCAAGAAGAAGGCAGGTATTGGAGAAATGCATCTACAAACCAATGATGGCCAGCAAACTACCAGAAGCCAGGAAAAGGGGATCCAAAAGATTCTTCCACACTCTCAAAAGGAACCAACCCTACCAATACCTTGATTTTGACCTTCCAGCTTCCAGGACTGTAAGACAATATATTCCTGTCAGTTAAGCTACCTAGTTTTTGGTATTTTGCTACAGCAGTCCTAGGACACTAACACACTCAGCTTTTCAAGTTTTGGCAGTACGGTGGAAATAACATAGCATTTTGTTATTTCTATTTTTTTTTTCTCTAATCACTAGTGACTTTGAACATTTTCTTCATATGTTTTTTAGTCATACAGATTTCCTTGTAAACGGCCCGTGCCTATCCTTTTGCCCACTTTTTCATAGAGATTCCTATCTTTTTTCTTGTTGATTTATAACAGCTCCTTGTAAATTCCCAATATTGGTCCTTCGGAGTTTGATAGTTTACAAACCTTCTCTCCAACTATCATCTGTTTGTTAACTTTATTCTCACTGGATAACTGCTAATTCCTAACAGGGCAGAATTACTTAATTTCTATCGAATCAAATTGACCAATTTTTCAATTATGATTTGTGCCACTGGGGTTTCACTTAATAAATTCTTCCCTCCTCCTATGTTACCGAGACATTCTCCTACATAATGTTCTACAAACTGCATTGTATCACCTTTAACATGCAGAGTCCACAATCTGCCTATGATATGAACCAGAGGGCTGTTTAAAAAACCAGTGAGTGGCACTCCAAAATGTAGTGGCTTTAAACAAAAACAAACCTCTGTTTTGCTCACATACCTGCACTGTAGGTAGGGATCAGCAAGGATGGTTCATCTTTGCTCCATGGAGTGTCAGCTGAGATGGCCTTCCTGAGGCTGCAGGCAGTATGCTCAGCACGGCTCCCTTAGGGCTGGTGAGTCAGTGATGGCTGTCAGTTGGAAGTTGGGCTAAGGCTGAGGGCTGGGACCACAGCTCCTTTCCGCTTGCACCTTGCTTGTTGTTCTCTGTCTGAGCTTCCTCACATTCTGATGGCTGAGTTCTAAGAAAAGAAAAGGAAAAAAAAAAAAAAGCCATGATTGTACTACTTTATATAACCTAGCTTCAGAAATCACTTAACAATAAATAAATAAATCCCTTAACATTACCTCCATGGTAGTCTAAACCTGCCCAGAATGAAGGGGAAGGAACATCATACACCAGAACTCTCAGTGGGGAAGTGTCAAAGTCACATTGTAAAAAAGCACAGGTGGGAAGGCAACAAATGTTGCAATCGTCTTTGGGAATAGAATCTGCCATAGGATCCGACTGTATAAGAAGGTCATTTTTATCATTTCTTAAATTCTTTCATACATACTGTCTGCTGCTGAGTTCTGCAATCTGCTACACTGTTCAATTTGTCTGAGGTTTTTTTTGCCACAATAAGTTTAGTAACGTGTTCCTGTCTGATAAGGTGAGTTCCCTCCCTTCATTCTCCTTTTTCAAACTTGTGAGTTATTCATGAACCTTTCTTTTTCCATATAACTTTTTAAGTACAACTATCAAACACTTAAAAATAATCTTACTGGAATTTTGTTGGGTGTGCCTTGACTGTATAAATTAATTTGGGAATAATAAACACAATTTTATATTGTCATCCCACTTAAATACATAGAAATCACTGTGACTATTTATTCAGGCTTCCTTTTATAGCTTTTAAAATTTTTAATATTTCTTCTATACAGGAATGTCTTATTTGGCTTTTTGTTAATCCCCAAATGTTTCATAGTTTTGGTTGCTGCCATGAATATTAGTCTTTTTAAAATTTGTTTTCTAATCTATTTTTGTTTCTGTTGAGAAATTCTGTTGATACCCATAAGCTAATCTTAAATATGGCAACACCTTGCTTAATTCTAATAGTTAAATCTGTTGCTTTTGCTTTCTACACAATCACATTATCTGCAAATAATTGCAGTTTCATTTCTTCCCCTATAATTCACACCTTTTTTTTTTTTTTTCTTTGTTTGTTGCCTTGGGTAGGAAGTCCCGTTATGTGCTAATGCTACTGAATGATAATGGAGATCCTTTTCTTATTTCTGATCTTAAATAGACTATTTATTTCTCCACTAATTATAATTTGTGTTTTTAGTTTTCATTCCAAATAGGTATTGAGCTCTATTAAAAGCTTTTCGGGGGGCACCCAGGTAGCTTAGTTGTTGGGCATCTGCCTTCGGCTCAAGTCCTGATCCCAGGGTCCTGGGATCTAGCCCCATGTCAGGCTCCTGGCTCTGTGGGAAGCCTGCTTCTCCTCCTCCCACTCCCCCTGCTTGTGTTCCCTCTCTTGCTGTGTCTCTGTCAAATAAATAAATAAAGTGTTCAAAAAAAAAAAAAGCTTTTCTGAATCTACTGAGATAATTATGTGATTTTTTCCATCCTTTAGTCTATAAATTGTATTACAATATTGAATTATCCTTTTATTTCTAAATAAATCTCCCAAATGATAATATAGTCATATTTTTAACCACAAAAATTTAATAAGCTACTATAATATTTTATTTAAAATTTTTATATCTGTGATCATAAGGAAAAGAGGTCAGGAATTTTCTTGTTTCTCTATGTCCTTATCTAATTTTGGGATAAAGATTATATTCAGCTCAAAAATAAGAGAAGCAATTTACAATTGCACCCCAAACCATAAGATACCTAGGAATAAACCTAACCAAAGAGGCTAAGAATCTATACTCAGAAAACTATAAAGTACTCATGAAAGAAATTGAGGAAGACACAAAGAAATGGAAAAATATTCCATGCTCCTGGATTGGAAGAATAAATATTGTGAAAATGTCTATGCTACCTAAAGCAATCTACACATTTAATGCAATTCCTATCAAAGTACCATCCATCTTTTTCAAAGAAATGGAACAAATAATTTTAAAATTTATATGGAACCAGAAAAGACCTCGAATAGCCAAAGGGATATTGAAAAAGAAAGCCAAAGTTGGTGGCATCACAATTCCGGACTTCAAGCTCTAAGACAGCATGGTACTGGCACAAAAACAGACACATAGATCAATGGAACAGAATAGAGAGCCCAGAAATAGACCCTCAACTCTATGGTCAACTAATCTTTGACAAAGCAGGAAAGAATGTCCAATGGAAAAAAGACAGCCTCTTTAATAAATGGTGTTGGGAAAATTGGACAGCCACGTGCAGAAAAATGAAATTGGACCATTTCCTTACACCACATACAAAAATAAACTCAAAATGGTTGAAGGACCTCAATGTGAGAAAGGAATCCATCAAAATCCTTGAGGAGAACACAGGCAGCAACCTCTTCGACCTCAGCCGCAGCAACATCTTCCTAGGAACATCGCCAAAGGCAAGGGAAGCAAAGGCAAAAATGAACTGTTGGGATTTCATCAAGATCAAAAGCTTTTGCACAGCAAAGGAAACAGTTAACAAAATCAAAAGACAACTGACAGAATGGGAGAAGATATTTGCAAACGACATATCAAATAAAGGACTAGTATCCGAAATCTATAAAGAACTTAACAAACTCAACACCCAAAGAACAAAGAATCCAATCAAGAAATGGGCAGAGGACATGAACAGACGTTTCTGCAAAGAAGACATCCAGATGGCCAACAGACACATGAAAAAGTGCTCCATATCACTTGGCATCAGGGAAATACAAATCAAAACCACAATGAGATATCACCTCACACCAGTCAGAATGGCTAAAATCAACAAGTCAGGAAATGACAGATGCTGGCGAGGATGCGGAGAAAGGGGAACCCTCCTACACTGTTGGTGGGAATGCAAGCTGGTGCAACCACTCTGGAAAACAGCATGGAGGTTCCTCAAAATGTTGAAAATAGAACTGCCCTATGACCCAGCAATTGCACTACTAGGTATTTACCCTAAAGATACAAACGTAGTAATCCAAAGGGGCACGTGCACCCGAATGTTTATAGCAGCAATGTCCACAATAGCCAAACTATGGAAAGAACCTAGATGTCCATCAACAGATGAATGGATCAAGAAGATGTGGTATATATACACAATGGAATACTATGCAGCCATCAAAAGAAACGAAATCTTGCCATTTGCGACAACATGGATGGAACTAGAGCGTATCATGCTTAGCGAAATAAGTCAAGTGGAGAAAGACAACTATCATATGATCTCCCTGATATGAGGAAGTAGTGATGCAACATGGGGGCTTAAGTGGGTAGGAGAAGAATCCATGAAACAAGATGGGATAGGGAGGGAGACAAACCATAAGTGACTCTTAATCTCACGAAACAAACTGTGGGTTGCTGGGGGGAGGGGGGTTGGGAGAAGGGGGGTAGGGTTATGGACATTGGGGAGGGTATGTGCTTTTGGGTAAATTGGAAGGGGTGGTGAACCATGAGAGACTATGGACTCTGAAAAACAATCTAAGGGGTTTGAAGTGGCGGAGGGGTGGGAGGTTGGGGTACCAGGTGGTGGGTATTATAGAGGGCACGGCTTGCACTGGGTGTGGCGAAAAAATAATGAATACTGTTTCTCTGAAAATAAATAAATTGGAAAAAGAAAAAAAAATAAGAGAAGCAGCTTGACTGTTTTTCTCTTTTCTATTTTGAGGTTGCTAGAATTGAACTATGAAACTGTCTGGGCCAGATGCCTTTTTAGAGAGGAGCTCTTTGAGAGCTATTTCAATTTTTGGTGCTTCTTTGTTTATTAGAGTTTTCTATGTATTCTTTCACCAACATAGACATTTAATAGTGTTTTCTAAATGTTCTTGTTTCATATAGGGTTTACAAATTTAGTAGGGTAAAGTTATTCATAGTTTACTTCTCTTATTTTTGTAACTCTATATCTACAGCTGTTTCTGTTGAAAAAAATCTGTATTTTTTAATTAAATCTTTTCTCATTGTTAGTCTTTACTAAGTTATATATTCGTTAATTATTTAATAGTAATAAGATGGTTTCTGCTATTGATACTTCCAAAAATAAAAACAATCTTTTGGCTGCCAAGTGTTCTCCAGACTTTACCCAGCTCCCCCTCCTGGGACTACCACTCAGGTATCTTTGATGCAAAAGAGAAGTCAGGAGCCTGAGCCTATGTCCCTCTGGGGATGCGAGCATGCCTTCTGGGGCTACCAATCCACAGGCTATAGGGCATTCTTCTCCTCCATCTCCTAGCAAGCAGTGCCACTTAGTAAACAATTACTGACTGCCTACTGCATGCCTGCCTTGTACAAAGCAACAGAGATCATAATCTTTGCCTCAAGCGAATATATGGTCAGTGGGGAGAGCAGAGCAAACACCCAGGAATGCACATGAAAGGAGAAGGAGCTCTGAGCAGGAATCTGGAACACCCCAGCTTCAGCACTGAGCCAGTCTGAAGGTATGGGGGAGAGCAGAGGGAGTGAGAGCAATGCAGAGGTCCTGGCCAGAAATCTGAAGCTGTACTTCACTCTGCTGTTTCCCTGCAGACTAAAGATCTGCACCAGGAAAAGAAGAGGGAGGAGAAAGGGCAAGTAAAGAGATGGGAAGAACAGGATGAGAAGCAAAGAAAAACAATGAACACTAGTGAAGTCAAGGCTATTAATACAGGATGTGTCTAATGATGACAGCTAATGTGTGTGTCCTTTTTCACACAGTACTTATACAGGAACTACCTCACCGACTCCCCCACAGCCCAGCTTCACAGCTGTGGAGACTGGTGTCTCCATAGACTGTGAATTTCCTCGTCTTATGTAATGGGCAATTGACAGAAGTAGGACCTCCAAGGCCTGGCCTTCTGAGTCCAATATCACCCTCTTTCCCTAAACCATGTGGCCTCCAAAGACCCTAAGTTATAGGATAGACAAAGGGAAAACAGACTTCCAGATGTTCTTCCCACCTCTGCAAGCCCTCATCTCTCCTGCCACACTCACCTCCTCCCAACCTCTGCCCCAAACACAGGAAACTGCAGATCAGTGGACAGTCCCCTTATTTGCTTCCTAAAGAACATGCTATCTTTTACTTGCCAAGAACCTCAGGAGGGTCTCCATGCTGTCAAATATCCTGTTCTAGGAATCCAAGGGTCAAACCGGTAAGAGAGGAGGCTTACACCATCCCCAGCCTCCCCTGAACATCATTACCTGTAGGTGCAGGTCTAAGTGCTCTTTTGGATACAAGGGAACTCTCAAGGGTCTCATGATGATATCTGGGACATGATGCATCTGGCAAAGTAATAATAATAGCAATGATGATAGCAGCTAACACTTCCTGGGTCTTGTTAGTCACTGCCATTATGATAAGAGTTTTTAATGGCTTTGAATCTTGTTTAACCTTCATGACTACCTACTGGAGTAGGTTCTAGTCTTCCATGACAAATTGAGGCTTAGGGAGGTAAATGATCATATCCAGTGTTACACATTCAACAGGGGACAGAACAAGGACACAGATCAGGTATGCCCAACTCCTGAGGCTAAACTCTTAACCACTACATATACCTCCTCTTTGCTTTAGCAATACTGAGGGGAAATACAAACCCTAAATGACCGATACAATTAATGCCTGCCAACACCCGGAATGGTGAGGGAAAGCTCCAAAGAAAAGAAAGCCTGATGCTGTTCTGCAAGAAAGTAAAGGACAGATGAAGAGCTTGGATCACATATAGAATTACTGGGAGCAGATGTGGGAACAAGTCTCATGGGGTATATAAAATAAAGGGGGAGATTGAGGCAGCATCACTGGGGACATGGAAATCACCATCATCAATGGCTGGTCCTTCAGACTAACTAATTTAGTACTAGGTGAATGACGAGGCGGCAAAGGAAAACAGAGAAAAGAAGAGATCACAGTCACCAGAGGTACTTGCATAAGTACACAGACCACGAGAGGGGCTCCAGGATGGCTCAGTTGGTTGAGCATCTGACTCTTGATTTCGGCTCAAGGCGGGATCTCAGGATCTCAGGATCTCAGGATCAAGCCCCAGCGTCAGGGTCCACACTCAGTGCAGAGTCCACTTAGGATTGTCTCTCCCTCTCCCTCTGCCCCTCCCCCTGCTCACTCTCTAAAGAAAATTAATTAACTAATTAATTAAATTTAAAAATTAGGGAAAAAATAAAAAGAAAGAAAGGCCATGAGAAATTTGTCCTATCATCTGATTATTCAGTCCTCGGGTATCTAGGACAAAGTTTCCATCCCCAGAGTAGCTTTCTCTAAATATTCCCAGTCATCTCCCTCAGAACTGAGTCATGTGTATGGGACTCAGGTAGGAACAGCTCTCTCCATGTAAATAAAGGAAAAAAGGATTAGAAAAAAATGAATCAGTGGTTGTTGTGGTGGCCACGGGTGTTTACAGACAGTTGGAGATCTCACTATGGCACTGAATCCTCTCTGTCTGATGGTAAAGGACCCATCCCCCCAAGTTTTCAGTTGTCTCCCATTCCAGCCACATCTAGGTACCACAACCAGCATGGTCAGCTGCCTACAGTCTGTTCAATGTGTCTACTGGGAACCACCAAACCTGTAAGCCAGGGGACTTCATGTTGGGCTAGGCAGGAGCTCTGCCTGCCTCAGGTCTAGCAGTGGAAATGCGTTTGCATAACTCTTCTCAAGGCACACCAGCATGTTCACATTGCCAACAGAACCCACACAGCCTGTGTCTTCCACACTATCGCCACAGTATCCAAATCTTCCTCGGGGAACTGCAACCTCTGAGAAATGAGTATTAGAAAGAGAACCTGCCTCCCAAATGCTAAAAATCATTATTGATCAGGGAGAAGGATGCACACTTGGACAAATTCTACTAGGATTTTCTAGTGTGCCATTATTTAGGAGTGCCGCTTTAACTGTTTGGTCCTAAGCTATATATATATATATATATATATATATATATATATATATATATATAGTTATTTTACCATTTCAACTATATAAGATGGCAACCACAAAATTGAAATTCTGTCGTTCAAAGAGTTTTATATACTCCTCTAACTAAAAACAGCTTCACAATAAAAAGATCCAGTTTTACAAGTGGGCCCAACCCAAAATAGTAACTATGGCCTTAAGGGCTATTATCCCATTGCTGTAGGAAGGATTTAGGGCATATAAATGCCCATTAACATAACTAAGCATAATAATCTGATTTATAAAGTATCCCTTGCCAGGGCTCTTGTAGCACCCTACAATTATACTACCCCAATTAAAACATCCTGCAAGCCTAATAGACTTGCCCTGAAAGAAACCGCCCTGTAAAAGCATGACCCACCCCACCAAAAAATCCTGACGGAGGGGGTTCTACAGCAAGGTGGTGGCAGCAAAAGGGGTTTTCAGATGGAAGGAGAGCATTTTAAGTATCTAATTCCCACGCTCAACGCCTGCCAAAGTACACAGGGGTGAATAACAACTCCAAACCAAAGAAGCATTAACAAGGTGGGTTGTCCGGGTGTCCATCTCAGCCTTTCCTAGGAGATTTGGCGTGGGCTTGTTGAAATGAACACGTCTGGGTACGGGATCCAAATGACATTTTCTAGTGAGAAGCAGGAGGAACCCTTCTGTTCCAGAGACCTATTTGGGGCATGGAGTTTGGAAACCCTCTCTCACATTTAGCCCACCTCAACCCCAAGTTACTCAGCACAATTTGCAGGGTCTCAGCTGTGTGTGTGTGTGTGTGTGTGTGTGTGTGTGTGTGTTGCAAGGGGGTGGGGGCTTCTCATCCATCTTACCTGCTATTAGACAATTGTATCATAGCAAAATGAAAAGACACCTCTCAAAATTTACCGTCTATTTCTAGATGTCAGTAGACAATTGAAATTTCCTAAGAATTTGCTAGAGTAAGTATCTCCAAAGTCAGATCAGTGCAGACTTTAGTGAAGAGTGAAGACAGCCCCTGAGCATACTAGTGGGGGAAGCATGTAGCAAAAGAGAGAAAAAGATGGGTTCACAGAGAGCCAGGGGCCACAAGTGCTGTGTTCCACGACACGCCTCATCCCATCAACAAAGCCAAGTTTCTACTAATGTTAACATTTGAAGTGCTGGTGAGGACTCAGCTAGGAAAGGTACTCTTGTAGAGGGTAGGTTGTTTGGGCTTCCTTGAAAAGTGATCGTTCAATAGCTATCAAGAACCTTTAAAATGCCTCGATCCTTTGATCTGCTTCTGGTAATGTATTCTAAAGACATCAGCAAAATGTGATCTAAGAGGAAAGCACAACAATGTCCACTGCAGCATTACTGACTCTAGAAAGAGATGAGAAATGATCCGAGAGTTCAGCAAGAAGGGAACAATCACATAAGCTCTGGTAAATCTATAGACAAAGTATTACATTGCCTTTAAAAATGATGTTTATTTCTCCTGAAAAACACAAAATAAGATTTGAGTAAAAGGAAACGAAAACTGTCCTCTTGGATAGAAAGTGCTAGTAGTGTAAAGATGTCAACTTTGTCTATCTTATTCTACAAATTCAATGTCATCCCAATCGAATTTGCAAAAAGAATTTTGTTTCTCATTTTACTGGGAGGGATCTGACAAAATGACTTCGTTCATGGTCATCTGGAAAAATAGTCTGTGTGAAAATAGCCAAAAAGTTTGTTTTCAAAGGAAGAGTAGTATAGGTACTCTAGACTTCTCTGTTATAAAAAATACATTGTAAAAGCTATAATAATTAAAACAATATGGCTCAAAAACAGGACTAGACAGACCAATGGAACAGACTAGGAAATTCAGAGAGGGCCAAAGTATACATAAGAATCTAGTATAACATAAAGAGACATTCCAAATCAGATGGGAAAAGATAGATTATTCAACAAATGGTATAAAGCAACTAGCTCAATGTTTGGGAAAAAATTTACATTAGACCCATACATTACAACTTTTTACAATAACATGATTTTAACGTGAAAATAAAAAGGCCTTTAAAAAAATTGCTAATAAGGAAGATTGGTGTGCTCTCTAAATTATCTTGGAATAATTTAGACTTCTTAACATGAACTAAAATAACTGAAGAAAAACTAATAAATTTCATTGCATAAACATTTTAAGTGAAATAAGTAAAATCACTATAATCAAGGTGAATGTATGCAATTTCTTCTACTACTTATGGCAAACAACTACTTTCCTTATTGTCTGAGGACATAGAACATATTGATATGAAACTTACCAGCAACATATCAGAAAATATGCAAAGTTCACAAACAGAATTTTTATAGAATAAGAAAAAAATGTGTGGCTAAATGTACGGCCTCAATAATAATGAGTTTCCTGTTTGCTTGCTTGTTTGTTTGGTTTAGACCTCATTATTGATAAGAGAACGAGAAACTTATGTGTATGTAGCTAGTGAGATATAAATGGATAACCAATCATTTTAAGAAGGCAATTATTCTATATCCTTCAACATTTTACATGTGAGCCTTCCCCTTAACCCAGAATGTCCACTTCCAGGAATTAATCCTACACAAACACTCACACTCGTGCACAGAAATATACGTGCACAGAGGTTGGATACAGCATTGTTTATAATAGCAAGAAAATGGAAGCCACATAAATAGCTATCACTAAGAGTGTGGCTAAAGATGAGTTTTCCGTGAGATGGAATACCTTGTAGCAGTTTAAAAGAATAAGGTGGATTTTAACCCCATAATATAAAAGATGTCTAAGACATAGTAAGTCCAAAAATCATGTTGAAAAAGGGTATGAATAATATGAAACATGTTTTATATGCCTCTGAATGTAAAACTGATGTCTGGAAGAAGACCTAAGAAGTTGTTTGAAAGGGGTTACAGGAAGTGAGGGGATGAGGCAGACGCAGGGTAAAAGGATGTTTACTTCCCATTCCACATCTTTCTATATACCTTTCAAGGGTTTTTTGATAATGAAACACTTGATAACCCTTAGATATTACTATTTTAGTCACAAAATAACAGATAGTGAAGTTTTAAAAATTAAAATTTAAGCATATTAACATTTGTCAAGACTCATTTAAAGATTCAGAGAAGTAATTATAATGTAGCATAGAAGGAAAAACCAGATTACATAATTATGTAGAGAGGATACTCTTCACTATGTTAAAATCTATATCTATATACGCACATAGAAAAAAAGGCTGTCAGGAAACACATGGAGCAGTAGTGGTAGTTAACTCTAGTTATGAAGTTATGACCTATTTTTACTTGATTCTTTGTGCTTTTTTATTTTTCAAATGTTCCAAAATTAATATTATAGATATAACCAGAAAAAATATATAATGATCGATTCAGAATTTGCTCATTATTATGTATCTTACACTGGACCAGGAATCAAGAGGAGAGGAAATGTGGAACACTATCCTTTCCCTCAAACAATTTAGTTTCCCAGATGAGTCTGTACATAGAGTTAAAAACCATTAGTTTATATGACTCTACAAATATGCAGTCACATGAAGTGTACAGCATAGTGACTATAGTTAATAATACTGTATTGCATATTTGAAAATTGATAAAGGAGTAGATTGTAAAAGTTCTTATCACAAGAAAAAAGATTTCATAACTATGTATGGGGATGGATGTTATTTACGCTTATTGTAGTGATCATTTTGCAATATATCTAAATATCAAATCATTAGGTTGTATACCTGAAACTAATGTAATGTTATATGTCAATTATACCTCAGTAAAAATAAAATAAACATTAGAGGTCAAGATAGAATGACAAAGAGCCGGGTGCTCAACTGAATCTTCTCAAGTGTATAAAAAAGACAAAATGAGCAACAGAGCAACAGAGAAGATGCTAGCCTCACACACTAGCACCTCCCTACTAGGCAACAAGGGGAATGGCCCTCGGAAAGAACATGAGAATTCTTTGCCACTGACCAAGTCAGAACTATGCATACACATGCTTGATTCCAGGTATCAGGAAGTCTACTTCCTCAAATGCAGCAATATCTGAAATTTTACCATAAAAGTTTATCCCCTTATTTCATATTGTCTATCCCTCTTGAGAAGGAATGGGCTGGGAAGGCCAACACTTGACACTCAGAGGACACTTTTCCTGTCTCTCTGTGCCAGGGACAGACATCACTAATCAATTTCAGCACTCCTCCCTGCAACATAATCTCCAAATCCTCAGCGCAGCACCCCAAGCAGCTACCACCAACTGGGCAAAGCTGGGATGCAAGTGGAAAACTATTTGCCATTTCTTACTAAATTGGGAGTAACAGACCTGCATTTGAGTAAGAGCTGAGAATTTTTCAAAGTTCTGTCACATCCAATATCTCATTACAGCAGAAGTTATTTTCTTCTTTACATCAAAATGGAGGACATAAAAGTTGCCAGGAACGGTTCATAGACATGCCACAGGGGCCTGGGTGGCTCAGTGGGTTAAGGCCTCTGCCATCGGGCTCTCTGCTCGGCAGGGAGACTGCCGAGAGGAACTCTCTCTCTCTGCCTGCCTCTCTGTCTGCTTGTGATCTCTGGCTGTCAAATAAATAAATAAAAATCTTAAATTAAAAAAAAAAAAGCATGTCCCAGATTATAATGTGGAACCAAGTCCTCATGCCAAATGCACTGCTCTTTTCCGATGCAGAAAAAAAGAGTTGACCTGATGCCAGTTTGGGGCGGGGGCAGAGAGTTTGAGGACCCTTGGGAAGCACTGTGAATAGGAAAGGGCATGACCAAAACGAAGCAAGATATCAGAACCCAGAGGCTGTGGACATAAGGGACACCTTAATTTTGCCAAAAGCCGGCTCCTTACCCTGAAGGAACTGGTAGATACAAGTTCCCAACCGTGACTAGTATCTGACCAGAAGTCTATCAGGAATCCCATAGGGGAAAGCAAAGTGGTCCACCACACCAAGACCCGAGAGAGACAGGGCTGCAGGGATGAGTCCTCGTGCCTCAGGCTGACAGAAAGATTTGGGCTGTTCTGCCTCATCTGTGCCAATACCCTTGCAGCTCCCGTTCTACTCTTCAGGCTCTGAAGGACCATAGCCAGCCTAATAATGGGTACTCCCAAGGTCTCCTCCAAGTTCTAAACACCCAGGGGAAAAACCACAATCGAACAACCATTTCTCTTTTGGTGCTTCAAACTAGACTCTCAGATCCCCTGGGCTGCTCCACGATCGGAAGTTCTCATCTGGCTCCATCTGGGGGCATGCTAAGGTTAACTGCCATAAACAAGGGCTTCCCCTCACAGTGAGTATGATTGTGCGTGAGTGTGTGTGTGGTATGTGTGTGTGTTTTCAAGAACACCCATTACCTTTCCTCTGATCCGATCCAGTCTGATCCAATACTGAACATGCAACAGTCCTAAAAGTGTTTTAAAACACCAGAATTAGATAGTGTGCTGAATTTGAGGTTAACATACAGATTCTTGACTTTAAAAGGCTAGATTTTCACAACAAACATGCGTTGCTATGGAGATGGCATAAGCCTATGTAAACTTCAGGCATTCATATTCATAGAAACTCCTGAAGCAAGACCAAATGTTGGCCCTAACATTCCCATTCTTGCCAACTTCCAAATAGTGCACAAATTATGCCAAAAATAAATGGGGGTGACTAATACAAGCTTAGAACTTTTTATAAAAAATTTTACCTTGAGGGCAACATTTGTTGATATAGGAGCTGGGTGTGTAAAGCATACTTCCCCCCTCCATAAATCCATCTGTTTTATTTACACTTCCTAAAAGACCTGTGTGCACATTTTTCCCATAAATTGTACAACTGCTAGTAATCACGTATCATTTCAATCTGTGCCCTAGTTCTATTTTAACACTGCGTCTCTTCCTTTTTGTTTGTGTTCCATTAAGCACATACTAGAGGCAAAGCAGTCAGGACTTAACTCCTCTGGTCCCAAGTACACACTCCAGGGCTGCAGAACTATCAATGAGCTTTTGCATAGGTGACACCTCCAAGGTCTGCAAGCCTTGGGTAAATCCTATTACAAGCGCAGGGATGTCAAATTGGTTTTTGCTATTGACCTTCTTTCTCGTGACCCCTTCCCCACCCCTCCAGGCCCCAATCCTAAATCCCTCATTTCTCCCGCACAGAGGTCAACCTGTAAGACAACTGTGCTCTGCCCTGAATCCACTCTATCCTGGACTGGAAACTCACTGCTAATTACTGTAGTCACACTTCTTAATTCAACAAGCGCCAGACGGCTGCCTGCCATCTCCCCAGTGGGATGGGTCACCAGCTATCTCACGCAGGTCACTAAGCCGGCATTTATTTCCTGATAGGAGATGGCGTTACAAGGTAGCTGTTCCAACATGAATGGTAATCAACAATAATTAAAAGTGATACACCCATTCTGACTCATATGATAGTGTTAAAGAATTTTTTTTTTTTTTTAAAGGGTGGTGGAAGCAGGAGAGAGAAAAAACTGCTTAGCCAAGACAGATAAGTTTTTTCATCTCAACTTAGAATTTCTGGGAAATTAATATATGCCTTTGTCTTCTTTTTTTTTTTTTTTTTAAGTAGGCTCCACACCCAACATGAAGCTTGAACTCATGACCCCAAGATCAAGAGTCGCATGCTCTACCAACTGAGCCAGGCTGGTGCCCTGTCTTTGTCTTTTAATATGAAAAACTGCGAATTTGAATTTTCCTTAAAGGAAGAAAATATTTACTCTCAAAGCCTGAGTCTTTTCACCTCAGTGTCCAGAGAGAGCAATAAATCGGGGACCAGGCAAAATCTCCCCTCTGCTCATCGAGGCCAACATGACACCTCCATGGCTAAGGCCAACTTTCAATCCCAGAAACAGAAATTCAACTACAACCATCCCTTTGTCTTCCAGGAGTGATTTAACCTGCGCTACATAAATTGACTGTTTCCCACCTAGATTCTCAGCCCTAATCTGGAATCTTCCTCTCTAGACCACTAGCAGCCCCAGCCTGACAGTACTAACTACCAAGCATTGCTAGGTAATCAGATGCTCCACATCCCACTCTGGTGGACACAAGGGCTGTGTGCCGCCAGATCAAGACTCAGTGAAGCTTGATTTTAACCATAATTGGGATTATCCCTCATCTATATCCTTTTCACTCCCACCACCAATCATCTGTACCACTCTCATCTTAAATCAGGTTCCCCACAATCAGACCTTGAGACCATGACTCACTTGCCAGGAACATACCAATGAAGGGTTCCCCGGAGAAGGAGGTAGGGGAAGCAGGAGGAGACCAGCGAAAGACCTGAGCAGGGGAGTGACCCCAAGTCTCAGCCTCAGCCTGATTCATGGAGTATTCTAGAGCACAAACTGTCTCACACCCAGGCAAGGGTGTTGGGTCTTCTTATTCCCACACAGTCAGTCACTTGCTGCCAACCTCAGAGTGGACGTCAACCCCCAGGCACTCTGGTTCTTTATGCAGGGATTAGTGTGATTCCAGTGGCCCAAGGACATCTTGTGAAGACCACTGGTGTCAGCCTGGAAGCAAGTAAGGCTGGGCTGCGGGCACTCAAAGAGATCTCAGGGGGCACCAGCAGCATTCACTACACCCCAGGGAAGTGAACACTGGTCCTATTTTAACATTAATCTCTTAAAACAATTCTGAATAGGAAAATCTTAGAGATCCAGGTATGAATTGGGGTAGAGAAAAACAATCACATCATTGATTGTACCTACAGGCACACACCAAAATGTAAAACCTACTTGCACGATGTCATACCTGGGCCAGGAAATAAGAATGTGAGACCTGGACTCCTATGTACTAGAACGCTGTAGGGACAAAGTGCCGTTTTATTGGCCTTCCTGCATGACCGCCATCCGAGCATGATTATCCAATTCCCCCAGCATGGCAAACTTTTCAACAGCTATCTCTCACGCCCTAGACATGTCCCTGCCCTTTGACTACCCCACTACATCACATCTTACCTACTTGGGCCATTTCAGGGAAGACAGAGAAATGGAAGGAAAGAATTGCAAAGAAGCCCCCATGTTCCCCACATATGCTTCAGAGCACTGAGCCAGCTCTTACTGATTTATAGTGCCTGAAAAGATCTGTCGGACTGTGAAGAGAGTGCTGATGCCTCCTCCTGGCACAGGATGAGGAAGTGAGGACACATCCGTGCAGGAGAGACTGCCTTGGGACCTTATCTGCTCCTGAGAGCACATCTTCCTTCCCAATGCCTGTACTCTTTATTTCACATAAATTGTATTCCCAAAAGAAAAAAGGAAGTAATGGGTTTTAGAATGTTTACAACAGAGGCTCCTGAGGGGATCAGTGGTTTAAGCCTCTGCCTTCGGCTGGGCTCGTGAACCCTCGGGTCCTGGGATGGAGCCCCGCATGGGGCTCTCTACTCAGCGGAGAGCCTGCTTCCCTTCCTCTCTCTCTGCCTGCCTCTCTGCCTACTTGTGGTCTCTGTTTGTCGAATAAATAAATAAAAACTTAAGAAAAAATGTTTACAATGTTCTGTGTGAAGTTTGGAATTGGAAGGTGTATAAAAGGAATGGGGCATATCGTTTGTCCTAAAGAAATGAACAGTTTCAAGAAGGAACCATTATAGTCAGCAAGCAATGCTTAAGGCATACATAATAAACTGGTAAGAGAAAAATAAATTCATAAGGGTCAACATACATGGAATTTCAGATAATCAAGAGCCTACTCATGTGGTGGGTATAAATAGGTCTCTGGGTATTCATGAAGCAAAGACAAGACTATTCAAGAAGTATGGGAGAAAGCAGGATTTCAGCCAATCCCTGGACGGTGAGTTGAATTTGGATGGGAAAGACAAGGGAGAAAGGAATTTTCACTCAAATGGGAAGAACAAGAGAAAAGAAGTCACATTCTGGAAACGCTCAGCAAAACCCTTGAAGGTTCTGAAGATAATTTTTCCTATGCCTCACCCAGTAACAGCCATGTTTCCTTGGCCTGCCCACATCCCCAGATAACTGCCAGGAGAGGCCCTTCACAGCTGGGGCTGCTCTCAAAAAACAGTAGTGTTCACCCTGCCTGCTGTCTGATAGGACATAAGATGGGATCTCAGTGACCCCCACCCAGGGTTTTCCTGTGCTGCCCCACCAAGCCCCAGGAACTCCAGCCAACACATGACCTCTGGCTAATACTCCACCATGTACAAGCCTCCTTCAAGAAAATGATGAAAACAGCCAGCAATGAGGGAAAGGCAGCAGGACCTTCCCCCTTCCACCTGAGAACAGTGGAAACAGCTACCTTCCTCTAAGACAACAAATCACCACCAGAAAGCTCTTGCCTGCTTCATGATTTATTTTCCAGCAACGGCCCCGTATTTAATGAAATCTGACCAACAGTCAGAATCCTAATCAGATCCAGGACCAAAGGCCTCAAGCCCTCTCTCCAGACTTTACCCCACCCCCAACCCAGGGAGGGCTGATGACCTGCAAACAGAAGACAGAAGAGCTGGCCAAGGGAGAGAGTGCTCAAACTTGCACTAAAGCCCCTGTCTCTCCCTAGCTCCCCAAATTCCCCCCAGCTTGCACCCCTCTCTTTTTCCTGCAGAAGCAAGCCCTTCTCCTCTCACTCAGCCAAGCCAAATACGTAGGAACCAATTCAGCTTTCCAGAAGTCGAAGATCAACTCCAAGCTGAGACTTGTTCTAAAATAATTAAGGGGGGTGAGAGGGTAGAGAAAGAGATGTGGGAACAGAGAGAAAAATTAAGGCTATTGGCTCTCTGTCATTTGGCAATGAACATGACAAAACAAAGTTTATAGTTTTTAGAGGCTCTGGAGGGGGAGGGGGAAGCCTCTAATCCATGCTGATTTTTAAAACAACTTTTCATCCTATTCACTCAGTGCACACTGGTGAGGGAGGGGAAATTTTGTTGCTCTAAGAACAAGAAACCAATAAATGGTACCTCCCTCCAAATCCTCCCCCCCATCTCCTGTGGGACGGGACCCTTCAAGAAGAGTGCCTCTCTGACACTGTGGATTAATTACAATAACAACCTGCGTTTGTGAGGAGCTTTTAACTTTTCAAAGTGCTCTTCCATCTATCATCCCACTTTATCCTCCTGACAGCCGGGTGATGCAGGTGGAGCGGGGATTATCAGGGACAGCCCTCAGTGTAAGCAAAGCAGATTATGTACTCAACGCATCTGGGGGCCCAGGATGGGACCGCCAGCCTCAGAGAATCCCTCCCGGCGAACTGCACCTGAAAATCCCTCTCACAAAGAGCCCTTCCGTTCCACAACGCAGATAAGGCTTAAGAAGCAAATAGCCTTTGGAAAGATAACCCACTGGCCAGTGTGTAATGCAGGGCAAAACCACAGGTGAGCATCTCCTGAGAGCAGTTTTTAGTAGGGGAAGAAAATGGGAACGGAGGAAGGGAATGGAGGAAAACTTAGTTTAAGTCACAATTTTGCCTGTGGTCAACCCTAAGAATTGTTAACCGTATTTTAGAGGTGGGAAGAAACAAAGAGGTCAAGTCACCCCCTCGTTCATTTACTCCTTGATTCAAATGCTTTCTTGGTGGCTCCTCTTGGAGCATGGGCCAGTCAAGCCTGGTGGCATAAAATGAAGACACAGACCCTGCCTCAAGGAGCTCAGAGTAGGGCGAAGGAGACAACCTGAGTATGGGTATGAAATACTCCCCTCTACCCCACCTTTCTCTCCGTTCACTCAGGCAACAGGAATGGCCTCCTAAATTCACTGTCTACAAACATTGTAATTGATTTCAGAATAGGTATTTAAGACATACAGCAGAAATTTTTTATAGAGAGAGAGACTTTAGAAAGCCAACTTCTAGAAGTCTCAGAGTATAGAGTTAGTATCATTCTCACCATGGAGTGGGGAGACATACATAACAATGATAGTTTTTCTGTCCACCAGAAAGGGGGAGTCATCCCACCAGCTGTTCAGAGCAGGAGACTTTTGGGTGACCTGATCACATGAGTTCCTCAGAACACTGGACCCTGAGGGGTCTGGGAGGCTAGAAGCCCTGATAACCCCTGTAATTCTGACCACCTGTCATTCAACCAGAGGACTCAGGCTTTAGATGTTCCTCTCTTGAAATGCAGAGAAAAATGTGACCACAGTCTCTACAAACAATGCATTTTGTTTGTTTGTTTTTATGTTTGTTTTTCAAAAATATCTTGGCATAACCAATATCACATACAATGAGATTAGAATTTCTATTGGTAGATTATTTTTCAGCTCTGTTGCCTTTTTTATTACAGCTAAAAAATACATACCACAAATTTACCACCTTAACCATTTTTAGGTGTATAGTTCAGTAGTCTTAGCTATATTTACATTGTTATAAAACGAAATCTCTAGAATCTTTTGCATAACTGAAACTCTGTACATTAAGCAATAAGTTCCCTTCTCCCTCCCTATAGTCCCTGGAAACCATCCTTCTACCCTCTGTATCTATGAATTTGGCTACTTTAGGTACCTTCATATAAGTGGAATGATAGTGTTTTTGTCCTTCTAACTGGTTTATTTCTTTTAGCATAGTGTCCTCAAGGTTCACCCACATAGTAACATGTGCCAGGATTTCCTTCCTTGTTAAGGCTGTGTAGGATTCATTATACGTATAGACCATATTTTCTTTAACCGTTCATCCATAAATGGACACTTGGGTTGCTTCTACCTCTTGGGTATGGTGAATAATGCTGCTATGAATTTGGGTGTACAAATATCTCTTTAAGACCTTTCTTTCAATTCTTTGGGATCTATACCAGACGCAGAATTGCTGGATCATATGGTAGTTCTAATTTTAATTCTTTGAGGAACTGCCATAATGTTTGCCATAGTAGTTGTACCATTTTAGTCCCGCCAAGTGCACAAGGGTTCCAGCTTCTCCACATCCCAGCCAACACTTCTTACTTATTTTTTTTAAATAGCAGCCATCCTAATGGGTGTGAGGAGGTATCAATTGTGGTTTTGATTCTTATTTATCTGGTAATTAGTGATGTTGACCATCTTTTCATATGCTTAGTTGTCCATTGGCACCTCAGTCACCATTTGAAAAGGCACTGATTTTTGAAGCCCTGAGATTTTTGTTCCCTGTTCTGAGGCAGGTCCCAGCTGCCAACTTTCAAATAGGATATCCCAGTGAAAAAGGATCAGTTTCTGTTTTTCTCCTTTAACACGCTGACTAAGCAGATTTTCTCAACCTTAGCACTATCGACATTTTAGACCAGATCATTCGTTGCTGTGGAGAATGTCCTGTGCATTGTAGGATGTGTAACAACATCCCTGGCCTCTGGATGCCAGCCAGCAGCATTCCCTACTTCACTGTGATGACCAAAAATAAATCCAGACACTGTCACATGTCTCCTGGTGGGATAAAATTGCCTCTGGTTGTGAACCCCTGGATTCGAGTCTGCAAACTAGCATGTTTCAAGTGGGCTGCATAGTAATAAAAAAAAATTTTTTTAATCAAAAATTTGTGGATCAGCATTAAAAATCTTGGAGATACCACTGGAAAAAAATACAGATCTTCAGCTTTTCTTGAGAAAGCAGAGGATCAAGCCAACTTGGTCTGCACTGCCCCATGGCAATAATCTGCTGGGTTTAGCAGCTACTGTCCCACCTAACTTTGAGTTTATGACCAAAATACAGCCCATAAAACAAAACCTATTTGAAAACCAGGTAAAGCTGTCTCCAATTTTTCAAATATTTCTGATTTGCCTGACTTATAAGTATACATGATATCATAAAACCCAGACTGCCCGACTGAAACTGTTTGAATTCTATCTCTCCGTCTCTCTGTCCCTCCCTGAACACACTCTCTTTCTCTTTCTGTCTCTGTCTCTCTGTCATCTGTGCGTGCTTGCATGTATGCACACACAGAGCAGCACGGGTCAGACAAAAAACACTGGATTAGAAGTCAGGAGAACATGGTTCTAAGCCCCAGTTCATATTCTGAAACAGTTCAATTCAAATTCAATTCATTAAAGGCCTACTACAAGCAAGGTTACAAGTTCAGTTCCAGAACTCATCTGGGTTTTAGCTTGTTTGACCCAGCTTACTGGGTTCTCTCACTGAACAGGTGAACTCCCAGAGCTGTTTGAGCTCCAAACATCCACGATCCAAACATGGAGACTGTTGGGTCCCCCCAAAGTTGGGTCCCCCAATAATGGGTCCGTGATTAAAGGAGCGAGACTGATACAAAGTGAAGGTCAAGCAAAGCGTTATTTTGCGCCAAGCATCAGGAATCAGACTGACCGTCAGACAGACCTGTCACGGCCGCCCCTACAGAGAAGACAACCCCTCCCTGCTTTCCAGACTAACTTTTATTTATTTTTTTTAAAGAGGTTTTTTTTTTTTTTTGAAATTTTTAATTAATTATTGGACAGAGAGATCACAAGTAGGCAGAGAGGCAGGCAGAGAGAGAGGAGGAAGCAGGCTCCCTGCTGAGCAGAGAGCCCGATGCGGGGCTTGCTGGGATCATGACCTGAGCTGAAGGCAGAGGCTTAACCCACTGAGCCACCCAGGTGCCCCCAGACTAACTTTTATAGAGCAAAGGCCACATGGTTGGGCCAGACCACACACAGGTGGTCAATGAGATTGTAACACACACGGAACTCCACAGTGATGCTAGGCGACCAACTGAATTACAATTTACCCTAGTAGACATTTGAACCAGCCTATCACACACCTTGGTTAGGATTGGTGCCAAAAGGCTCCCAAAGCGTGGAGGCCCATACTCCTTGGTAGCTAGGAGACAGTATGTGCCCCCACCTGGCCTGACCCACCCTTGTACTTGGACTTTGTCACGTGGGACTGGTTTCCTGGTCTTGCTTTTAAATAAATTCCCCTGGGGGCGTGGGGCAAGGTCAATTTAAGCTTTACAGCAAAATGGCAGTTCAACTGGTGTGGGGCTGCTCTGGCTGAATAGACCCTTACAGAGACCATAGACAGTAAATCCCCTGCAGCTTCACAACAACTGAGGCTGGAAACAGAGAAAGAGGAACAGTGTTGATTAATAGCCAGAAAAGACCATAGAATCCTTTTTTTAAACCATGGTTACATTTTTTTTTCACACTTATGCAGCTGCACACAATGGGCTGTACAAGACACTCATGGCTGTGGTACACATGGGGGTCTAGCACCCAGATCCCCCAGCTGTGGGGAGTGCACCATCCCCCAGTTCTGATCAGCTGCAGAGCGGTCTCACCTGGCAGCCCACAGCGGGTGAGTTATCTGATAGGTATAAAACCCTGGCCATTTCAACTCAATGCAGGATACACCAGGGAAATAACTGCTCCAGAACTCTCCTGGTTTGGCCAAGGCTCTGTCAGGCCTGCACCCCAGTTCAGCTGCTTCTCCTCCCCATTCCTACTTCTTTCCCCTTCCCATCACAGGAACTGAACCCTCATAACATCTTGCACTCCAAACTTTGTCTCAGTATCTGCTTCTGGAGAGCTCCTGCAGTTGGTTATTTTCAGAGAGTCATGCATACATGTGTGTATGTATGTACATATGTATAAGATTTTGTTCAGACACCCACCTCTTTCCCAACTTGACCCAGGAATAACTCCTGATTATTCTATAGATCTACATAGTCAATGTGATCCCATTCACCTCATTACTGACTGACTTAGGAAGGGAGTATGATCTATTCCTGGCCAATGAAATGTGACGGGAAGTCAGCTGAGAGGTCTCTAGAAGTGTTTCCTTTATTCTACAAAGCATGGGTGGCTCAGTCGTGAAGCGGCTGCCTTCTGCTCAGGTCATGATCAGGTCCTGGGCAAGCCCCGAATCAGGCTCCCTGCTCAGCAGGGAGTCTGCTTCTCCCTCACCCATGCCCGTTGCTTGTATTCCCTCTCTCGCTGTGTCTGTCTGTCAAATAAATAAATAAAACCTTAAAAATAAAAATAAAAAGCAACACAAAGGGGGAATATTCTTCTCCTGGAAATGGCTGTATCCATTTTGATGCCAGAACTCTGGCAGCCATCTTGGTACCAGGAGAAGGTATCAAGCTCATTGAGAAGGGCAAAATGGACAAGAATATGAGACCAAGGGGATGTTTTTGAGGTGCTGATTTTTGGAACCAATTCTAAAACTATCCTATGTCAGCTCTTTTTGTTATGTAAGATGGCAAAATATCTGTATTGTTTAAATCATTTTGTAATTTGCAGTCTAAAGCATCCTGCCCAATGTACAGGCAACCAAGTACAGCCTGGTAGAAATTCTTATAGGGTCTTTTCTAATGAATACCTTTAACAACTGTAAATACTTTGCCAGTTTTTTGTATGTGAGGTAGTTAAAAGTTTGTCATCGAGGACTATATAAATGTGCTCTTGAAATTCCATTTCACTTGTAATAGCTTAGAAGAATTGGTCAAGCAGAGACAAATTTCATCCCAATTCCTGCTAATTATTGGGGATTGTCAAGTATTTCCAGTCCAAGGTAAGAGCCTCACAGTTAAGTGCAGTCCAGCCAGTAGCACTAATCTAGCCTATGTCAAAGTTATGCCCTGAAAGTCTACTAGGACTTTGGTAGTTCTTATCCCCTTCAGAACTCCAGGGTGCCATTTCCAGGCATAAAGTTAAAATTCACAGAACAGCTCTCTAATTATACATTGTAACGGCCTCTTCCACAAAATGGGAGTAGCTCCCCCTCAGAGAGACTCTGCCTGTTGTGTTTTCCAAAGATATAACTTATTCATACAAGCCATTCAATTTCTTGCAGGCTAACAGAAAGCAAGACCCTAAATGGAAAGAAATCAAATTTCTGCATACAAGGCCACGCATGCAGGTCAGAGTGGCGATTCACTTGTGCTCTGGCTGGACCAGCAGAGCTCCAGCTCCCTGCCTGGACATGGACAATCTGTCTTCCGTCTCTACCAGCTTGTGGTTTCCAGGATTTGGGCTCAGAGACTCTTTCCTATGCCAATTCCCTTTGGCAGGAAAGACACCTTCTGGCATCACCATTGCTATTCCCAGTTCTTTGCTCCTGCCAACCTCCTCATGTTTTATCTATTTTTATTTGAATTGGTGATCAAGGGATTAACCCAGCTTATACAAATTCCATCTTCCAAAAGCCATTATGGTGTAGTTGCAATTGTGATATTTCACTCTCCAAATGAATCGAATTGGATTTTAATGACAGTAGACTCCATTAAGCAACACCTGATTGGGTTATTTCCTGGAAATTTCATCTTCATTGTTTTCTCCATCCATGTTACCCAAAAAAACATAACAGGAGAGCTATCAAGGACTGCTGCCAAGCTGTACTGAAACGTCCTTGAAACTGTGGTCACATTTTCTTCTGTTACTAACAAATCAAACATCCCTGTTTCAAACAAGTCAAACAAGATACCCTCACCACAGCATCAACTTCCATGGACAAAAGGGGAAAAACTTCAATAGTTTTTTGTACATTACTTAGAATTGTAGGGAACTATAATTCTTCCCAAGAATCTCTCACCCAAGAAACTCTTAGGTGAGGTATATAATTTACATGTAATTTTCTATTTTATAAATAACATTAAAGCACCTTTCTCCCTAGAATGGAAAAGTCAACTTGATTTTGGTTTGTTTTTTTTTAATGTAACCCAAATTAAGTCTGTCTAAGTCAAGTGAAGAGTGGAACAGTTACTCAGCGAATCAGTCTGAAGAGGTCCAATTTTCCCCCTGAAAGCACCAGACTTAAAGCAGTTCACATCCTCCCTACAAGGGAATGTATTAAAGACAGAGCCCTAACAATAATAGGACCCTGTCAATAATCTTGACAGAGTCCAACAATACAAATCCCAGAGGGTCAGAGTATGTTTGCTTTGTCCCCACTCAAGTTCTGGGGCTGCACGATGCCTGCCACTTAATGGGTGATCAGCACGTGCTTGTTAATGTTGTTGTTGTTAATGGTCCTCAGCACGTGAGTAGGTGAATGGCTGGGAATACCTGAGAAGTGCCCAGGCTCAGGATAAACCACATTGTTGGTATATTCAGCCAATCTGCTATCGAGTCTACCCTAGTAATCAGTGCCTATAATCAGAAGAGGGGGAAATGGTGAAGTATACTGCATAAGTGACCATATGTGTACAAAGTAGAATGGGACAGGTAAGAGAAGCATAAAGAAATAGTGACTTTGTTTTTCACCCCCTCATTCAAATTGAAATACTCAGATAACCACTCCAAAGAAAATATTCATAAAATGAAAACCTGAATTGGAGCACCTGGGTGGCTCAGTGGATTGTCTGCCTTTGGCTCAGGTCATGATCCCAGAGTCCTGGAATCGAGCCCCATGTTGGGTTCCTTGCTTGGCTGAGAGCCTGCTTCTCCCTCTCTGCTGCTCCCCATGCTTGTGCTCTTTTTCTGTCAAATAAATAAATAAAACCTTAAAAAAAAAAAAAAAAGAAAACCCTGAATCAAAGATGAAAATTACCACTTTCAATCAGCCACAATTTCTTTATTCTTTTGAGGTTACCAAACCACAAGCAAACCAGAAGATAACAAAGATTCACACTACCACCATCCCTCCCCAAGAGCAACATTTGCGGCCATGTCCTTGTGTTGCAAATTTAAACTAATCTAATGCTAACCTGCACATCAATAAGGAAAAGTATTTAGTGAGCACCTACTGTGTATGATACCCTTTGAAGAATATCGAACACAAAAAGTACAGGATATAGATTTACACTCTTCAAGGAGTTCACACTTTAGCTGGGAAGATAAGACACGTGGAAATAACAGTAAAGCCTCACCATGATTGATTCAACAGGGCAAAACATAAAAACAGACAAGTTAATGAGCAGAAAAGAAGTGCTACACTTTAGAAAACTGCATTATAAATCTTCCTCTTACTAAAGAGAGCAAGTCACATGCAAAATATTTAAAAGCAGCAAATCCTAAATAATAAATTATGTATTTTAATGGGCAGCTGCAAATTATTTTACTGCAAAAAATGCCAAATCAAGCTTATTAGCCATGAAAAGACAGATTCCCAAATTTCCTTCAGAGAGGGATCTTTGTCCCAATGCTGTTAAGTATTTAAGAACATTATGTTTGCTTTTTTACATGATGTATCTGTTTGTGTATTACTTTTATAACTTAAGTAAATATTCTTTAAATATTTAGGAACAAAGCCTAATTTAGTTTTCTAATCACCTCCTAAAATCTACTTGGGATCCTTTCTCAACATTCCTCATGTTAATAGGCCATATTAAACTGAATTTGGACAATTGTTCAGAATGGAATATTTGAATAATAAGCTTCTTATGTTTTGATAAGTGCTCATTCACATACGTAAGACAAAGCATTACAAGTTGGAAAATAAATGAATTCTGACACATCAAAAGCATTTTCTTTCCCCTGATATTTTATCTGTTTGTGGCCTGGATTTTGAAATACAGGAGAATGTTATCCTGAATTCCAAACATAATTATGTGTTTCTAGAAAAGAGCCGTCATTATTTGATAGCACAAATGGCTTTGGTATGATATCCAATGCCACTTCCCCCACTTTGTTCTCGTAAGTCATCCTAATTGAACACTCGGAGGAACCGCAGAGGCAAAATCAGAAATGGCATTAAAGCTATGAAAGAAGGTCCTACCAAAAGATTACTTCTATGGGATAATTAAATCAAAAGCCAGACTTTAAGGTGAGAGACAAATACTAATCTCCTACTCTTCTCCCAAAAAGAAAATGATATCATCCCAAAACACAAGGGGTTTGTCTTTTACAAGACACAGAACAAAAAAAGCATCAAGGCTCGTGTCCTAATCTTCTTGATTTCACTCCAAATGGAAAATAGGCCTAGGGAACTCTGAATATAGTATCATATTAGATCAATACCAATTCACTCGTTCAACTACAAGATTAATACATGCACCCTGGGCAAAATGTGACATATATATAAATTTCCCTGGGCACTGGTTTTCTTTAAACAAGTATTCTACTTGGCTACTTACTAACATCCTAAATAGAGTTTGTGGAATTTTTATATCTACTCACATCCATTCTGGCCTCCATAGGGGGTGCCAACAGCTGGAAAACAGGTGCCTCAGAAAGTTTCCATCTGCCTGGGCCTGTGACCAGCATACAAATGCTCCCCTCTTTGAGCTAGCAGCTCTGGAACGATAAAAAGGGGAATTCCTCCATACCTGTTCCCTCCTTCCTGAACAAAAACCTCCCCAACTTGAGGAGTAGCCAGTAGCCGAGGTACCAGCAAAGGCCACTCACAAAGGGAGTTGAAATGGCTCCTCTCTGAGTATGTAACAACATTCACACTGCTCTTTCCATCACAGCTCACGGGAGTCCTGGGTACAGGAGAATGCTAATGCAGGTCTACTCACTTCCTCATCCAGACTGTCACTTCCACAATGGAGTATATATTCAGAGCACCCTCACCCATACGGATCCTAAAACATCCATGTAATAACAATTCCACCCACTCTGGGAAGATTAGAATCTGCACAAGCAGAGGTAAGCAAACCAGGCCAAAAAGGACCATTTACAAGCAATGAGGGTGGGGAAAATGGAAGATAAAACTCTACATGATACAAGCTATATAACTATGTGTCACAAGGTTCATACTCAGGCCGTTCTTGCATGCCCACCCCAGGAACTGGAGGGATACTCTATTTATGTAAAGATCTCTGGGTCTGGGCCCCCTTTGACTTCGATGATGTAAAGGTTTATTTATTTTTTTTTTTTAAGATTTTATTTATTTGTCAGAGAGAGAGAGTACACACAAGCAGGCAGAGGTAGGGAGAGAGAGAGAGGAGGAAGCAGGCTCCCCGCCAAGCAAGGAGCCCGATGCGGGACTCGATCCCAGGACCCCAGGATCATGACCTGAGCTGAAGGGAGCAGCTTAACCAATTGAACCACCAGCGGCTTAACCAAATGAGCCATCCAGGCGTCCCTAAAGGTTTATTATTAGAAAGCTAGATGTTGATAATACTACACACACATATGTGCACAAACACACACACACACACACACACACACATATGCTGATAATGGCTGCCTTAGGAAGTCCTGGAATTTATTCCAAGGGGAAGAGGATCTAGGGTCTATGTTCAGTTTTGAGTCACAGATTCTGTAGAAGAAACACAGCAGAGAATTGGGTGTGGCACAAAACTGACCACCCAGCCCCAAGAGGACTCAAAGCTTTCTGTAAAGGAAGCTGTGGTGAGAGGAGGAGAAGTGGCAACACTGGGAGAGCCAGACCAGCTAGGGTGTATTAAAATAGCCATCCCTGGATTAAAAAACAAGCCCCGACTATACACTGCCCCTAAAGGACTCACTTCAGCTTTAAGAACACACATAGACTCAAAGTGAAGGGATGGGAAAAGACATTCTCTGTAAGCAGAAACCAAAAGACTGCAGGGGTCACTGTATTTCTATCAGACAAAATGGGTCTTAAGCCAAGAACTGTAGCAAGAGACCAAAAAAGGCCGTTAAATAATGATAAAGGGATCAATTCATCAAGAAGATTTAACAATCATAAATAAATATGTACCCAACATCAGAACACTTAAATACATTAAGCAAATACTAACAGATCTGAAGGGAAAAATAGACAATAATACAATAATAGTAGAAGACCGTAATACCCACATTTCAACACTGGATATATCATCTAGACAGAAAATCAATAGGGAGACATTGGACTTGAACTGCACTTTGGACCAAATGGACTTGATAAATCTATACAGGACATTCCATCCAATAGCAGTGGAATATACAATCTTCTCAAGCATACACCGAATACTCCCCAGGGTAGATAATATTATAGGTCACAAAACAAGTCTTACTAAGATTAAAATTAAGAGTAAATAAACTAAAATCTTAAGAAGATTGAAATTATACCAAGTATCTTCTCTGACCATGATGGTATGAACTAGAAATTACTAACAGGAAGAAAACTGAAAAATTCACAATATGTGGAAATTAAACAAACACTCCTGAGCAACCAGTGGGTCAAAAAAGAAATCAAAAGGAAAATCCAAAAAACACAAATGAAACAAAATAAATGAAAATGGAAACACAACATCCCAAAACTTAAGCCATGCAACAAAAGCAATTTTAAACAAGAAGTTTTGGGGCACTTGGGTGTCTCAGTTGGTTAAGCACCTGACTCTTGATTTCGGCTCAGGTCATGATCTCAGGGTCGTGGGATCAAGCCCCGCATTGGGCTGCACACTGAGCATGGAGCCTGCTTAAGATTCTCTCTTTTCCATTCTCCCTGCCCCTCCCTCCCCAATCTCCAACTCACTCAAGTGAGCACTCTCTCTTCCCAAAAAATAAAAAATAAAATAAAAGTGAAGTTTATACTGACAGATGCCTACATTAAGGAAAAGAAAGATCTCAAATAAAGAATCTAACTTTATACCTCAAAGAACTCAGAACAGAAGGAAATACCAAGCCCGAAGCTAGCAGAAGGAAGAAAATAACAAAGATCAGAGCAGAAATAAGTGAAACGGGGACCAGAAGAACAACAGAAAAAAATCAACAATACTATGAGCTGGTTTTTGAAAAGATAAAGTCAACAAACCTTTAGCTAGGTTAAGGGGAAAAGAGACAAGATTAAAAGAAATATAATCAGAATGGAAAGAGGAGACATTACAACTAGTATCACAGATAGAAAAGATCATAAGGGACTACTATGAGCAATCATATGCCAATAAAAGAAATGGATAAAGCTCTAAAAACGCACAACCTGAATCATGAATAGAAAAATCTGAACAGACCAATAATGAGTAAGGAGATTGAGTCAGAATAAAAAAATCTCCAAACAAATAAAAGCCCAGAGCCAGAGGCTTTCCCTAGTGAAATCTAGCAAACATTTAAAGAATAATTAATGCCAATTATTCACTAACTCTTCCAAAAAAAAATCAAAGAGGAAGGAACACTTCCAAACTCATTTTATAGGGCTAGCCTTACCCTGATAATAAAGTCAGATAAGATCACCACAAGGGGGACGCCTGGGTGGCTCAGTCTGTTTAATGTCTGCCTTCCGCTCAGGTCATGATCCCAGGGTCCTGGGATGGAGCCCCGCATTGGGCTCCCTGCTCAGCAGGAAGCCTGCTTCTCCCTCTGACTGCTGCCCTCCCTACTTGTGCTTTCTCTCTCTCTGACAAGCAAATAAATAAAACTAAAAAAAAAATTTTTTTTAATTAAAAAAAAAATAGCTACAAGGAAACTACAAACCAATATCCCTAAAGAATATAGACACAAAAACGCTCAACAAAACATTAGCAAACTGAATTCAACAGCACATTAACTGGATCATTCACTATGACCAAGTGGGATTTATCCCTGGGATACAAAGATGGTTCAATATACGTAAATCAACATACGTAATGTGATACACTACATTAATAGAATAAAAGATAAATCATATGACCATCTCAATGGCAGTGATCCCAGAGAACAGAGAGTTGAAGAAATGGATTCCCTAATTCTATGTCTGAATCAATACAAACCTGACATGCATGTGTGTGGAACAGACCCAAAACGTATCAAAGGCTTTGAGGCCTGGCCAAGCTCCAGATGAATCCCTAAGTGGCACATGTGCAGGGAAGACCCAAATAACATAGCAAAAGTGCTGAAAACTGAACTGACATTGGATTCACAGCCCACAGAATGTGGGCCAGACTGCCCACTCCAAACCCAATGGAGTTGACTGCATGCTAAAAAAATAAAAATAATCAACATTCTCCAGAGGATTTCAACAGGACTCAGAATTGTGCAATATAATATTCAAAATATCCAGGCTACAAACCCAAATTGCTCAACATGATAAAAACTGAGAAAAAAAAATCTGACCAACTGTCAAAGGAAAAGGTAATCAATCACTCCCTGGGTACCCCAAGATGACTCAGGTGTTGGAATGATCAGATAAGACTTTAAAACAGCTACTATAACCATGCTCCAAAACCACACGGTAAAGGTAAAATATTGTTGAAATGAATAAAAGGATAGATGTTCTCAGCAGAGAAATAGAAATTTTTATTAAAAAGAACCAAGTGGAAACTTTAGGACTGAAAAATATAATGCATAACGTGAAAGATGTATTGGGTGGGCTATTAGCAGAATGACATAGGAAAGGGTCAGGAACTTTTAGATAGATCCATAGAAATTATTCAGTCTGAGAATAGAGAGAAAACATGACTGGAAAAAAAAAAAGAAAAGAAAAGAACTTTCAGGAACCCTCAGGACAGTATCAAAAGTCTAACATTCACTACCTTGAAGTCCCAGGAGAAAAGGAGAAAAAGACTAATGCAGAAAGAAAATGTATTTGAATACATAATGACTGAAGATTTTCCAAATTTAATGAAACACATAAATTTACAAATTCAAGAAGCTCAATGAACCCCAAACTTCATAAACTTGAAGAAAAAAAATACTCAACACAACATAATCCAACTGCTGAAAAATAAAACAAAGCAAAACAAAGATCATGTCTTAGAGAATCAGCCAGAAGTTAACAGATTACATTTAGTGGACAAATGATTGCAGATCTCTCCACAGAAACAGCACAAGAAAGAAAACAGTAGACAATCATCTTTAAGTACTGAAAGAAAAGAACCATTACCAGACACAGGAAAGGCGAGAGAGACATGTTATCAGAGGAATCTTGGAACTACACAAATAAAAACAATAGAAATGAGAAATCTGTGTAAGTATATCAGACGAAATTTTCTTCTGAAAGTCATTAAAATATTTATGACTGGGATGCCTGGGTGGCTCAGTAGGTTAAGCTTCTGCCTTTGGCTCAGGTCATGATCTCAGAGTCCCGGGATCAAGTCCTGCACTGGGCTCCTTACTCAGTGGGGACCCTGCTTCTCTCTCTGCCTACCACTCCACCTGCTTGTCTCTTTAACAAATAAATAAATAAAATCTCTAAAAAATAAAATATGTATGACCATTGGCTACAAAAATTATAACATTATCTGGTAGTTTTCAATGTAAGTACATACAATACACATGACAACTGTAACACTGGGATGGGAGGCTAAAGGAAACAAAAACAAAGAAGGCAAACAGAAAACAAGTAAGAAAATGTCGAACATTAAACCAAACATATAAAATGTAAATGGTTTAAACATGCAATTAAAAACTAAAGACTGTCAGACTGGATTTTTTTAAAAGAGCCAACGATACGCTATGTACAAAAAACTTATTTAAATGCAATTACAGAGGTGGATTAAAGTTAAAATGATGGAGAAATATATACCATGCAAATGTTAATTTTTCAAAAGCTTTAGTGGCTATATTCATATCAGAAAAAGCAGACTTTAGAACAAGGGTCTTGACCAAGGATAAAGACATTATAAGAGAGATAGTAAGAGGGTCCATTCTCTAAGAAGACAACAACCCTAAATGTGTGTGTAGCTAACAACAGAGCATCAAAATATATGAGGCAAAAACTGATAGAATTAAAAGGAGAAACAGATCGGGGGTACCTGGGTGGTTCAATTGGTTAAATGGCCAACTCTTTTTTTTTTTTTTTTAAGATTTTATTTATTTATTTGACAGACAGAGATCACACGTAGGCAAAGAGGCAGACAGAGAGTGAGGAGGAAGCAGGCTCCCTGCTGAGCAGAGAGCCTGATGTAGGGCTCAATCCCAGGACCCTGGGATCATGACCTGAGCCGAAAGCAGAGGCTTTAACCCACTGAGCCACCCAGGAGCCCCAGATGGCCAACTCTTGATCTTAGCTTAGGTCTTGATCTCAGGATCATGAGTTTGAGCCCCACTTTGGCCTCCAGACCAGGCGTGGAACCTACTTTAAAAAATAAAAAAATAAAAGGGGAAATGGATCACAGAAGGTCCTTAAATAGCAAATAAACACATGAAACTGTCCTCAACATAATCATTCGCTAGAGACATGAAGTTAAAACCACAAGAAGATGTTATACATCTGTCAGAATGTGTCCCTCCTGCATAATGTGGCAATACCAGGTACTAGCAAGGATATACAGCCACAGGAACTTTCATACATTTCTGGCAGAAACTAAAAAATGGCACAGCCAGTTGGGAAAATAGTTGGCGGTTACTTATAAAATTAAACATAAACATAGGGGCGCCTGGGTGGCTCAGTGGGTTAAAGCCTCTGCCTTCAGCTCTGGTCATGATCCCAGGGTCCTGGGATGGAGCCCTGCATCAGGCTCCCTGCTCAGCAGGGAGCCTGCTCCCCCCTCTCTCTCTCTGCCTGCCTCTCTGCCTGCTTGTGATCTCTCTCTGTCAAATAAATAAATAAAATCTTTAAAAAAAATAAATTAATTAAACACGAACATAAACTTACCATAAGACTCAGCAATCCCATTCCTAGGTATCTGTCCTAGAGAAGCGGCCACTTATGGTCACACAAAAATCTGTGCATGGATGTTTATGGAAGCTTCATGCATTATATCCAAGAACTATAAACAACCTAAATATACTTTAGTTGGTACAATCAAACAAACCGGCACTCTCATACAGTAGACTACTCAATAATAAAAATCTCAAATGCATCCCACTGAGTGAGAGAAGCCAGACTTAAAAGGCAACATACCATATGGTTCCATTTGGATTTAGATATCCTGGAACAGGCACAACCAGATCAGGGGTTGCCAGGGGTCAAGGGTGGGAGACAAGTTGACTTCAAAGGGACAGCATGAGGGAATTTTGCAGAGCGATGGGATCATATCTTGATTGTGATGGTGACTCTATATATTTATCAAATGGCTCTATGTATTTATCAAAACTCATTGACCTGAACACCGAAAAGAATCACTTTTATTATATGTAAATTTTAGGATACATTTTGTTAAAAAAAAAAAATGTGGACTGAGTCTAAAGCAGGGGTTTTAAAGTCTGGAATCATCCAGAGACCACAGACCAATTAAATAAGAATCTCTAAAGGTAGGATATATGCGTCCATAGTTTTGTTCTTGTTTTTTTTAAGATTTTACTCATTTATTTGACAGAGATCACAAGTAGGCAGAGAGAGAGGGGGAAGCAGGCTCTCTGATGAGCAGACAGCCCAATGCGGGACTTGATCCCAGGACCCTGGGATCAGGACCTGAGCTGAAGGCAAAGGCTTCAACCTACTGAGCCACCCAGGTGCCCCTATGCGTCCATAGTTTTAAAAACTTTCCAGGTAATTTAAATATATTTTAAGTAGGGAGAAACGCTGTACTCAGAGTGTGGCCCTAGGACCAGAAGCAGCAGCACATCACCCAGGAATATGTTAGAAATGCAAATTCCCAGCCCTACTCAGTCAAAAACCCTGGGGGTGGGGTCCTGCAATCTGTGTTTTAACAAATCTTCCAGGTGGTTCTGATTCTTGCTTCTATCTGAGACCAACATCTACTTTTCCTACAATGTCATGAGAATTCCCACCTGTGTGACCCTACCCTGCCTGGCTCCCAGCCTCTTCCTTCCTATTCAGAGCCCTCCATCAGCCATGTGCAGAGCCAGCTCTGCCTCAAGAAATTCAAGAGGCCAGTGTGGTGGACACTCATCAGCACTCCTACTGCTGCTCTGCTCTTAAACCTCAGCTCCTTGCCCATGTCTTGTTCACGCCTCCTGAACCCTCTGTTGGTACTGTAAATTCTCTTTAGAATGAGGGCCTTAGCCTTGCTTTTTTCCAGCGCAATGACTGGGATGCTATTTTTTTTTTAAAGATTTATTTATTTATTTGACAGACAGATCACAAGCAGGCAGAGAAGAAGGCAGAGAGAGGAAGGGAAGCAGGCTCCCTGCCGAGCAGAGAGCCCGATGCAGGGCTCGATCCCAGGACCCCGGGATCATGATCTGAGCCGAAGACAGAGGCTTTAACCCACTGAGCCACCCAGGTGCCCCTGGGATGTTATTTTTATTTTTATTTTATTTTTAAAGATTTTATTTATTTATTTGAGAGAGAGTGAGAGCATGAGCGAGGAGAAGGTCAGAGAACGAAGCAGACTCCCCATGGAGCTGGGAGCCTGATGTGGGACTCGATCCCGGGACTCCAGGATCACGCCCTGAGCCGAAGGCAGTCGTCCAACCAACTGCGCCACCCAGGCGTCCCTGGGATGTTATTTTTAAACTCAACCCAGCAACTAACGGTTCTGAAGCAAGTAATCTGCCTGGAGTTGAGGTGTGGTCTGCTACTACATTTATCCACCAGTCACGAACCCCCGTGCCATCTACTGTTGTTGCCATACGTTCTGGAGCCTGTTCTGCATGCTCAGTCAGTTCTCCTCTAATAACAAGATCACTTGGGGGATCTCCTTTGTTTCCATTCTAACACACTTTGGAATTTACAGCAGCCAGACAAAACTTTTCTCAAAGAAGTATGTTCAAGGTCGAACATCCTCAGGTCAAATTGATGGCAAGAGTTATCGTTTTTTAAACCTACATTTCCTTCACCTCTCCAAGAATTTTGTTTTAATAAATCATCAGAACTTCAGATGTTATGATAAATTTTAAAAGATCCAAGTCAACACAACTCGCCTTTGATGAACTATCTGCCATCAAAGAGTGGGAAGAACAGGCCTTGACTACTCCTGTTGCTGACATAAATTACATTGAGTTCTTAGGTCTGAGATGAAAGAAAGATAAGAGGAATGGGGTGCAGACTGGAGCAATCAGTTCAGTCTACACTGGGATGGGGGTCAATATTTACGCAATGAACACCACTCTTCACAAGTCATTTAACACCATACCAAACATCTCTAGTCGCTCAGTAATCAAAACTGATTTAACACAGTCCAATGGTTCTATTTGGAAAGGGGGAATGAAAGAATTGTATTTCCTTGGGATGAATAATTACACATGCCTACTCTTCCCTTTCCATTCTCCTTGTCACTAGCCTGGTCCGAACCCATAATGCCATCCACCTGAGGAGTGCTGCAGCAGACCAGACCCTCCTTGGTGCCTTGGTCATATTCTCTCCCATTCAAACCCCTCTTCCCTACCTTTGTACAACCCCCCTAAAGAGCAGGTGAGATGAGTCACTCCTCGGCCAATAAGCATCTGATGCTCCCTATTCAAGGGAGTGACAATATGACTCCAATTCACCCCACCTCATATTACTTACCTCCTCCACCAAGACCCTCCACCAACCACCCTGACGCCGTCCTCCACAGCATCCAGATCTGCACAGCAGCCTGAAGGTTCTCCCAATACCCTCCATCCCTTCCCCATTTCTCCCCAAAGCATTTTCCCTAATAAATTTCATCAGTGTCTAATCCCACCTTGGTGTCTGCTTCTCAGATAATCTAAGCTAACGCAACCAGAGAGTGAAAAAACAGGTTTGTAAATCCATCCTCGCCGGTGAAGAGTTAGAAAGCATCTCTCCAAATAAAATTCTCACACAAATATTCCGAGATTCTCAATTTTCTCAGAGCCTAGCTAATTTTTTTTCCAGTGATCACATAAGTCCCCCCATTTACAAATGGGAATACTGAGTCTCAAGAGGTTAAGGAAGTTGTCTGAAGCCCATACAGCTCTTAAGTGATAAAATCAGAGCCCTTGACTCAAAATCCTAGTGCTCTCTCAACTACGTGTTAGTGAAATTGAAAGAAATCATGGTGTAAATGGTGTATTAAGCATCTAATGTAAGCTGTTACAAACAGCTAACACTATCATCTCCAAATTTCCCCCTGAGGATCTTTTTTTTTAAAGATTTTATTTATTTACTGACAATAGAGCGACAGCGTGAGAGAGAGAGCAGGAGCAGGGAGGGGAGGGGGAAGCAGATCCCCACTGAGCAGGGAGCCTGATGCTGGGCTCAATCCCAAGACCCTGGGATCATGACCTGAGCTGAAGGCAGACCCCCAACTGACTGAGCCACCGAGGCACCCCGCTCCCTGAGAATCTTTGCAGTAAAGTGAATGGTGGTCCAGATCTGTCATACTGAATACAGAAGACCGAATAATGGTGCCCAGAGATGCCTATATCTTAATACCCAGACCTGTGATTATATAACCTTACATGGCAAAGGGGACCTTGCCGATGTGATTAAGTTAAGGATCTGGATTATCGTGGTGGCCCAATGTAGTCCCAAGGATCTTTGTAAGAGAGACCAAGAGTATTGGAGTCACAGAAGATATGATGACAGAGCAAAGGTCAGAGTGTCAGATGTGCAGATGCTATTCTGCCAGCTTTGAACATAGAAGGGAGGCTACAAGCCAATGTGTCCAGGCAGCGTCTAGAAGCTCAAAAAGCCTGGGAAACAGATCCTCCCTCCAGAGGCTCCAAAAGAAACCCACAGCGCTGCTGACACCTTGATTCAGGGACTTCTGACCTCCAGAACTGTAAAAGAAGACATTTATGTTGTTTCAACCACTAAGTTTGTGGTCATTTGTTACAGCCACAATAGGAACCTAATACACAGAATGCTCTAGAGACCTGTCACTCTAACATTCACCCAACACACACACACCCCATTATAGATGCGACACATCATCACCTCCCCAAGCTCCTGGTGTTACTCTAGCCTCTACCAGGACTTCAAGCCACATGGCTCTTACAGGTATCCATCCACCCCATCCTCTCCCCCACGGCTGCCCTGGATACCCCCACGGGCCCCCTTCCAGGTCTCAGGCCTGTGCCTTTGATTCACTTATCAATATGGCTATGCTTTTCATTAAGTAATTAAGAGAAAAAGCCCAGATTTCCCTAAGCCAAGCCTATGAGTTCCACAGAGGGGTCTTTCATGCAAGATAGAAAGTACATTATATCAAGGCCCAAAGATAGCACAACCCCTTTAAAAAGAAATAAACAAATAAGGAAGCTCCAAGGAAGCTTACAAGCAAGGTTTGTATAAAAGTAGACCACCCACAGTAGTCTTCTGATCTATTTAGAGATCCCCTCCACCAAAAAAAAGAAAAAAAGCATTCCTGGCCTCTTTTGGAACCATACCCCCTGCCTTTGGGAAATTTTCAAAATTTCAAGTACACTAGGGCTTATGTCTGGTGGTGTTTCTGGGACTTAACAAGGAAGGCAGAGACCTCCATACAGGATATTCTGAATACAGTAACCACCTCTGAAACCTGGAGACATAATAGCAACTAAAGGACAGCTGACAGAATCCGAAGGAGGTTTCATGGGCTCAGTTTGACGGCCTCAGTGACAATGTAGTAACTAATTTACAGGATCACTGGAGTTAATAGCAATAGTTCTGTGAAACCATTAGCCTCAGCAAAATGTCCACTGCCCTCTTTCCACTGCCTGGTTCCCATTGATCTCCGTGTGGTTCGTGCTGATAAGTGTTAGGAAAAGGAGAAAATAACTTCATGATAGCCCTGGCGGTTCCGAGCTTGGGACCTGACCACATAATTCTCTCCTGAGCAGGGGTCATGGAATCGAATGCTTTATGTAGTTGAACAAATGAATTTATAAACCGCCCGAGGGTAGGATGCTTGAATTAGTGCCTTATTGGAAAATTAACATCTGAACTCCCTATCCCAACCTCAGCTGATGATCTAGTTTAAATGAGGGATATAGAAAACTGAAAGAGAATTGTACAGTGTTATGCAGAGAGTGCTAACTGGTAGATTTTTAAGGATTCTTTCACACAGCCAAAGGAAAATAAAAATGTTTGCGAAAGCCCTGGAAGAGAAATGATTTGTTGAGCAAGGATGCCAAGCATTTAGAGAAAGCGCATTGCCCTCTACTTAAAGCTTCAGAGAGATCTAATATCCCTTTTTTATTTTTTAAATTTTTTTTATATCCTTTAAAAAAAAACAAAAACCACAACTGTGGACCTTACAGACGCGATATCAAGGATGAAGGATAAAATTGACAGGCCTGACCATACACAAGATTTTTTAATTTTCTAGGTCAAAGATAGTAAATGAAATTTAAATACATACCCAAATGGGGGAAACACTCGCAGTTTGTTTGACAGGCAATGGGTTGATAGCCTCAACATACAAACACCTCTTTACTGAATTAAAAGACATAGAACTAGAAGAGGAAGTCTGGGAAAAATAACCAAGGTCTACTGGGCTTGCATGTTACCTCTTACTCCTGGGAGTAACCTGGTGAATGTGAGCTCCACATCTCCCCTGCTGCCCGCCTGGGAGCCTTCCCCAGGCCAGTGCCGCCTGTGTGTCCTGGGCTACCTGTGCCTAACTCTGGGCTTCCCTTTGCAGCACAATGTGGCTCTCATACTAAGCTACATCTCCAACTTTTCCTTTTATTAGCAGTGAAGAAGCTGTCCTGGTCTTTGCACTCCTGACCGTATTTCTGATGGCTCTCCACCGAGCTGGGGAAGTAAGGTAGAACTTACTTGTATCAGTCAGAACTTGTGTGAAAAGCACTAAAACCTTACCTGGGGAACGGAGGCAAAGAAGCATTTATGAAGAGGGTTAAGTAGCAGGAATGGGAGGATTGCTTCTAGATTAGACAGAAGACCGAGGAGCCAGGGTTGGGGGAGGTCAGAAAGTAGGATACTCCCCAAGGGGATCCCCAGGAGAGAGCACACCACCTCTTCACTGTCCCTCCCACTGTTCCTTGCATTCTTGCACACTGTGCTCAAAACTGAAAGTCTGAAGACAGAGGAGCAAAAGGATGTCTATCCAGAATCTATTGCCTACTTTCCTCTTCCTAACTGAACCCAAAGATCCAGTGCTCCTCTGCTCGGTGTTTACAGAAAGCGGATCCCACCCCACACTGACCCATCCCTTATTCCTGATCACAGTCCCTGAGGAGGCAGGCCGCCCTGGCCGGACCAGCTGGGTGAAGAACCTCTGGGGGGGAATGCTGGGGGGGAACCTCTCTGTGTGTTTGTCCCCCTGACACGGGTTGAGAAGCACATAGCCCTGGGGGTTGCTGGCTGCCTTAAGTTGCAGCTGACACCGCAGAAGGCTAAATAGAGAGACCAACAGAGAGTCACTCAGTCAAACCAACCTGAAGCCCAATGGATGCTGGGCAAACCCAAACGCTCAGCGTGTCCTTACTACAAAGAACGAAGAGGGGAACTGCATTCAGGCAGGCTGGGCTTGGGTCTTGGATCTGCCACTTCTTAACTGGCTCGTCTGGTAAACTTAGCCTTTCTGAACCTCGGTTTTGGAACCTCTAAAATCGGGATAATAAGAGTCCTTCCTCCTAGGATTACTGGAGGATGAGATGAGATAATCCACGTAAGACACTGTGTCTGGCTCAGAGTAACTGTTGGAGATGTTGCTGGAACAGCCGATGTCCCAGACTCCTCGCATGCCACTTCATACTCCTGGGCCTCACCTGTCTCTTAGCCCACTCAGACCAGTTCCTACAGCACCACACCCGGGCCCACACTTGTCTTCTGTTTCTCCGGCGATGCCCCCACTCAGTGTCACGTATGCATGGCTAAGAAATGCAGGGGAGACAGTCCCCCACAGAGCTAAAGTTCTACTGCTGGAGCGTGAGAGCCGGTGGGTAAGTGCTTCTCCTTTCTTCTCCCAGACAAATGTCTGCACTTCACATGGCAGCGGCTCTTGGGCAGAGCCGATGGAGCACCCCACCCCACCCCGTTCCTCACAGCAGGACTCAGCGAGAATGTGCATCCTTCTCTTGCTCTCCCTTCCCTGCTTCAGCCCTCGTACCTCGTGCCTCACTCCTGCCCCTCACTGCCTCTTTTTTCTGGCAAAACCACGCTGACCTCAGGCTATCCCTAAGTGACACATTTCTATGCTTGGTGTTTATTTTTCTCCCTTCTCCTGGTTTCTATTTCCTCACTGTTCGTGCAAGAACACTCCCTACTCTCACAATTTTTTTAAGTCCCTTTTCCCCCCAAGCTTCTAGTTAACTCTTCAAGGTGAATTTTCCTTTGTTATAAAAGTAATATGAAGCTAGTTAGGGGAAAGTATGGAAGCACAACAGTAAACATTGCTAGCAAAAAATATACCCAACACAGAGTCGTCCCAGAACGTGGGGAGCAGAAGGCAGGAGAGAGGGAGGTGGTTATTGTGCCCCAACGCTCCACAGCCCGCTCTGAGATGGTTTCTCAGAAAAGCGCAGAGTTCCCGTGGAGATGGAAGGGGCATAGGGAACCAGGGGTGGACAGAGATAGGGCATCTTGCCTTCCTTTGTTCTCCAGCCTCACTCCCTGAGATGGGAATGAGGAGCAGGGCCCCCTTCTGTTTCAGGCCTTCTGTTCAGCGGAGGTGCTAACTGGCTGGCAAGCCCAGGTAAAAGGCAGACTCAGAGGGGAGCAGGAGAAGGCAGGAGAGGTGACAAACTAGGTGTGAAGGCCCCTCACAGAGCTGGAGAGAGCCATTTGCCTGTGGCTGGATGGGCAATTGGAAGAATGCACCGAGCCACACAGATCTGTGTGAAGGAGGAGGAATGGGTCTCCCACGTCTCATAAGAGCAGGAGGCTCTGAGGAAGAATGTATAAAGGCCCACCTTGACTGCCCACATCCCTAAGTAGAACTTGGGCCACTGCTGTTTCAGCGTCTGCCTGCTGCCTAAGGACAAGCGCCCTGGGTCCCAGGATATGATCCAGACTCCAGATCCATCCCCCTACTGCCCTTGCATGTCACCCTGGCTAGGCGCCAGAGAGACACACACCCCTGGTAGCCAGGCCTGCCACATACCATGATGGGCTGACAGTTCAGACAGCTTAGGAGACTCAACAGGGTGTCCCAGGATTGGATAACAAGGTTAGTTTCTGAAGCAAGCAGGTAAACTCCTCATAGATCCACACAAAATGATGAGAAGCCCCGAGCCCACCTCCTAAATCCAGCTAAGTCTCTCAAAGTGCAATCAACAAGAGCATTTTTTAAAAATTGCCACTAGTTAAAGCCTCTGCCTTCAGCTCAGGTCATGATCCCAGGGTCCTGGAATCAAGCCCCGCATCAGGCTCTCTGCTCAGTGGGGAGCCTGCTTCCTTCTCTCTCTCTGCCTGCCTCTCTGCCTGCTTGTGATCTCTCTCTGTGTGTCAAATAAATAAATGGGGTCTTTAAAAAAAAAAAGTACATAGTACAAAATCTTCCATCTTAACCATTTTAAATGTACAGAACTTGCATGTTAACGGTATGCACATTTTTGCACAACAAATCTCGGGAAACTTCCTCTCGCAAACCTGAAACTCTGCATCCTTTGAATGACATCTCCATTTTTCCCTACCTCTCCCAGCCCCGGGAACCAACATTCTACTTTCTGTTTCTAAGAGTCTCACTACTCTAGATACCTATTCGTGAAATCATCCAGTATATGTCTTCCTGTGACTGACTTACTTCATTTAACATAATGTCCTCAAGGTCCATAAGGTCCTCAAGGCTGTAGCAGGGGATAGGGTTTCCTTCTTTTGAAGTCTGAATAATATCCCACTGTACACATAACATACACCACTTTGCTGGTGAGTGCTGAGAAGGGACAGACTTGTGAAAATGCACCTGAGCCAATCCAGCTCCTGGAGGAAGGAAGAGACGGTTGCCTCTGGCAGGCTCAAATATCTGAGTAGTGCCCTGTTTCCTCATTGATTTTTTTTTTTTTTTTTTTTTTTTTTGGTATCAAGTACGTGTTGAGAACTACCATGTTCCCACGTACTTGATGCATGAGGGAAAACAGACTGAGTCTCCATCTTCGGGATGCTTCCAGTACAGGGGGAGCAAACACACCAATGAGCCCCCAAATTCCCCAGCCCAGTGCCATAGTGAGAGGAGTACTGAGGTTGGAGGGAGCATAAGAGAAAGGCAGTTCCTGGGCTGGATGGGAGGGTGGGATTCGCCAGGCAGTGAGAGTGCGGGGAGCACTGGAGTGGGAACAACAGCAGATAGAAAAGTTCAAAGAACCAAGAGAATATACCTGGTGTGATAGACTAGGAATAGTACTGCCTATAAACAATCCTTACTCAAAGAAGACTTGTATCTAATCGAATCTCTAGGTCAGAGTTTCTCAGCCTTAGCTGAGATATACATATTCGGGACCAGATGATTCTTTGTTGCAAGGAGGAAGGGACTGCCCTTTATACTGGATGCTGAGCAGCGTCCTTGTACTCTACCCACTAGATGCCAGGAGCACCCACCCCATTGGGATAACCAAAAATGTCTCCAGAGATTACCATATGCCCTTTCAGGAGCAAAAGCATTCCCAATTAAGAAGCAATTGAGAAGCAGTGAGGACTTCAAGGGTGGTTTGATCAGGCAGGGCCCTGGCTCTGTTTCTCTGGGTTTCTTTCATGAATTGCCTTTGAGCTCAAGGTTGTGATTTCAAGTCCCACATTGGGCATGGAGCCTACTTAAGAAGAAAAAGAAAGTTTAAAAAAATCAATCCCTTCCTCAGATAAAAATGCCATCATCTTTTTGTCCACTCGTAAGTCAGAGATTATCCTGTCACTATAAATCCCAAATATAGTCTCAACTCCAAAGGAAGGATACCCAGTCAGCACTTGGGATATGCATATACTAAATAATAGTTAGAATATACTTCAACTAAAAAAAACTATTCATTGTTTCTCTAAAATTCAAGCCTCACTGGGAATCCTGTGTTTTGTCTGACAGCCCAGCCACAGGGCTGCTGAAGTATCCTCACAACACAGCAGCCGGCTTCTCCCAGAGCAGGCCATCCAAGAGCCAGGAGCAAGTTATAACGTGCTTATGACCTATCTTGGAGGTCTCACTCTTTTAAAATTCTACATTCATTAAAAGCATGTCACTATATCCAGCCCACAGCCAAGCAGAGGCTAAATAAGCATCCTATCTTAAACAGAGAAGTGTTAAAAGAACTTGTGAACATGTTAAACCACAACAATCCCACATCTTCTTTCCCAGGCAACCTCCCATCGAGCTCTTGCAACACACTCACACGTCCTTTGCCCTATAACCTTCAGGTATGGAGGCCGATCCACACACAACCGTGCCCCCCACCCCAGGCTCTGCCAAAAGCAGCCAGACAGCCTTGTCTGGCTGGCTTCCAGGTAGCAGTCCACACTCTGCTTCGAGTGCACACCCACCCTCTGTGTCACACCCACTTCTCAAAGTTCTTGGTCTTCTCCAGCTTGGGGTTAGAAGGAAGCACCTTCAACTTCCCAAAAAAGGAAATTGGAGGCCCAGACACAGCAACAGCGCTCTCTTCAGCAAGTCTAGTTCTCTTCTTCCTCTCCTCGCTCACTACTTTTTTTAAGATTTTTTTATTTGTTTATTTATTTATTGAGAGAGGGAGTGAGCAAGCACAGTGGGGGAGGGAAAAAGGGAGAGGGAGAGAGAGAACCTCAAGCAGACTAACCACTGAGCATGGAGCCCCACGTGAGGCTTGATCTAATGACCCTGAGATCATGGCCTGAGCAGAAACCAAGAGTCAGACGCTTAATTGACTGAGCCACCCAGGTGCCCCTCGGTTACTACTTTTTAAGGACATCCAAAGGTCAAGAGGCAGGTTCCTAGAGATTTTCTTTGAAGACAATGCAGAACTGTCTCGCACTCACTCTGCCAGGAAAAGTCTCAATCTAACATCTTTCATATTGATATATAAGAGGACTTAATTCAGGATAAAGAAAGCACCACAAACCAGAAAAAGGGATGGTGTATTCACAGGTCATGTGAACAAAATTGGCTCTTGGATTTGAGAGACTCTTAAATTCAATCCTCACTATGCATCATATGCGAAAGAAAAAAAATCTACATACATTAAGCCAATAAAAAAAAATTAACAACTGGAAAACTTTTAAGTGGATAGTTAACTAATATTGAATATTAGAGAAACTTCTAGAGGCACCTTCGGCTCAGGTCATGATCCCAGGATCCTGGGATCGAACGCCGAATCAGGCTCTCTGCTCGGCAGGGAGCCTGCTTCCTCCTCTCTCTGCCTGCCTCACTGCCTACTTGTGATCTCTGTCTGTCAAATAAATAAATAAAATCTAAAAAAAAAAAAAATAGAGGAACTTCTAAAACTGAAGGTGGTGGGGGGAAGCACAGAGTAAAAGATCATTAGTTTAACAGATCTTTTTAACTAAAACACTTAACAGACATTGAGAACTGACCATTAAATTGAGAATCCTCTCCTAGGATCAGAAGTGGTAGAGACCACAAGAATACAACCTATATGTTATATGACAGACCAAGAAATGGCTTCCTGTAATATTCTAGGAGTTGCCTTGAACTGAACCTACATAGCATGTTTTAAACTCTGCAGTGAAATCTATATTTTCCATCATAATAAAATAATATTTGTAATTAACACAGCCAGGGAGCAGGCTATATTTTTACTCATTCATTTCACAAATGCTGTTATGAACCCAGAATTTGCCCAGCACTGTTTGAGGCTCATGGGACCCAATGGTGAAACAGACCATGGTCCCTATCCCATGTATTTTACCTTCTTTGGAGGCAAAGGGACAATACATAAGTACTGAAATCAATGTATTTTTTCACATTGTGAGAAACTGCATTGTATTTTTATGACCCAGAACAGTTTTCACCATTTAGCAGGGAACCCGTTGAAAGCTACGGTTTTCAACACTGGCTGCACTATGGACCAATGTGGGAAGCTTTAAAAATGTACTGATGCCTAGGTACTACTCCAAAAGATTCTGAAAAAAAAAATGTCTAGAGTGTTGCCTGAGTATCAGGATTTTAAATGCATCTTTTCAGGTGATTATAATGTGAAGCCAGATGGACAACCACTGATAAGGGTATTTAAAGAAGTGACCACTAGATGTCGCTGTCCCCAAAGTTTTGAGGAGGGCTAGTCCTGAAGTAATCAATGATTAAATTCCCAAATAGATAAGTTTTCTTTAGCCAGGAACTGGACCCCAGGAAAATCTCAGCAACGAATATCCCCCAATTCCTCTTTGAAAGGAAGCAAGTCACACAAAATCCAAGTGTATTCGTTTCTTATGGCTGCCATAACAAAATGCCATAACAGAACAAGTGGCTGAAACAACAGAAATTTATTTGCTGACAGTTCTGAAAGCCAAAGTCCAAATTTAAGGTATCAGCAAGGCGGGTTTCTTCTAAGGTCTCTCTTCTTGGTAGAAAGAGGCTGGCTTCTCCCTGTGCCCCCTCATGGTCATTCCTCTGTCTGCATTGTCTGTGTCCTAATCTCGGCTTATAAGGGTACCAGTTGTATTGATTGAGTACTCACCCAAAAGACCCTGTTTCCACTTAATTACCTTTTTAAAGGTCCTGTCTTCAGTGACAGTGACATTCTGAGGTACTGGGCTTCAGCCTATGAATTTTAAAGGACTACAATTCCATCAACTACACCAAGAAATCAAAACCAAAACTGGGGTGCCTGGCTGGTTCAGTGGATTAAGGCCTCTGCCTTCGGCTTGGGTGGCTTGGGTCATGGTCCCGGGGTCCTGGGATAGAGCCCGGAGTCGGAGTCAGGTTCTCTGCTCAGCAGGAAGCCTTCTTCCCCCTCTCTGCCTGCCTCTCTGCCTGCTTGTGATCTCTCTATCAAATAAATACATAAAATCTTTTTTTAAAATCCCATTGATTAATTGCAAAAGAATGTTTTCTTAACCATCAACCACACTACAGACCTCTCACAGGATGACTGGAGAGATAGTTGCCTTTTTTCTTTTTAAAGTCTTCTTTCAAGGGTCACACCTGTTACTCAGTTTTAATCCAAAGTTTTCTTTTTTTTTCTTTTTTTTTAATATTTTATTTATTTATTTGACAGACAGAGATCATAGATAGGCAGAGAGGCAGGCATAGAGAGAAGGGGGAAGTAGGCCCCCCACTGAGCAGAGAGCCCGACGTGGGGCTTGATCCCAGGACCCTGAGATCACGACCTGAGTGAAGGCAGAGGCTTAACCCACTGAGCCACCCAGGGACCCAAATCCAAAGTTTTCTAAATAGCCCCCACAGGCTTAGGTTTAAAGTATTCACTAGGTTATTTAACCCTATTTTCTGAGCCAAGATACTGAGTTTAAAAAAAAAAGAAAAGAAAAAAAAAAAAAGGCAACAGCCTGAGAAAAGGGGAACAGAGTTATTTTGATTGCTGTGGTAGTGAACTAGGTTCTCATTACTGTTTTTACAACACAAGTGAAACATGTCCATTGGAGAAAAGTTAGAAAGTACAATACAAAAAATTAAAGTCATCCAAAACTCTACTACCAAAGTAACACTAAGAATATATCCATCAAGTCTTCTCATTGTATATGTGTGTGCACCCTTAAAAAAGAAACTATATAGTTGGTGACCTCTTTTTTTACAGAGCAAAATTCCTGAGCAATTTTCCACATCAGTATTAAAGCAGAAAAGACTTGGGAGAAGGAAATCCGTAACAATTTTATGTGTTTATGTATTTATTTAGATAAAAGTTATACATGTACATAATTGAAACTGCAAACCATGATGTAGGGTATAAACAAAAAGGAAAACTCCCTTTCTTCATTCCAGCTCCACTCCTACCCCCCCCAGTCTCTTCTTTTTAAGACAAAGAGTAAATTAGGACTATCCTGGAACTTCGTGCAGTTTGATCCCCGTACCCTGTGAACATGGCACTGTGTTAGAGCTGTGGGTTAAAAATTGTGATTTAGGGTTGCCAAAGTCCTCATCTACTACAGAAAGTTAAAAAAAAGTTTTTTTTTTTAATCCCTACAGATGCCTGTCAGGGTGTCTGAATCCCATCACCAAAGTTACCCTTTTCCAGCCCTCTGGAGATTCTTTTTCTTTATAGTTGTTATGATGGTTGCCTCAGAGGCATGACTCCTATAACAGTTAACACACTCCCACACACTTTCCTGTCTGGTGAAATCACTCCTGTCCATTGAACTTAACCCAAGAGAAGGTTCTAGAACTGCTCCCTCCAATACAATAACTGATAAATGCATATGGCTATTTAAATTTAAATTAGTTAAAATGGAAAATGTAGCAAAACCGTGGGGTCTGGTGCCCCCTTTTCTGCACCCCCTCTCTGTTACTGAGCAACAACTGACCCCATGCATAGAAGCTTGATCCCAACTGTCCAGGTACAAGGCTTGAAGGGTGCCGTGGAAGCTGTGGGTCTTACCACAATGCCTACAGCCAACTCAGCCCCCAAGACTCTGTCATTAAAACCAATCTGCCACATCCGATTTGCAATTTTGTTGAAAAGGAACCATTTAGGACCTCACCAAGAGTCTAGAGGGATGTGTGCACAAGCAAGTCAGACTAGTGAGAAGGGAGCCCAGGAAGCAGAAGCTCCTACCTACAAATACCAAACCCACTTCTCTTCCACAACCTGACCTTCACACAGCCTTAAGGAACCTGAAATAAGCTCAGGACCCTCTCCTTCTCAGTCTCAAACCCTGGCTGGAGTCCCATGCCCAGAACTGAACACGCCCACCTATGGGTAGAATGAAAGAAAGCCTTCCACAGGTGCCAAAATCCTCTGCAAAGGAGGACCAACAGGAATTCCAGCTTTATCAAGAAATTCACACTGAGCCCGTGGGTGAAGGTTTTACTCAGAGAAAAGGGTGTCACACACCAAAAACAAATGAAAATAGCTTCAGGACACGGAGCAAAAAGAGAAAATTTTCCAAGCTTTTCCTGGCAGGAGTGTGTCTAAATTGCTGTCCAAAAAAATCTCATGACAGTGATCCCCGCGCTGGTTCAGAAGCACCAACAACACGGCAAGCTCACTTGAACTTCAAGCCGCTGCATGCTCACAGAGCCCATGGAGAAACCAAATACCCTTCAAGCTAAAACAAACCAAACACCTCCCCCAGACAGATCCTCACATGCACATGCACTCCACTGACTGTTCTCACAGCAAATGAAATACATGCTGCGGAAAGTTCCTTTGGAGTTTCAGCACAAGCTGAGCAGCATCTGGCCCTTGTGAGTTCAGCAACACAATTAATGTCTCATAGGAAGCATGCCTAGGTTTTGCCAAGCGTTAGAGCAGGGTGCCTTTAGAAATTATATGGTGGCTGTCTCTGCCATCAGGAAGAGAACTGAAGCCCAAGAAGTAAAGAAACACCTGGAGGCCAGAGCTGGTTACTGGCAGAGGCAGAAACAGAACACAAGAGCCAACATTTTTTTTTTTTTTTAAACGTAGGCTCCATGCCCAGCATGGAGCCCAATGCAGGGCTTGAACTCGCAACCCTGAAATCAAGACTTGAGTTGAGACCAAGAGTTAGAAGCTTAACTGACTGAGCCACCCATGTTCCCCATGGGAAACAACTTCTGACTGAGCCCTTTAGCACTACTCCATGCTGCTCCCATCACCCA